>NC_140034.1:49302514-49722514 GCF_963513975.1 Fringilla coelebs | reverse complement strand
TGCAGAAATATCACACTGATACCCAAACATGTGAAAAACGGACTACATGCAGTAAATACATAAGAGAAACATTTTCAGGAATTTCCCTTAAGGCAGCAGGCAAAACCAAAATCCATCCTGCTGCTAATGTTACCTCAGCAGTGTTAGCCTGCCAGCCCATCTCCAGCAGCTGCCTGTTTCACACACCCAGAATATAACCAACGAGCCTGCCAGTGTGGCATTATAAGTTAATGTGAGAACTAGAGGGGACAGTTTACTTATATAAGTATTAGGTTTAAAAGTCCTGCCTGGAGCAAAAGAACTAAATCTTTTATGCTTCCGAGAGAGACACTTTCATGCTAAAGAGATTTTGGAGTAGTTTGGAAGGAAGTGTTAAAGTTGGAAGTTCTGTCTCTCCTCCAGGATGGGTCGGCCCTTACAGGTTGTGATGATGCTTCTATGCATTCCTTTGGAACAACGTCTCTACATCAGTGCTCCAAACTGCTCTAGAAAAGGCAGCATTTCACTTGTGCTGACTACAGAGAGGGACTTATCTATGTCTAGAAGAGGCAAATGAGGAGATGCCCGCTGCCTGTAAAGGTTTTAAGATGGGACATATCATATGCCCAAGTGTTTCAGTGGCAGCGGGGATTTTCTGTGTAGGAGAATGGAAGGAGCCCAATTTTGAAAAATAAATTTTACAATGAAATCATAATAGAGCAGGGAAACAAAGGAATTGGTTGTTAGCTGCAGTTGTATTCTCTACATGTGATTTTAATAAATTTTGGGATATGACAGTTGGTAGTTTACTGTTAGCTCACTCAAAACAAATGAGCGTACAAATAAAAGACTAAGATAGCTCACACTCCCTGCCTTTAGCAACCTGAAGGACAAAATGAAGCAACGGAAATGGAGCTACAAAATGGAACAACAGAAATGGAGTTATCCTTGTCCACTGGACTTTGACATCCCAGCATCTGGGAGACTGAAAAGTCCTTCCTCAGCTGAGGAGGACGTGGGGTGGGAGAGCGCTAGAGCAGCAGCAGGAGGACGCGTGAGGAGTTCCCACCCTGGGGCTGGGATGCAGCACACCGGGCACAGGGGCACTGGCAGCGGCCCAGAGGGAAGGGATGGACACTGCAGGGCTGACAATCCTGCCATGTTTATGAGCAGTAAGTTCCAGGAAATGTTCCACATAGCCCTCATAGTTCTCTGCCTTCAGACTTCAACTCACACGCGCGCACACTCGCACCATCCCTTCTTAAATTTCCTTTGAGGTTTCCATGAGCTGCTATTTTTCCCACAGGAGCTGCTTCTCCCTACAGGCTCTGTGCTGCACTATGCTCTGCTATCCAAGAGGCCAAGTTGCATGCCCTGGGCACAATTTTGTCAGTGCTTTGGGAAGACCGTAGAGTGAGATGTACAATATTGACCAAGTGGTCTCACTGAAGTTATCGCTGATCTAAAAGATAAGATAAGGGGTTCATTATGTATTCCCTGCTCTCACAGAAAGCACCATTTCCAGGTCCAATGGGTCACTTATCACCTCCTTTGAGGCCTACAGCTGTACTTGTAATAAGATTAACAAAAAGAGATCTCAGATAGCACTGAATAAATAGTCCGCCTGGGAAAAAAAAAAAAAAAAGAAAAAAAAAGATAAATAAATTCCAGAATATAACTTCTTTTGACTCTGAAGACACAGAACATAGATCTGTGAACTGAGCCTAAGAACTAAATGAGAAGTCCCTTGTGAATCTGGATTTATACACACATGAACACGTGTGTGTAGATACATAAATGTATGTGTCTACGTGTACATATCTTTCTTCATCCATACATTGATTATATATTGTATTCAAGCCCTAACTGTGCAAAGAGAATGTGATCCATCCTTGAGGGTTTTTTTCCCTGTGCCCTGTTGTCCAGATGTAAGCTGTGAAACACATCCAAGTTCCTTAGAACGGGGAGTGTCGAGCGAGGCAGTTCAGGCTGAACTGTTCCAGTTATCACTCCATTGAAAACGAAAAACAAATTCAAATAACAGAGGCTGTGTTTGATTCTGGAGCTTTCTGGGTTTTCTTTCTCTAGTTCCCACCCCCACTGTCTCACCTCTCTCCTACCCTTCCCTACTTACCATAAAGTTATGATGCCCTTTGCTATAATAGTGAATGGAATTCCCAGATTATTATTTTAGGGGCTTAACCGATTCTCGGTGGTTTTCATGTGTTTAGCACTTATACAAAGAGGCTTTTTCATATGTCTTTCAGCAAATATACAAATAGGCTTGGAGTCAGTATCCATTTTAATAGTTTCACCAGATAGTCACATTTATTTTCAGAGATTTTTTTTCCTCATTGCATTTTTGCATCACTCTTCATGCAGCTGTACTACACATCCAACTACAAATCTGGATCTAGCATCAGCAAGCAGAATATCTCCATCCTTAAAGTAATGTTTTTATACAAAGATTTATACCTGCACAACGCTCATTGCACAAAACTCTAAATGTATGTAAGAGCAAGACTGTTGGAACCTCTCTTCCACTTCTGTGTGTTATTTATTTCCAAGTAATCTCAGCTGAGAGCTTTCTGATGCTGTCACGATGGCCAGTTTTATACTGGACATTTTTCCCAATACAGATGTGCAGCTATTTGCCTTTTCTTTACCTCTCTGTAAATGCCACATGGACAGAAATCATTGAGTCACCAGATCATACATTTATTTTTCTGATATATTATGCTGTTTGATGTCATGTTGACATGTAATTGATGTTGGTTTTGCTTTTTTTTGGTCTTTGCTTTGTTTCTTGGTTTCAATAAAAAGAGAATTTAAAAAAGGCTGTGGAGTGATGACTTAAGGCACTGACAGACATGAGCATAGTATGCATCTCTTTTATGATGTGCTGCTGAGTAAATGGGTATATTTCTAGCTTTAGATAACATATAGGAGACCTCTGAATTTTTACTGTATAGTGAAGTATTTGTACAAGCCTAGCCTATAACCTCAAAAGAACTTCTTTCACTCACAAGAAGTACGTACAGAACGTGTTTTCAATAAGGGCTTAACCCATGATTTAAGAGTCAATAAAGAAAGATTTTCCATAAAGAAATGGGAAAGCAACAATAGAAATAAAATACAACATACCAAAGATTAAATATGTTCCATCAGCACAACAGTGTCTTTGTACAGTAAAGAGCAGAAGGGGATGATTAATAGTAAAATGGTATATATGTCAAAAAAAAATAAATGCAATTTAGACAAAGTACACACTTATTAACAGAGAACATCATTTACAGTTATTCAGATGGGAGGAAGGCAAAGATGAAACTAGCAGAGAATTTAGTTCACAACATGAAGTCACATTCATCTTGGTTCAGGCTTCCCCCCCCCTACAGCTGCAAAATAAAAATACTGGTGAAATCCTTGCTGATATAAAATTAATGCCTAAGTACCCAGCAACTTCAGCAGAATCAGGATTTCACTCAAGATATTTTAAGGTGCAGCTTTATGAGGCAGACCCTGTGGATCACCAGTGGGAATGGGTGCACACTTTCCCCCTGATTCCCACTGCAGACACCACCAGCTCCAACAGCCTTGGCACCAGACCTTCCTAAAGGGCACCCAAGGCTGTGGAGTGCTTCCCACTCATCCTCCTTCTGAATGGTTAATAACAGGCTCAAGAGATGCCTGTGGCTCACCCAGGTGCCTGTGCTAGGCACTGAGTTTTGGGGCATGGAGAGGAAAGGAGGGATGGAGGCACTTTAAAACAAGCCCAGAGACCAGGTTAATCTTAAACCAGTGAAAGACAGATTAAGGTGCCTGATGGACCAAATGTCTGCCCAGCACCTACCAGAAAGTTGTCACCTGAGACCAACTGAAAGGTTGAACAGGAATTATTCCAGCATGGTAATATACTATGAGAAAATTTTGGGAATGCCTCCTCTAGATTTGCCAGAAAGTTTATGAAAACAGTGAGATGCAAACTTAGTATTTCAAACATCCCAAGTTTTGAGATGGAAAGATAGAAATATGCTATCAGCTTGTAAGACTCTGCAGAACCACAGGGCCCCCTGAAGGTGCCCCAGCAGTGTATACCAGTCCAGCCTGTTGGTGCAAAACACCTTCCACAATGAAATGCAATTACAACTAAATATATTAAAAATGGGAAAGTACAAAACAGAAAGAAAATTCCCATTTCATTCTGCATGCAAGAAACACTCTACATGATATCCCCATAAACTCTGCCCACAGTGCTCTAATATTTCCAAATAAACCAACACAAAATAAATATGTTTTTACAAGGCAGGGAAGAAAGGTAAATTTTAAATGAAGAAGAAAGTTTGGAGAAGTTGGAAATAAAAAGATAAAGTTTAAAACATAAATTTTTGTTCCATATTAATTCTAGAAACTTATACCATTGCTACTTTGCATACATAGTTACACACAAAATGGGAAAGAGAAACAGAAGGAAAAGGGTCATAAGTCCCGCAATAATTACCTGGAAAAGAGCCTTACTCCCCTGATATATGGTCTCAGTAGAAACCAGACATGGAATTAAAGCCTATATTTCTTAATCTGCATGGGTTTAGGGCACATGGTCAAAGTGGTAGAGCTGAAATATACTTCTCAAAACACCCATTCTCAAAGCTCCTTTTCAACTACCTCTCTCAAAATCGTAAGATGTCCCAAAAATATTTTGATTATGGTCTAATCTATTCTGTGTGACCCTTGCAGAAATGATTCTTTGCAACTCTGGCAACTTTCTTTCTCTACCACTTTTGTGAAATGAATGACTCCTTCGATTTGCAAGGAAGTTCTCAGGCTCTCTGCATTATAGGACTATTATTATCAGAACTCATTGAGCTCTTGCTGTGTTCACAGATTTAAATCTGAAAGCCAGAAATTATAAACATATACCTCATTCAAGATAGAACACGCAAGCACACATTATACAAATTATTTCTGTAGTGTACATTATAGCTACAAAAAGAATGACATCAGAAAACTTTATTAGCATCAGACAAGAGCCTCAAATCCTAAATCAGCTCACACAATTTCTCTTTTTCTAAACTCCCTTTGATTTTCTTTTTGCCTATTAAAGCCAATTGCTATACAAGTTGGTGCTTGATGCTCTTGAACTCACACAGAAATTTACCCATCATGTTATCCTGATATAACATTCTATATGGCAGTTCAATGGAACACCACAGAAACCACCTATGCATTGCCCAAATTGCCTGCCATCCTATGATTTTAATCCCAGTCATCAATTGTCTTCAGGATTTTATATTTTTTGAAAACAGGTATTTCTGCACCTTCTAACTAAACTTGAAGGTTGCCCGCTCTGCAGGACATGAATGGAAACATTGAAACAGAAATGCTCCAGCAAGGAAAAAAAAAATCATCAGAAAGATAGCAGAACTCAAAACTTAACTGAGCATTTCCACTTTCTAAGATTTTAGGTGTAAAATAATACCGTATCAATAAGGCCAAGAAATTGCCCCTATGAATGAAAGAATTACAAGACATGAACTGGTGAAGGAAATACACAAGAAAGAAAGCTTTAAAATGAGAGAGAATCCTTGTAATTACATCATGAACAAAGTCAATAAAGAAGTAATTCCCTATCCCCCTTTCAAAATCCCAGAGTAGTGTAGGAATTATTTGCAATATTATTATCACTTTAGCAACACTACAATACACATTTTATTAGCGATCCATTCCCTGTAATTCTAAGAGCAATGAAGTAAATTGTGATTCCCACATAAGTGTGCATCTAAATTACACACAATAGTCTCACTTAAGAGTATCTAGGCTTTGAGGAAAGTTCCAAGGAGGTGATCTGATTTCAATCCTGTCATACTTTTAAGCAAATGTAGATTGACTTAAAGCAAACATTGCAGGAGGGAGCTCATGCTCTAGGCTTCACCAAGCAATCAGCAAGGCATCTGACACGCTACAGAAAACCTGCAAAATCCAGCAAATAAATCTTGTAACACCCATTCAGTATCCTACCAAGCACACAGTGGGGAGCTGACACATTATTAACTGACTGTAATTTTCACAAACTGTAACATACTAAGAGCTTTATGACATACATGTGGTGAAATATATTTTTATCTATTATAAATGCCCCTGTTTTCAAAGCACGTTAATCAAGATGCTTCAAATAAATCATTGGGTCATGTTTGTTTTTAAGTTAGGAGCATCAAAAATACTAAATATTACCGTAAGAAGGTATGGGAAATATCTCCATCTCATGACTTCACTCCAACAAAATCACAAGCTTTTGATGATGCAGTAGTTATGTGTAAAACAACAAAGGGACTGACTTGAGCAACAAAAAAGATAAACTTGGAACGGGCAATTGTCACAATGTGGTGCCTCCCTTGAGTGTGGGGTTTTAAACTATATTATATTTTTATACAAACTTGCTTAAACTCTGCTCTTCCAATGAAAGTAAATCCACAAGGGACAATGCAGGTTCCAAGGAAGCTCTAATGCTATCCAGAGGGAAAGAATTGAAGAGGATATGACACAGACATCAACTCTCAGCCAAAGAAAGCATCTTTCCTTTTGCCTTGGTGAAGACTTATACAACTTTACAAAGACAAACCTCACCTGTCTCTCTCAGGAACAGCAGAAAGCACTCCTGCAAGTGACAGATCACTGGCTTTTGAAGCCTTACATTGTTCTGCCACACACAGGAATAACTTGAGGTCCCAAAGGTTCATAGAAAAAAAATGGCATTTTGCCAACTTTCATTACTGCCTGCCTGCCAACCTGTAGATAATCTTCTTGTACTGTACTTCATCTGATACTTTCACATTTACAGCCCTTTACAATACTCAGCAGTTTCCATTTAAATAGAAGTAGACAAGATTAAAAAAATAAACTTAAAGTAGAAAACACAGTCTAGATATGAAAACTGAGAGCATTTTGCTCACTATTGTCCATTATTCTTTAATGTATCATTCTCTTTCTGCATGTAGGCCAAAAAAATAAATCCAATGTAAACACAAAAGGCAAATACCTTTTGAAGGCCAAGCAAATATTTGAAAAGCAAAAAAGAGATTCTGCTTTTATCTCCAGATCACCCTACAATTTAATGGTTAGTGGAGGGGGGGTTCTTTTCTCCTTTCTTTCTTGTTTTTCTTTTTCTCTTTAGTTCAGGGAATGCAGCAGGGGCAGGTCCACACCTCATAGCTCACAGAATGGTTATCAACCTATAAACCAGAATAATAGGATAACAAAGGTTGGGTAGCTATGCCACGTTTGTAATGGAGAGAAAAATTGGCACTATCCAAAGTCATAAGGCAAAAAACCAATGTATTGAAAGTCTTGATCCAGTATGATTTCTAAATTATGAAAATTACATGCCTGACCTTGTAATCTGATGTCTAAGTTGTAAGTAAAGTGCAGACGCCTGTATGAAGCTTAATGGTCTTTATGAGGTTTCATGAAATTAAATTAATACCACTCCATGGACTTGAGAGAGACTTGTGTCTTCAGCCATGACAATGGTATTAAATAGAACTGAAGAGAAAAAAGGAAAGATTATCTACAAACTGAAATGATAGAGCCAGCAAAACATTACCAGTGAGTCCACAACCACCTGGCAGGAAGAGTAAATGACTGACAGTTTTCAAAAAAAGGTTTTAGGTGGGTATAAATCTGTTGAAACCAAAATGGAACAAAGCCCACTTGTTTTTGGCACCCTATTACTAGTCCACAATTCTCAGGTCACCACAGAACACAACTGTACAGTAGTTCAACACTGATACTCTCAGGCCAATAGCCAATCTCTACCAATCACACACAAATTCCAGCAATTCCACAAAAACTCCTCATCATGTAATGAGAACCAGTGCTTTCTTAAATTGTATGTAAAAAAATCCCTAAATTATCTTATCATTAAACTAAAGCCATCAGTGGTAATGTTATTAAAAACTATTGGTGCAACTTTTGGGGTTAATCACTTGTCCATTGACTTCAGGGATAAAAGAAAACATTTCATATGGGTTCAAGCTGTAAAGTACATGTACCTTATTATCTTTTATGGGACAGAAAAGTGATAAACACCTCTTATAATTAAAGAAGTCTGATCAGCTAAGCAGGATGATTACTAGAAAACAGAATTAATACTTGCTTAATCTTGTAAGAAACAAAGCTATTAAAAAACCCCATTTTCCAGCAAACACAAAAAAATCTAATTAAGCATCTGAAAGCTATTTTGATTAGGTTAATTTTCAGTTTCACAATATAATATCATATTAGAAGATGATGGTATTCTACAGAAGATAGTAACAGAAACAATGAGAAAAGAAATTATGTTCCAGACAACTATATCAATTAGGAGACACAAGCCCTTTATAGACTGCCACAGATATTGCCAGAAAGGTACTTTTAAAGATTTTTCTCCTGAAATCTTTCTTAAAAAAAAAAATTAAAAAGAATTTTTTTAAATTGGCAAAAATATCAATAGTATCTCTATAATCCCTAAACACAACTTTAATAATATCTTAGCTAATAATTAAACATGTGCAATGTCCAATTCTATATTTGTTTAATAATAGAAATCCTGCAAGTGCAAGGTAGAACACAGGGATGGCCACAGGCTCATTGCCATGCTAAAACTGACCCATGCATAACACAAATAAAACTGCCTGAAAGAATCATCAGCACTCACAAGTACTCCTGATATTATCAAGTAATTCTCAATAATTTTTGCTGATAGTATATTAGTTCTCTAAATTATAGATTGTCACCTCTGAAAGTAGAATTATATGGAAGACAGCATTTTTAAGGAAGTATGAAGCTTTGTGCCAAACATTAGTATGAAAATCACATAGGGCATTACTGTGCACATATACATTCCTGACCATTAGATGCACATATATGCTCACCTATGTATTTGCATGTGTAGAATGCATACAAATAATGGATGAAATGGACTTGTATCCATGTGTGTATTTATTTGTGTGCATGCTTATGTACACAGATACATAAATATGGAGGTAAAAGTTCTCTACCCTGCATATAATTATATGTTGTTTAGACTGACACACCTATACATAATATGGATGGAATTCACTATGCTAATTGTTAGCAGTGAGAACTACAGTAATTGATATAGTGCTTGCTCACAAATTTTCTGAAGCAGGGATCTCTTCCCACTCTGGTTCTAAAAACAATATTGCAGATCCACAAAGCAATATATTTTTTTAACAACAAATATTTTTTTCTTTCAATTGCCACTGTATGATTCAGTCTCTCTAGATTTGGTTGGTATCAGTCAACACATTTTGTGTAGTTCTAATAATTTTTGAAGATGTATTTTACCATTCTAGCACATTTTTTATACTAAAATGGTTGCTTCACTGCTGGAGCTAAGGAAGTAAAATCAGAAGATCACCCTTGATAAATTAAAATTTCTACAACTTATATGATCATCTGTGACCTAGGGCATGTTGATTATACCCTTAAAGGATAATGAATGGTATGATAGGGGGAAAAAAACATTTATAAAAAGGCTCAATAATTTATTTGCTGGCATCCAGCTTTCTTTCTAATTTATTCCTAATTCTATTCCTATTCTTTCTCATTTATTCCTACTTTACCCAAAACTTCAGTTTTAGGAAAATGGGAAAGTGCCATTTCTCATACAATGCAGAAATTATTAGTGATACTGGTAGATTAAGTAGTCACTTTTATTCCTTTCTTTTTTTTTTTTTTTTTTTTGAAAGAAAACAAAAGAAAAAGGAAAAAACAGCCAATAGCAGGAGACAGAGGACCCAGTAACTCTGGATTTCATGTCACAGCTGTAGGGTGCAGAAGAGAATAACCCTAATGAAGTCCATATACTATCTTTAGAACTATATCAGTACAGCTCAAAGCAGACTCTGATCCTCCCTGAAACACAAAGCTGCTATTACTGATTATTGTTCAGTTGACTTCGCCATCAATTCCAAAACTTAGCTCTTTCTTTGCAATAGGAAGTCCAGGCAAGTATGCACTGAATGCCTAGATCTGAACCCCGACAAGCCAGGGAGGCTTATTATTCTGCTGCTTATAACACAGCAGCTCCCTTCCTAATAGGCATTTAGAACAAAACAATGTTTCTCTCCTGCAGGGTTCTATTTGGCCTTTAGATTAAACAACGCTCTAGGTTAGTAATCAGGTTTACCAGACAGTTGTCACGGGGTCACCAGCAGCTGCTTTGTTTGCCCTCAGCACTGTGCTCTCTAAGGTGGTGATAGTGTTAAACAGACTACAGCTGATGGGAAAAGTAGAAGGACGAACCAACAGCCTCCTAAAAATTATTTTTCCAAGGGAAAAGCAGTGTATTGAAAAATCACAGACAAGAGAGATTCAGTATAAACCATATGCATTACCTCAATAAATGCTAAAAGCCCACCCTGGTAGAGCAAAACAAGGACATTTGATATTTAGCTCACATTTTTCATGCAAAAAGTGGGGTGTATGCTTGTACATGTGGCTTTTTAAAATCCAAGTTAATATGGAGGTGGAACAATTCTTTCAATTGAAACTAGACAAGCACAATCCTGATGAAAACTTTGCTCTGAAAAATAAAGAGCATGAACAATTAGGATCTGGCTACTGCAACGCTCCCTGAGGTTTAAACACATGTAAAATGCCAGGAAACTTGCACATGAGCATAAACTATGAGACAGCAGACAAACTGTTGGATATTTTTTACTTTATCCATTCCTGTTCAGAGGCAGAAAGGCCAAAAGGATGTGCAGCTGAAGCACCCAGCTTTGGCCTTCTCCCAGCACCACAGAGTTTCCTTGCTTGACCTACTGAAGCAGAAAGTGCCCGGAAAAATCTCCACTTTGTTCTGAACACCCCTGTTTGCCCTCCAACACTGAACACCTGCACATCACAACCTCCTCAGTAAGGTCTGTAAAGAGACCCATTTGTGGGAAAACAGTCTGCTGTCCTTTGGCTCTCACAAACCTGGGTGATTACAGTTGAAGTAAATTTGCTGTGGGTTTTGTCTTGGTTGCTTGTTCTTGTGTGTTTTTGTTTTTTTTTTTTTACTACCATTAAAACATTTGGCCTAAGGACCACAGAATAATTAATAACTACACCAGCCCTGATTTGGACTTGGAAAGAAATGCCAGCAGATTTTCCTCTGGCATCTGTAAAATTGCACCCAAAACCTGTGTAGTAAAGACAGGGGATTACATTTTACAGTTCTATGGATGTTATGTGCTATCATCCACTACAGCCACAGAACTCTAGTCAGAAGGTGAAAAATGACACCTGTTGGATTGCTCCAGGATTTAGTAGCTGAAAATAATGTGTCTTTGAGAATACACTGCTTCATGAGTATGTCTTTTTAAAAAACTACTGGACTATGCTGGGTGTAATAAGGAACACATGTAACTCCTACTTCAGATGAGGAAAAAAAAAAGGAAAGAAAATGTTTTCCTTTAGCAGCATGTGATTCAATTAACTCTTTAAGCTCTTCTCTTTTTGCAGCTGTTTAAAATATAATTACTTTCCAAAAGACAGCAAAAATGATATCCCCAAAGGCAAAATGAAATCTTATATGATTTTTCTCTGTTATCAGACAAGTGCTAATAAACACCTATGTATCTAAACAGCTCTTTTGAAACACATGGAACATTACAGAGTTTGCAGAAAGCAAAACCCACAAGACACTAGGCCTGTTTTATTCTGATATTTAGATTAGGTTAGTTCAATTTGTTTTTTCAGCCCTAGCATTTTACGATTTATTTTCTTCTAGGAGAGTTCTGTGATTCTACATTCTCTCTTTAGTACCTTGTGGAGAGAGACACCTGTATGCAAAGCCATGAAAATGCCCTGAATTTGTCTTTTTTCCATGACACAACTTTTACATAATATTATATCTTGACCACTCTATGCTGCTGATGCTTCATAAGGACTCAGTAAAAGCTGGAGTTGTTCTTGAGCTCTTTTGGTAACATTACAGCCTGAAGCAAGGCTAAGCACCACCTGCACCATATTTATCTACTTGTTTATGAAAGACTTTCCCCCTCATTGTGTGGATAACTGACCTTAGCCATAGCTAATAAGACATGAGCTTCCTTGAACTATGCAGCTTTACACTGACTCTTATAAAACACCTCAGTGTTATCCATATAGCTTCACTGAGCTCCTAATGACCTGAAACACATTCTCTCTCCAGCACTGTCACCACAGACAAGGTGTGGTTCAAGAAACAAAAATAACCTGGCCCAAACTTTGCTTTGGCCATCTGTTTGTGTAGACAAGCTTCTTTCCATCTCCTATCAGGTTTTTATAAAGTAGAGAATCACGCAACATATAGATATTTATGCTCCACCCTCTGCACCATCCCAGCTTACTGCACCAACCATGCAGTGGCAAGAATGGCTGGCTTGCTGCAGGCTAACTGCTTCTGCAGCCTTCCCTGAGTGCAGCTGTGTTTCCAGATGTGTGCCTAGTTAGTCAGAGACCTCTGGAGCTCCATCTCTCCTTGACATTAAGCCTTTAAACAGGCTGGGATCTACACAGTCTGCGTTGAAGAAAATACAATTTTACTTAACATGAACACCCTGCTCAGTCAAACTAGTTCCAGTAAATCAGATGATGTTCTTATCAACCTATTCCAGACACGTCTAACTTTTTTTGTAGGGTTTTTTTTCTCCTCTTTTTTTCCTGTAATACACAACTGAGAACAGGAACTGGCACAAAAGCAGTGGTGCCAGCTAAACTGCCTTGTAGGGGGACATTTTTCCCAGGTTACACTATTGTGTTGTCGAAACAAGTCACTGGAATGGACACAAAAACCCCAGTTTCTGCTTGATATCTTTTGTTTCTATCTTTTGCTTAAGAACATTACTTTTATCCCAGTTGATATAAATAATAATAATTAAAATAACAGCCAATTTACACTGGTTTATAGCTGAGGGCGATCAAGACTGTTTCTGTTCATTTCCAGGTAGTGTTTGATGATTTAGGATTCTGTCAATAAGCTAATGCTTACAATTAATTTTAAAATGAACCAGTTGAACAGTGCTAGAGCTCAAGTGTCAACTACATATATACATGAAATACAATAAATCCTGAAGTACTACTTCAAAATCCAACCAATTTGTCTAATTTGTGGGTTAGTACACACATAAGTAATATAATCACCTAAATCATTCCAAATAAGCATACAGAGAGTTTCATTTTGTGTTTTACTTTTTCCCCAACAGCTCGACACTAGTTGTTCCTGATGATGTTCCAAGCAGAGCATTCCTAAGAGTCACTCGTGCAGGAAAACAGTTGAGCTAAACTCAAGTTGCCAGCTCTTTTCTAATTTTAAGTTTAGCTCTCCCATTCTGAAGGAAGCACTCCTCTCCAATACTAGTTAAAAGAGCTTATCTAATTTAACTTTCATTTTTTCCTTAAACATCTGGGAAATTTCATTTCTCTAATCAGTTTCTTACTTTCCTCCACTAATTACAATCCTGTTTTTTCTACGTATATCATTTCCTGTCTGATAATTTTTTCATCATTGGGTTTCTTGCTCTTTATATATTTCCTAGATGCCGGTGATCAAACTCAGAAAATGCAGCTTATTTACGTTGTCCCCGTTCTTCCTTAAAATACTCAGCTAAAATGTGCCTCCGGAAGTTATTTGCTTCTATGTTTTTCTGAACATTTAGCATGGCTCCCAAAATGCCACCATTTGTTGCCCTGACAGCTCAATCATCAGCAAATTCTAGGGCTTTAGTTTACTCTAAGGTGGTGAGACGCCCTTCAGAGGACTTGGTCACCAGCTGTCCCTGTGCTCGACGAGGCCAAAGTCACACGCGATACAATGACGCTGTCAGACAAACGCCACTTCTCCCTTTCACTTTCCCCACTGCCTCTTCTTCCTTTCTCTTTCTCCTTTGCCCGAGGCCATATCTTATTCCCATTCCCAAAATTAAAAGCTCTCGTCTTCCTTTCTCTATGGCTCGTGAAAAGTTACCCTGTAGAACTAAACTGCTACAGGGGCTCAGCCTTCAAATTTGGAATACTTTAGGTTTTATCCGTGTTTTCCTTCTTGTATCACCACAATCCCTTTCATACAGCTTTCAGGCTATTTCATATATAACAGGCTAAAATCTGGACTCTTTTTCACCAAGACAGATACTGCAGTCACATCGTATACGTGCTGAATTTCATTCTACAAGCAAATCAGGACTTTTTAAAGTGCTAGTAATTGAAGTAACAGCACACAACTAGGAAAAGTTATCAAATGCTGAACACAGACTTTCTAGTTTCCACAGTACAAGACTATCATCTAAACACTTTTACATGACTCCTATAATAAGCTAAATAGTAATGACTACATTGAAAAACATAAATGTTTATCATACCTATTTATTAGTATCAGGGGCACAAATTTGAAAGTTTTCCCAAGATAGGGCTTTGAGCTTTTCAAAAAAATTACCAAAATTATAATATTGCATTCAACTAACCTAATGGTTTCATTTGCATTTCTCTGTATAAACACAGTGGTATGTTTACCAAACATCCATTTTCTTCTAACCCCACATCATAGATTTTTGAAACCCCACCGAAAAAAAAAGCAAAACCAAAAACTCTTAACAGAAATGTGTTCACAACATCAAAACAAACTTAAATAAATAATTCCTACGGTGTGAAAACTGAAATCTAATAACTGAATGAAAGAGCTCTGCAATATAAAAGTTCCTGTAAACCCCCACAGTATGTCCAAGCATGACTAAAGACAGACTTACATAATATATTAGTTTGCAATTGCAAAGGACTCCTCAGGTTTTGTAATCAGTTCTCACCCTTAACCGCAAAGCAGGAAAGAATTGTAATGATATTTCACAGCTACATACATTGCATTGCTCAGAAATATGGCTTCGAAATGTATCTTCTGACCAAAGTTAAACACAAGCTTAATTTCTTTCATTCATTTGAGGAAACTGAGGATCAACATATGCTGTTTCACATGCTGATACTTTAAGTAAAATAACAAAGATTCTTTTAAAAACTAAACTCTCTTATAATGAAAAGCAGAAAGAAAAGAGTTTGTTCCCTTGAGAAGATGATTAGCTTACCTGGTTTTGCCATTCCACACCGACAGCCCGAACAATATTATCAGCTCTTCAGGTACTAATTCTTGCTAACTGGAAGGATATTTTCTCTCTTGCTGGATTAATAATCAACTTTCCTGATAGTTCATTTGTAATTCTCTGCTGGTTAACCCTTTGCAGGGCTCCCATTCTGAATGAAGCAGTCTACACTCCTCGGCTCATTGTAATACAAAATTAACAAAACATAGACTAGCAAATAAATGACAACTAAATAGCAAGCTAAAGAGAAAAATTAAGAATAGATTCTCTTAAAAACTAAAAGCTTACTAACGCTTAAAACAAGACTTCCTTTCTCTGAAAGACTCTAATTACTTAACCTAGTTGCTGGTAAAACAATGCATCAACAACCTGGGAGCTGTAAAGTCCAATGGCTCATACTGCAGGCTCCCAGGAAGCCACAGCTCGACCTCTCATCTTCAGCCAGCCAGCAAGTATGACACATGCCTGCCTAATTCTGAAAATAACATCTTTTATTAGTGAATAGTGTGCTGAGAAATTGCCACAGTTATCAGTTTGTGCAAGGCCACCCATCTGTGTTGTCAGAAAGCAAGTGCAAGAGTGGCCAGGAGTAAAAATGAGATAAGAGAGGCCCAGAATAGCCAAAAAGGGGAGTTCAAATGAGGTCAGAAGAGTTTAAGATCGGATACCTAAAAATTATATATAATTTTTATTTTCAAATGTAATAGTAGTAAATTATATATATGTTATTCATTTCAAAAAAATTCAATACAGCTCTGGCAGCTTTGTTGTGAAATGAGTAAAAAATATTATAAAACAAACCTGGTAAAAGAGTTCAGATATCTCATATAGGAATGTGGAGCATTCTGGAAATGCTCACCTAAGGAAATTAGTCTTTAGGAGATATGTGATGGACCTTGGGACATGCTTTAATTGTGGACAGAGGTAAGAGGAAAAGAAAAATAAACTTGTTGCAGGGATGACTAAGGCATACTGCTACAAAAATAATAGGAAAGGGGGGGAAAATGTCTCTGAAAAACAGTAAATTGGAGGTTTGGATGCTCTTGGAAAAATATAAGAGGTGACAGCTCTATTCACTAACAGAAATGCTTTCCTCATGAACTCTGCTATAGCTGTTTTATTAAATAATAGTTCTGTTTTTCCCTTAAAACAAAGACACAGAGTCTCCTAAAGCTTCTGCATACTGCATAAAGACTTTAAAGATGAGACTTTATCTTTTTCCTTTTGCATAAGAGCAGTCCTATAGCTAATCTATTTTTATACAACTATAGGTCTCTGCTCTCTGTTCAGCACTGCCTAATACAGTTTGCTGTAAACTTTCAGCAATATGTGCTGTAGAATTTATGATAAAGTGCTATAAAGTTTTGAAGCAAATTTATTTCACATTTATAGCTAATTTTATTCTGCATTTGAAGGAAAACCTTTTAGGAACGCCAATAACGTGAGAAAGCTACAACAACTAAATTTATTGTTAAGTATCGCATCAGTGGTACTCCTGGGGACTCCTCTTCATGGGAAGAAAGCTTAAACAACATTTTCTAACACATTGGATTTCTTCCCAGAGATGTGATGGCCTACAGAGGCAGTGCTGAACAAAGCAGGCTGAAATAGTAAGTCAGTAAACAACCCTCTTCAGAGGACCGCCACAAATAAATGCAACTTTGTTTAATAAAGGGGAATTATAGTTATCTTTTGTTCTGTAGTAGGTGCATTATCTTTCTCTCCTGTTCCACCTGACTAAACTGGTAGTATCTTTTCTATCACCTGACTGAGTAGTTGGCTGGAAATAATGGGGCCAAACAATCCACTATTGTTACAAGAGACAATGACCTTTCATGTCCTTGGAGCTTGCCATGACCTTTCATCTTTCCTATCCTCCAATGGTCTCCTCTAACAACTAAAACTGCACCCTGTTAGGCTGAATTCCAGATTGTCATAAAAAGCCCCTTCCTTTCGAAACAAAACCAATTTTTACACCAAGGTGGTGGAGAAACACAGGTCCATTGTTCCCGCACAGATGGAAGTTAGAGTTACTAAGGCAACAGCTCTAATCCCTCTTTTTACCACCTTTTTCACATCATTGGCCTATCAAGTGTGCTACCTTTTAACTCATAAGCTCAAAAGCTGGTAGTCTAACTGACTGCCCTAATTAGCTACGATTTTCACAGTACAGACAACATGATGAGCTAATCGAAATTTGCAAAATAATGACGTACCTCCAGCAAATATTCCTCCTCCTGAGGCCCAGTCTTAGAATAACAATAATGAGACCATTATTAGAGGAGGGCATTAAAATGCTGCACTGCTGCTAAACAGAGAACTTAATTGTTCTGGTCTTGTCCATTGAATCAACAACCTATTGTTGTGGACTTGAAAAATAAAGGACTGGAGAATGGGTGCCATAATGATTGGTCTGTGCTGCCATACCAGCACTCTGTAGAATTGTTTTCCTTTTGAAACTCTTGATGGACTAGTAGTTTTGTTTAAAAGTAATATAAAAGCCAATTGTCTGGATAAAAAGTCCTATTTATTGAAATCTTTAGAAGCAGTTGCATGGATTTGTTCATGACCCCCAAGATAAAAACACAGGGACCATAATAATGCTATTTGTGGCGACCACTGCCTGTAGTGACACTGCTTGTAGATAACGCTGTCCTGTCTGGCTACTGCAAAAGGAAGGAAGGCATTTCCTTTGCAGACAGACATCATGGCAGAAGGTCAAATAGTGGACAGACCCAATTCATCTGTAAAAATGAGGATGTTTTATTAAAAAAAAAAAAAGGCCTAATAAGTTTGGCCATTTACAATTCAGGGTTTAGGACAAACTGATAAAGGCATCGCTGATCAGTCACAACACAGGGACTTGGTTTTTGCTAATTAGTTTTTAGATATTAAAAATGACAGACCTTATTTTTTTCTTCACCTCAATAGAATTATACCCTAAATTTTGTCCTTGGGAAATTGAATAATACACCTTGAGATGCAGTGACTGAACCGATGCAAATTGTAGCTTACTGTTAGCTTCGGATAGTCTTTATTTAAATCTGGGACTGGGAAGAAGAGACATCTAAAATCTCTGATATGCCTTTAAATCTTGGGGGATTTTTAATTTTTTAGAAACTAGAAACTACAGCTTTTCACAAATGTTTAAAATAAACATGGTCTTGAGAAAAAATACTCTCCCAAATCAAAAAATCCTAGTTTTATTACATAAAAGCATTGTGAATTAACACTATCCTGGATTCCTCTCTTAACTTTCACTGCAATAGGACAGTTGAAGACATAAGCAACAATAGATTTACACTTTGGAATGCAAACTAAAATCACATTTTATTGTATTTTTATAGTTCTTCCTCTTAATGCACCTTTCTACACACAAACGGCTCAAAAATAAGCTATGACTCTAGATTAATATAAACAATGAAAAACTGTAACATTTGGGCTTGCAAGAATTTCCATTGGTAATTTGCTATTGATTTCAATGGGGAAAAGTTTAGGGCTTAATTTTTCTCATTCCTATCAACATATTTTAAAATCAAATTGAGAAAAATTATTGTGAAAAGGGAAAAAAATAAAATAGGAGAGGAAAACTTAAAGGCTAACTGAAAAGGTATTTTCAGCAGTTCTAGGAACTGCTCATAAAATAAAAAAATTCATACATGCATTTGCAGAGCACCTTTTCTTTAAAGTCATTTCTTTTGTAAATTGAAAAATGCCTAATATAATGTAGTATTAAATTGTAAATAAGACCTCTTGCTTCATTCAATCCATGCTTTGCTTCATTTATCTTCATCTTGTTAGGCTAAATTAATTAACAATCTCTGTGTTGCACACTTTCTCTTTTCATTACATCAAATAATGGCCTGGATATGGGAGAAAACCCTCACCACAGGGATCTTGAAACACTACCTTGAGGAAGAGTCTCTTACATATGCATTGCTCTAGCAATATTAACTAGTTGGATGTTATGACATTTATTAAATAGATCCTTCAATCCTTCACTGCTCTAAAATAATTGTTCTGATTTTGTGAGAAACAAAAATGTTTTTTTAAAAAAATCAGTGGCTTGCATGTTTACTATTTGTGAGCCACAAGTACTAAAAAGAAAGAAAATAGCTAAATAGCTTTAATCAATGTTTTATTTAATACAAAAAACCTGCAACTTGAATACAATTTCTGGCCAATCGTGTATACAGTCCCAAACATATTAATGTGTCAAATTACTCAAACCAAGTTGCCATATCATCTGTTTGTGAATGTTCTGTATATAATTAATTGAGTGTCTGAGACTGTTTCATGGGTAAATCTGGTTATTTAGATATTGTAAGGGGGAGCAATGTGCTAAACTATTGGGCAAGTTTTCTTCCTTTAACCTACATTATGGCATCTAGAGCAAAAGGACAAAACAGTAAAGCCTTTTTTAATCTCACCCTGATCAAACAACCCTCTTTCTCCAATCACAGCTTTGTGCGTGATATCTTTCTGCTAGTGTTTCTTATTTAATTAAAACAGACACTGACAGAAGGACATGGATTAGGACTGTAATGATGCATTTACTTAGATTAATCGGAGGCTCCTTTTGGAGTAATGGCTTAAACAAAGAACAAAAGGAAATTGTTATGAAACAGCCTTTTATCCCAGGCAAAGGTCAAATTATGAGGTTTTTAATTTTGTCAGCCTCTGTTATATTGGACCTTTCTACTGGAACATGAGAAGTGCTTCTCTCCCCTTCACCCCTGAGCCAAGCCAGTTATTATAATATAGCCATTAAAGCTGCAAATTAAAATGTCTGATTTTAAACCAGGTTGCTTAGCTTTCAAAACCCTCTAATTAGCATGTTGTGCATTGTTGTGAGGGAAAGAAACCTAAAATGCTAATGACCTGCTGCCAGGTGACCACGCTGCTGTGCAAAATTATACAGGCTCATTCAAGTAGTAGTAATACCAATAACACCCAGCTCTTATGAATTACCCAGCTCCAGGTCTGCTCTGCACCCCACGTGCTTACAGAAACCAGAGTGCATCCAGCCAAAGATCAGAGTTCAGCAGTCAGCACAAGGGATTGTTGTATGTTAACTGGGAAGAAGTCTGTGCCCATTCAGACACTGAGAGGCAGGAGAAAAACATTTGAAATCGCCACAGGCCAGGTGATAGCTGGGCTGGGCACAGAGAAAAGCACAGAATGGAATATTCTTCCCCTTTGGGGCAGAAGCTACAGATAGATACTGTATACCTCAAAGCAGGCAGCCCCAACTTGCTGTGATAAATTCTGCTTTTGTTCTTTGTTCACAAAAGGGCAGCAATGCACAAAAACACCCCAAATACAGGTAAATTTTTGTCCTTTCCCAGTTTACCGTTCATTGCAACAAGTTCATTGAATACACAATGTTAGATGATGATATTTTCTTAAAATATGCTACAGGAGAAATTCTGGTAATGTGTCTTCAAAGACTCAAACCAAATAGAAAACATTTCCTTAAACCTCATGGTACTTAAGGCTCTAGGTTTTTGAGTATTGGATTTTTAGCAAACCTAATTCCCACAAAATTTCAAAAGAAAAGAGCCCTCACATTCCAGTGCCAAAACGAAGCTTTAAGTAACCTCCTTTTTTCTAAACTGCAGAAATATTCATTAGTCTACTGTGCCACCAAAACTGTACACAGACCCAATCCTCCTCCTGCCATGCAGTCCACATCTCTGGCAAGCCGAAATGTCACCCGGCGCCCAGAGGAACACAACCTGACACCGACAAAGAGGCAAAGCTTCGCCTCCAGTGCCAACACTGGGTCCAAACAGCAGCAGCAGAGGCAGCTGCTCAGCACCACAAATAATACCATCCTGAAAAGGCCAGAATCATTAGCTGTCGAGATTAACCCCACTTGACCTGCTTTTTACCGAGAGTTGAGGGAAAAACTACTTTGTCTGTAACTTGACATCTTCGCCGCAAAGATCGCGGCCCAAGCCCTTCCAGACATACCAGCACAGCGTTGACAGCGTTCCTCAGGGGTCACACTAGTAGGAAGTTGGATAAGATGTTGAGCAGCTATGCTGGCCTTGATGTCTGCTCATTCCCAGAAATCTCCTGCCTTTCTCAAGGGATCCCTAATTGACCGTTAAGGGACAAAAATTGACCACAAATTGTCTTTTCAGTAATTTTTAATCCTTTGTTGTCTTATATTTTACTTACAAGTTCATCAGCCTGGAGGGAAGTTACTGCGTGAATTCAAATCCCAGTGTCCCCAAAACTGCTACTCAATGAAAAACACAATCCAGTTCCTCTCCAGATAAATTACCAGGTGACCAGGTTAAGCAAATTAAACCATATCCGTAGTCCTTTATGTATTATCATCTCAAACCCATGTGTCAACATTCTGTATTGCTTGTCTTCTTTTTACACAGATTCTGCCACATTTTTGCCACTATACTCCCTTTACTATGTAGTCCTAATCCTGAAAAACAAAAACAACTTGCCTTGGAAAATATTAACATGGTTACACGAAAGCCACTTATATGGCCTACATAAAAAAGGAAACTACACTTATTTGCAAAGATAGAAAATCCAATTTACTTAACACTCAAATACATGAGCTGCTTAAAAAGTGGCAAACAAAATGTTAATAAAATTATCTACATAGTTACATCCAATCTTGTTAGAAATAGTCTGAACTCTACAGTAGTCTTCTACAACTTTGAGATATCACTGTCATCAGCCAGTACTACCATTTATTTATTTGTTTAAACTTCTGTTCAGCCAAGATAATCACATCTTAAGATACATGAACCTGTTTTTACAGACACATGTATCATCCACTAGTGTTCTTTGGCTGCTTCTTAGCTGTTATTTTTTCCTGAATAAAACCACCTCTGTGAGACAGAAAACACACTGCTAAGTTTATTTATAAAGAAAAAAAAAGAGCTAACATGTAATGAAAAACAGACTTTGTGCATAGTGATAGGTGGCTCTATCCTTTACGACTCACAGTCCGGAAATTCTCATTATTTTCCTTTGTAGGATTCAACCTAACAGTGTGTTTTAGAGGCATCTTGGTATGGCTACTGCATTGATATGCACAATGCAAGTACACTGTTTCCCAAAAGTTCCATTTGTTCCTTAAAATATATTAAGTATGCCAACACTCTTTTAGTGAGTAAGTAATAAAATCTGCATTAGTACCCTACACAGAATATGAATTCATGCTTTAAGATCAGAGCTGCTTAGATAGCAAATTATCTGCATCATTTCCCATTTAGCAGCCAGAGAGCTGTCCAGGTACAGTCTGTGCCTCCATGAATATGGTACTTCGTGTCCTGTGGTTTTTGCTGAATATCCATGTTGTATGTAGAAAAACATGTAAAAGAACAGCAGTAATCTAAGAATCCAATGCAGGAGCCTGACAAGGGTCAGGTTGTCACAGCAGGAGCTAGAGGGATAGCACAGTAGAAATGGCACCCTAGATTTTAGTTTTTATATTTTTCAGATTCTGTACTGCTTTAGTGTGTAGTTCTGAGCTTCATATTAGTGGATAGGTAGACAAAACAATTCCTTCTCTATCTGGCGACCAAGGATAAATGATCCAAATTTCAGGCCCAAGAGCATCAACAATGTGGACAGAGAGAAAAACAAGAAGGATGGGACTTGATGGGCTAAAGCTGTAACTGGACAATTAACTCCAATATACTAATGGATGACAACTTATAAAATGTGAGACTCTGTGACCAGTTGTCCATTTTGTGCCCATTTTGGTTTATCCTGGGTGTAGCCCTGGCTGGGCTCCTGTGCTGCCCAAGGTGTATTCATTAAGGCCTTCTAATAAATCCCTACTTTATTCTTTAACTCCATCTAGTCTCTGTTCCAGGTCAGCCTTCTCAAGGCATCAGATACACTGGTAAAGCAGTCAATGCTACACAGTCCTGCTGCTTTGATGCAAAACAAGGCTCTGATTAGCCTTGGACACATCACAAGTTCAACTGGGTCCATTAACCTGTACCTATAAGTAACTATAATGCTCTGTCACATTGACCCTGGGAACTCTGGTGGCCAACACACTGACAATCTGCTTCCTCGCTTTTCCAGCATCACTTTCACACAGCCAAGCAAAAGTCACAATATGCTCTGCACTGATGGACAGCAGAATAAAATGTACCTCAGGAAAAATCATCAACACTTTGAAATTTCATGCGTAATACATAAGCAGATTTGACCCAAAGAGAGGAAGAAAAAGGAATTGAGATCCTCCTCTGTTTCTTTACTCAAGTAACCCCCTAGATTAGTGTGTGGTTACATATATGTATGTGCATCTATAGAATTTAACCTGTACAGTATGGAAATACATATACACCATGGAACCTATATAACAGTCATACAATGGAACCAAATTCTCTTGTCCAAATTAGCAGCTTGCACAGAACAGCAATTTTGTCTATCTTCACATACCATGAAGGAAGAATGGCTCTTATCTCGGAGCACCAGCAGCGGCTCTCTGGGTTTGCCCCATTATACACAACCTCTCTCAGGCTTTTCCATGTGTCCTTCTCTGCAGGTTCCCTGCATCCTGGTCAGTCCCTACTGGCATCACTCTATGCACAGCTTTTTGTGTCTGTCAGCTGAGAGAAAGCAGAACTGTCTGCTCCTTGGGTTTCCAAAACATTTCACCTGGGCCATACAAACCAGCTCTCCTTCAGCTCTAACTACAGGACCAAGCAATTTCCATATCAGAATTCAAATCAGATTGCCACATTCACCACCAGAACGTCTTTTTACTATTTAACTCTTTTGCAGTCCTAAATATCACACCTCACTCCAGAACCCCATTCCCGTCTGAGCTGAGATACAATGCACAAAACAGTGTTCAAATCCTTATTTGGTTTGGTACCCTATGAATTGGGGGTGTTTACCCCTGAATTGCCATTGAACTTCTCACCCAGTGTGTTAAACACTTCCCAATTGGAGCCTTCATATTTTTATATCTGATTTTTTTTTTAATTTCTGAGGAGAAACTAGGTAAATTATGGAAGAAAAAAAAATATCACACAGTCAGCTCCATTCTTCTGATTTTTTTTTTAATTTGATTTCAATAAATGATAAGGCTATTATAATCCAGACTGTCTTCTGCAAAAGAATAGTGCAATTCATCAGTGATTTTATAAACAATGTCAGAAATTAATTTGATAAACTATTCCATATTGTATGTGTGTATATGTAGCTATATATAAAAAGAATCTGTTAGGGGATTTCAGTTTCTTGTTGAAGCCAGCACAGCTTAGAGACAGAAACCACCGTGCATACACAATTACAGTGTCAGACTTACACCCACAAGATAACCATGTGGTGAACTTCCATATCTCCTCATAAAATGATTCACTAGGCAACTTTTACATTTGGCCTTCAATTTTCCCACTAGTCAAATTATCCCAATCAGCATTGTCTAGTGAAGGAAGCACACAAAAGTGCAAGGCCTAGTTTTGATTCAGTATCTGCCTGCTATTTATCTCTTTGTGCCTGTGGTTACCTTGGTATAAAACAGGCAAAAGGTGATTTATAAAGCAGTGGAGAAAGAACATTTTTGAGATCTGTGAAAAAGCAGGAATGAGAGAATCTGAACCTCTAAGCAGTATGAAACAGAGATCACTTCAAAATGAAACCAAATTAATTAACATAAAATTTTGGGGCTTTGCTTGGCTATAACTGCATGGGTTGGACTCTATGATCTTAAAGGTCTCTTCCAACCTATTGATTCTGTGTGTGATTCTGTGCATAATTTTCTTTCTCTAATGTTGGAGCTTTCAATACCTGATCAGCCAGTCGTACCTCTCCATTGTTTTATTACTAAGTGAATCAGAACAGACAAATTCATCAAGCCAGGACAGCGAGTGCACTATGTTTACATGACATATCCTGTCCATATCTGTCTTAGTTCCAGACTGAAATCCTGCTCCAGCTGCATCACCTTTCAGGCTGACAAATCTTTCTGAAGCTGTGTCACACAGTGTTTCAGGCCTGGAAGGTGCTGCAAACAGGCATTTTCACTACACTTCTCAAAATCCCAAATATCAAAGTTTCACACATTAAACACCCCTCAAAAGGTACACCTGTCACAGTTTAATGATACCCACTGTCCGGTGTTGAGCACTTATTTTTTCTGCCCATATAATTATCAGTGGTTTACATATTTCCTTTCTAAAGAGTGGAAATTAAAACATAACCTATATATATATAAAGAGAATACTGTAAACCACAGCACAGAGACTCATTTATAGCTTACTGTCAAAGAGCTTGGGGTAATAGATTTTGAAAAAGTGTCCATTTTGGTATATCTAAATCTTTACAAAATGTCTATTGCAAGGCAGCTGGAAACTATCATGCTCATGGAAACTAAAGCAGTTCAGTAAGCAAAGTGATGCAAATAAGTAAAACCACCTACATTTTCTAATTGCTGTAATCAATTTCACATTCCACCAAGCTAACTTAACACATCTATAAAAGTTTTGCTGGTAACCACAGAGAATGAGCTGTACAACTACCTAGTTTCTTCAACATTTGTGACAAATATGATTATACCAAATGGGTTTTGAAATTATTATCCCAAATGGGTTTCTGTCATTCTATACATATATATATATATGTGCACACCTATGCATGTGTGTGCATATATATATATGCAGGTATATATACCCACAGGTATAGTTATGTTTAAGCAAAAATCATTAGGTTGTGTTTTCAGCTTTTTTTTTCAAAGCTCTCCACTTAGAGCAGATGGAATACAAAGGCATTTCTCTGCTCTGCTACCTAAAAGAGGACCACAAGGTGCAGAGCAGAGCAAGGGCTGCATGTGAACAGCCTCAGGGAACAGATGCCTCAGTAAAGGAGGGGGGAGCAGAAATAAGGAGAGGAGAATGAGAATGGCAACAGCTTGGGTGAGCCCAGGAACTCCCTACAAAACTGCAGGAACTTCTGCATAGCATCTGTATTTGATGGGAAATGTTGGCAAGCAGCTCCTTCCAAAAGACTTCTTCAAATTAGAAAAAGGATGTGAGAATTTAAAGAGTTAAATGCATAAATTTATAGCAAGGTTTAAGATATTCCCATGTAGAGTAAATATCTTAAATCCTACAATGATGGCATTTTGCTTTACTTTTTTCCCTTCAAACCTGCACCTTCTGTCATAATGAAATACACAGTCAGCCTTCACTTGGTAAAATATTTGTGTTGCCATGCAGTTAAACAAATGTTTTTTCATTCTCCTTTAAAATAGCCTCCCACCCATGTTTCTCTGAACAGTGGCCCATCAGTCCAGCTGCATAACATGTACAAGCTGAGCAGTAAAGTCTCATCTTGCCCCCATTAAAAGGGTCCTTTCCTTATTTTGTTAGGCAGAACACATGGGGAATTAATAGGACTTCAAAAATAATGGAGTACATCTGAAAGGAATCCTGATTTTATAATATCCCCACATTCCACTATAACCCACAGCATCTGATCAGCATTTGGCATCACAGTTTTAGCACAGGCCAGTACAGGAGACCAAGGTAACCTTTCTTATTTCTTTTACACGTGGATATTTCATAACTCCATTCAGTGCTGGTTCTCTTCTGTTTTTTATTCTCCCTGATTTTTTGTATGACATATGAAGGACTCATGAGTATAAGTATCAAATTTATGGTGGATGCCTGCTATACTACACAGTATAGTCTCAGTTGTCTGCCCTGCAATAGGGAAGATTTGCATGGTGTTTAAATGGGCAAGATCTATACAAACTATAGTCAAAATATTATTACGTTTATGTGTTCTTCTATACCAGTTAGTAAAGAAAAATAATATTTTATTCCACTTTAGGGCAACACTTCAGTGCGATTAAATGAAATGGCTTAGCTCTGATACTTCTTTGAAAAGAATCATGACCAAAAAAAGACAATTTAGGACACATACCTGGAAGTAGATAAAGCAAAGCTCGCTACTTTCATATGAGGCAATATCACAACCAAATATGTCTTGTTGTTATTTAAAATCTGGGAATCATATTCCCTTCTGTAATTCTTTCATCTGCGTTCACAGTTTATACAGGAGCTTTGAGAAGGGAAAGAATGAAGTGCTTGCCGTTAATCCCAAGGGGGTTTTATATGGGATTGTTTTTGCTGGGTTTTTTTAATCCTTGTACTCTCCCTTCCCATCACTAGTGACCATCACTGCAGCACCATGCCTCCAGCTGTGAGCTTGAACACACAGCTCCCTGAAGCCAAAACAACTGGTGCTTTCTGATTTAGAACAAGGGACATTGGAGCAGGGGGGGAAAAACTTAAGCTTCCCTTCCTTTTGAATTTCAGTCACCTCTCTTATGGAGCATATGACACAGCTACCTATCCAATATGACAAATTACAAGAATAGCTGCAGCAATTAAGATTACAGAAAACTAACAGATCTTTTGGTGGTTTATTAAATATTGTGTCACCTTCAAGGGAAAAACACTTTAAATCCTATTTTACATGACATTTGGTAAGCCAGACAGCCTAACTTGTAAGGTTTTTCTATTACAGACCACAAGACGAAACTCTTTTTGTACCTGATGTTTCTCCTCTCAGGAAGAACTATCACCTAAGAGGAGAGGAATTCCCACTTGCAGGAAATCCAGCACATGGTAGACAGACAGACAGAAGGATGGATGGGAAGAGGGTAAATATCAACAAGTAAAAGGACAGAAGATTACTTTGACCATTGTGCAACAGTTACAGAAAAAGAATTCAAAAGAAAAGTGTTTTTTCTCCCCATGAAGTCTAGAGTACACATTTTATTATAGTGAGCACTGACTTAATTTTCCAAGACTCAGCCTGAGACAACAGCAGCTGACTACTAGCTCAGCAGCGAGAAGTCTAAAATTAGTATTTTTAAAAGTCTTTTTATTCTCATAAAATTTGTACATTAAAACTGACATTTTAAAAGGTTACTTCTGTGGAGAGGAACTAGCAGCTATCAAAATCTAAAAACACCAATCAAATGCAAACGTGTTTCAAACCAAACTCCAGACAGTGCAGACAAATCACCGTGCCAAGCAGCGCAGAGCGGGCAAGAGCTTTGGGGAAAATTATAAATTAGGTAAATCTTCAAGTTATGGTATTATTGCATCAAAGCTGGGGTTTAGACATCCTAGTGCTAACTGCCAAACTGTCTGCATTATTCTACGTTGTTAGCCATACTAAGTGGATTTCCGACCACTTCACACAAATTATCAATTCCAATTGAGCAGGTTTGTGATAGAGCCAGAGAAAAAGGCTTTCTTTCAAAGACTGCCTGCTCTATTTTTCTGCCCCACATAAAAATACAACTTATTTGTTTGGATTTTTATATACTTTCAGGTAAGAAAAACCAGCTACTCATTAACATGTCCACAAGTGTATTAAAATTGCATTCACCCCAGTCTTTTATGTGTAAGGTTTTTTTTATCTATCACATACAGCTGTAAGTAGAAGAGACAAGTTAGTCCAAGGACATAATGTCTTTCAGGCTCTATAGCACTTAGCAGGTTACTGGGCCTCCAAGGCCTCACAGATTTAACCAAGACTTTTCACACAATCAGGTAAAGAGAGCTAAGCCAGTCAGCAGATGTCCCATTCAGATAACAAAGAGAATATTTTAGTGACAATGTGAGAAAACAACAGTAAAAATGGTAGAGAAACCCACTGAACCGTAGAGCTCTTTTTTTCCTTTACAAAGAACCATTGACTGGAGTTTGACTGTGACATTCACTGTAGTCCTCAGCAAAGTAAAAGTCAGTTGTACGAGATTTATCACAAGAGATACAAATAAAAATCAACCAAAGCCATGCTGGGCAATCTTCTGTATTTTCATTTCCTCTCTAGATTTAGCATGTATTCATAGAAGACCCATTAACCACCACGTTAATATATGAAAGACTGCTGTCACGCATGACAGCATTAAGCTGATCTACATCACCCTTAATGCTTCCATGGCCCTATTGCTGCAGTTGTTCCTTCAGTTTCACCTCAACACTGCAAATTTTCAGTGTCCTCAAGTCCGAGTTTGCAATTTCACAAATTTCAAACAAGAAATGGCTGTTGGTACCCAAAATGTCCACACTACTTGCGAACCAGTGAAGAGGTAAAAGCACGGTGGTGTGAACAAAGCCACTTTTAGCATTTGTTAAGGTTACTTCAGTTCCTCAAGTGGCTCTTCTTAGAGACCATTACCTCAGCAGAATATGTGCACCAAACCATAATAATAATGGAGATAAACCCATCTGAAGAACCAAGTTTGGGGTGTGGTTTTGAATCTGAATCAGGGAAAAGATGACTACACGCTCCATGTTCTTGCTCTTCTCTAAGGCCAAGTTTAAATAAAGAAGAATACTTTTCAGCTATCTTGGACCACATTTCAATGGCAAGGGAACTGTGAATGAAAGTTTACAAAGGGGACTGTTAAACATTAAAGTACAGTATAATCACTGTATGAATTAGTCATAGCCAGTTTAGGCACTGTCCAACCCACTTTCCAACCATCTGCAACAAATGTGCTCCATTAAAACAGAACCATATGGAAAACAAGCTAGCAATTAACACAGCTTCTATGCATACCTCTAATACAGCACAGATTTCAAACTTTGAGTGAAACTGACTGCTGAATTACTTCCATATTGCTGCTGTTTAGACCTTGGCAACACGAATTTATCCTCACTCACTACAGTATGTCATCCCAAGATACTGCTATATCATCAAAATAAGCATGAAAAAACCACCCACAAGTGAGCCACTCTTTGTGGTTTATAGCCTCTGTTAATAAAATATTTTCAGATCAAAGTATAACAGACTTTTTCAAAGATGTGTAATACATTACTTACCAGTCAGTATCAAAACAAATAGCTAATGCAGGTCAAATCGATTTATTTAATTGCTAATTGGTGATATCTTGTACTGTGGAACAAAACAGCTCCAGGTTTGAGTAGGTTTCTCCTCTTCCAGATTTTCTGAAGTGCTAGAGATGTCGCACTTAACACTGTCATATTTCCAATCCAAAGGGGATTGAAAAGCCTGGCTCTTTAATTCAACCTGGAGACATTTGTTCACTTAAGATCAACAATTCAGCCTACAAGGTTTGGTCAGGGAGGTAAAGCCCTACAGAAACAGGTAAGCTGGCAGAGGCCTCTGGAGGCTCCAGCTCACAGCAGCTCACATTGCTCAGGTAAAGAAACCTTAAACACTGCACTAGGAAAAAAATATACCTAAATAATAAAAAAAAAAACCATACTGAATATTTAAAACATGACAGTCCCAATGCAAATTAAGCTTCTTTAAAACATGTAATATTAAAACTGGGGGATTTTATACTTTTTGGGGGTTTTTTGGTAACCAGCATTTTAGTTCCAAGCACCCATATTTCCTCAATTTCCTCAGTTATCCAAGATGAAGTTAAAAAAACTAACTACAGGCATCATTTTTCCACAGATTTCCCAATATTCCAAAGAAGAGATTCACTTCATGAGATATTACCACAGTACCTACACAATTTTAAAAGCATTGAAATTTTTGAAGCGTCCTTTCACGATTCTAGGTCATCATAGGCCACACTGTTTCCAAAGACCCACAAGAAAACAGGATGATCCTGCAAACAAAAGATTTGGAGGCAGAATTTTCCACATTGATTTAATTCTGTTCACACAGAAGTTTCTCCCCCATTAAGCAGAAAACAAGAAGAAACTGTAAAATAAGCTCCACATTTCTTCCTGTATGCTTTTCATGGCTTGAAAGTTTGACTATTGACAGCAATAATACACAGTCCAAGCCTAACACACTGATGAAACAATATAACTTAGCTATTATTATATAGGTCTGCAGCTGCTTCTTGATTTTGTCCTTAGAACTGTCAATTGTAATAGTTATAGAGAAGAAGATATGATATCTGTTGATGGATTTTAATTACCGGCATTTCAAGTTTTGTAATTAGACTCCAATTTTCATTTTTTCCAGAAAGGAAAGTTCTAGAAAGCTTTGTCCTGAAGATGTTCTTCCACCTATTACACACCCATAGGCTTAGGCACATTGACAGAAATAAAGAGATATAAACACGAATCATTTTAAATTCACAGTTTGGGTAGACATCAGCAATACTTAAATACCTAAGGCAAACAATAACTCATTTAGCTTAAAAGTATACCCACAGCATCTGAAGGAGCTGAGGCATCACTGAATGGGATTCTGATTAACAACATTTTGGTTTAATAAGAAGGTTTCAGTGACAGCCATACTAAACATCAGTTTGCAAATATGACTTTAAGTAAAGCATATGTATGCGTCAAAAATTGGCCTTCTGCCACTATATTTATTTTCTACATTCAATAAGTAAATGATACCTAGCCAAAAAGTAAAAAAATATTCAAATGGTATTAGTACTGCAACAAATGCAATGCTTTGGAATTAGCACCTAAACCTCCTGCATCCCCCATAAATTCGGACTAATTAAATTCCTACTACATTATTCCTCCTGTTTTCCTCACAGCTGTTTTATATATTTTCACCTGTTTCACTTCTCTTTTTGTTCAAGTAACAAAAAAAGCTTAACCTTCCTTGATTGACAGAAAGGAATAACAATATTTAATTAACATCACTTCATATGTGACAAATCTTAAACTCTGTTCTGTCAATAAGGCTCTAGGAAAGTATTCCCCCAACATTTTTAAAAGCTTTTTAAGAAAGCTCAGAACACTGTGTTCTTAATTCAAAAGCACATGCCGAGTTAATTATGGTCTTATGCTTTGACCAAAAGTAGGATTTGTGGGATTTTCTTTTTCTTAAGTCAAAGGATTCAAAAGTAATTTATGAATGATACTGAAATAATGCACGAATTAGCTGCTAACATGCTGTTAGTTTCAAGTGTTAATATTTTTTTTGCATGTGCTGGGAGGGTCAGCATTAAAGTCATGCTGACTTGAAACCCTATTTATACTAAAAACTACATTAACTAAACAATCATGTTATTCTACAGTCCTCCTACTTACTTTTAGGTTATTGCTCTTGACTAGGTTACTTGTTTGGGAGATCTCTGCACAATTTCTGCCAATTCAAATATAGACGTTTCCAGAGCTAAACAAATCCTGTAACAGTGTCACATATACTCTCCCTAGGGTTACTCCTTTATGTACATGATGTTTAATTCATGTTCCCACGTCTTTGCAAGCAGTTTCACTTCAGGTGTACACTACACACATCCTCACATCTCACTGCTGGGCCGTTTAAGCAACTTGTTTCACCATGACCTTGTTATTACCAACAAAGCAAATTGTTTTACTGTGACCCTGTTATTACTAACACATTTCCAAAGGGGTCACAAATTGATTCATGGCACGTTCTCAGGTGTGTGTGTGTGTGTGGACACAAATGTAAAATGGCCACAATTCAGCAGGGTTTATCAAAAGCATTGCTATCTATGTTTCAGTTGGATTTTAAAGAGCATCCAATTTCCTGTAGATTATTGATTCAAAATGTGATCTCGGGCTCTAACTCACACAGGATCAGCACCACTTCTCTCCCACACTGTAGCTGACAGGCAGACAGGGCACTCAGGCTGGAGCAGCTTGTGGGAAAAAAAAGAGCCATGGACAGTTTTCCCTTTCCCTTTGTGACCTATTCCTCAAGAGCAGACTGAGCCAGGCAGAGGCCCATAAAGACATCCTGCAAGGCCTTCCCTAGCTTCAGCCTTATTCAATCCTAGCTTGAGTCAGGACCAAGCTGAATTTCCCTGAATTTCTCACGTTATTCAACCAGTTTCTATATTAACCTCTTTTTTATCAGTAACAATAAACACTAGTAACCATAGGTATTCATCCAATGTATTCTGACAATCATTTCTGTTAGGATAATTTGCATAAGCTATAAAATTATTTCAGCAAGATACAGTTCTCTCAGAAATGGGTGAAGGAGTTACTCTCTAGCAACAAGGTATGTGGAAGATTAATATGCACAGGGTTTTGCCATAGTGTTATGAACCTTTACCTAACACTTTTACATGTATTCTGCCTACTTTATACCACTTGCCACGGTAAGTCAGTGAACTCCATGTGACTATTTAGTTCTTTGCAAGAGAGCTGTGCTTTTAAATCAACAATGAGAAATTTGAAATCACTTGTGCACTACCATTCAGCAAATAAATATGATCCAGAAGTAATGCAATCTGCAGCCTGCATAATTTCAGAGGTTTTTTTTTATTTGTCCTACTTCAGAGGTTTTGAAAATATCTTCAGCATATTCAATCATCAGTAAGGTCGGGGTTTCAGAAAAATAACACAGTATTATGGTACAGAATTAAGGGAAAGGCCATGCCCACTCAGACTCAGGGAAGAGCATGGCTCCATGACCAAAGTGAAATAAGGCAAAAACAGTATAAATTTAGGGAAAGATGACTTGGGAACAGCAAGCCTACATGATGAGAAAGGGCACTTGGGAGGGACTGGGCAATGCCGAGCTGCAGCAAGTGCAGCACAAGCCTACTAAAAGCAGTGTCAGACTGGGCATCCCAGCAGCCCCAAAACAGGGGAACCAAAGCTCTCAGAACCAAGAGAGAAGTTAGGAAGAGCAGTACATCATAAATGCCAGTGCATCCACTTCTGTGTCTTGCCGCAAGAGAAAAAGCAGCTTGCCAAGTAGCAAGTAATGTTTCTACTTCCATCTGATTTTTTTTAACTTTGTATGTAAGACACTTTTGTACAGAAAATGTGCAAAACATGCATAGCTTTTCACAGAATAAAATGCCAGTATTACTTTAAATAATACTTCGGAAAAAAAGCTGCAATGACTAAAGTGATAGGAAAAATGATAGCTGCTTAAAAATCTCTCAATAGTCTCAAAAAAAAAAAAAAACCAAAAAAATCTATTTGAGTTGTCTAGGTTTTAATTTCTCTTCTTGCAATATCTGCCAATATAATGTAAGGACGGACTTAGGAATAAAAGCAGCTCTAGAATTTGTAACATTGCTACAATTTGTAAAATTATTTTTTAAGAAAAATAACTCATGATTCAAACTGCTATTGGACTTTTTTGTCAAGTTTTTTTATATAAATTCCTTGTCTCAATTTAAGAGATGAAACAAATCAAATAAAAAGATGGGAGGAATCTAGACCCTGGCAGAATAAAGAAGAAGGGACCTAACTAAGGAACAGAGGAAAAAAGTGAGGGATGAGTGAATATTTAATGTCTTAGAATTATCAGTTAAAATTCTGATATTTCAGTACTAATGTTTTGGGTATCTTAATTCTATAAAGCATGCATTTTTATAAACATACAGCAAAATCAGTAACCATTAGGAGAATATTAGAAAACCTTCAAGAATTTTTCCCTTCAACTACCTATTAGAGAAAGACTGCAAATTGTTCTAAAATATTTGTGATGGTAACCCTCTCTTCTTTCACTCAATACTCCCAGTCTTATGCTTGAATAGATGAAGGAGAAAAAGGCTTATTGATTATTCAGTCAGTGATGTCTCTTGGATAAACAGAAAAAAGGTTTGCCACAGAAAATATCTACAATGAACTCAAGATAATTAGGGGGGGAAAGCGACGAACAACTCTTCATTCATCTGCTAGAGAAGTTACTGCATTTCTAGCCCAGAAAAAGCAATTATTCAGACCTTGCCTCCTCTATTTCCTACATTGCTTCCTTCTTCTGATGAACAAGAGACCTTTCAACACAGATGTGGCAGCCTTGCTTTCTTTTCTGTTTTCTGCCCACAAGTAAATTTATTGCTCACGCCAGGTTGACAGCCTCCGAAACTGAAAGGGCTCCATTGATGCTGAGAACAGACACACCACTGGCCACTGGCCTCCTCTCACTGCCCCACCAGTCTGCACTGACCCTGACCCAGGAGGAGCCAGTGTCAGCAATGAGCACAGAGATCAAGTTCCATTTCCATTCCAAGCTTCGCACGATCCCTGAAGCTGCCAAAAAGCCTTCAGGCAGTGCTGGTGTCTGTGGGTCCCGTGGACACCCCTGTGGATCTGAGCCATCAGTTAACACAACACAGAAAATCTAATTGTCAAAATGTAACCAATACATGCTGTTAGTTACTTGGCTGGGTTCAAATCACAGGCCTTTGGGATGACAGGTTCCATTCTAATTAAATCTTTCCTTTGCAATCCAATCCCAAAATGAGGAAAAAAAAAAAGAATAAATAAATAAACAAATCAGGGGGAAAAAAATGAAAGTAACAACTTATGAAATCAGTATTTACTAGTACAGGGAAAGAAGAAGTCTCAAAAACTGGCCAAACACAAATACTTATTTTTGTGTGTAATCCAGTTCTGAAAGCCTTACCATGAAGCCTAATAGGAAGAAAATCACCCTTCAGGGGTTTTTCACTGCACCACGCTCACAAGCTTTGATGCTAAATTTCTGGTGCTCACTGTTGGAACTTAGCTTGTCTTTTTTACACTTAATAGCATACTCTAAGTCATACACTAAGTGGAGCCAAAACGGTTACTGCAGAATTAGAGCTGAGTTTCTCCACTGAAAACAGATTACATCAACTTTACCTACAGGTATCAAACGAAAAAAGCTAAGGCAGAAAGGACAGCAGAGAAGTTGTTGCATACTGTTGGTCACTAAGGCAACCCATTTTTCAAAGCCCTATCATACATTACCACCCAGACACCCAGTTTTGTGCCCCTTCAAGAACACCTTAGGACAGATGAGCAGTAGGACAGGCTGTCCAGCAAGGTTGTGCTGACTCTACCTTTAGAGGTTTGGCAAGGCCCATCTGGATATAGCACTGAGTAACCTGTCAGACCTCACATTTGACCCTGCTGTGAGCAGGAGGCTGGACAAGAGACAAAACAAGAAACCTCCTCCTTTCAATCTCAATTTTCCCATGAACTTCATCTTCAGGGAAATATCAGAAAAATGTGACTGAAAAACATTATGACAGAGTGATGGATATGAACACAGAGCAGCCAAGGCACTAAATACTACCTGAATTATTCGGGGTTTTTATTCTGAAATTCTGTACAGAGATGGGTATTACTGCTGTGACGGTGGACAAAGAAAAAATAAATTTGTTTATGTTGTTCCTCTTACCATCCTCTCTAGTCTCTAGCAAACTATTGTACTATTGCAGAACCATTAGTGTTTAAAGCCTTGGTGAAGATGTAGAGAATAGCACGGGAGAGTAGAGTGAATGATGAGTAATGTAGCTAATCCTGGTGCATAGACTGGAATCTGAACTAGGCTTTCAGGCAGCAACAGATGTTAGGAGATCTCAGACAGCTGGCCACAGCTTCCACTGCCGTGCTGGCAGCAGCTACACGCAGGCAGGCTGAGGAAAGAGGAGATCTAGGTGGCATTGCAAGAGCTCCCAGCATCCAGGAGATCTCTCCAGTTCTGGGAAAAAGAAGGCACCTTCACGTTCAGCTCCTTTAGGCACATGGAAAGGATAGAGCAGTAACAATCCTGAGGACTCAGCCAATGTCCCTCCTGGTACCTGTGGCTGCTGTGCACTCACTGGCTCTGCTGAACACCCCTTTGATGCTTCTATATCCGTAGTTTGCTTTATCTTATGTTTTCTGTCCTTTACATACTAATTTTTAGGTAACAAAATAAACCTCAGTGGGTCACAGGCTTGATCAGGTGCTGAGTGACCAGAAACAGCACCTAAGTTTATGTGCCTGTTCTTTTTCTCTTTTTTTTTTTCTTTGATGGCCTTCTGGCATTTTGTTATTCAGGCACTCAGACCACCATCTTACATATTTTACCACTGGAGTGATTCACGAGATTGCCAGCCTTTTGGAAGTAATTCCTCCTTCCATTGCAGAGTTCCACAGGGAGAACTCAGCCTTTATACTGAAAACCCTAATGCCAAAATTTACTTTTTCAAATTAAAACTAGATCCAGTCATCAAAATATTTAGATTTCATTCTGAACCTCCTTGAATGAAGTCTGTTGAGTAAGAATGCATGGAGTATTTATGACAGTACATCACTTATAGGATCTCCTCAAGAAATTCAAACTTCCTATGAATTAGTCAGAAAGAAATTTCAACTATCCTTTAAAACCTCTCTTTATGAAAGTAGTATGTATATTTTTCCTCTCATTCTGTTTTCAAATGTTTCAAAATAACAAAGAGTGAGAAGACCACATTTTCAGTTAATTATTGATTACAGAAAGGAATTTATACAACTAATTTCATACTGAGGTGTTCTCCAGTAATGCTAATCATTGCTCTAATACTGACTCCTTGCCTTGTTAACAAAAACTATTCCCATGTGTAAAAAGAAAAATATTTTTTTACTTAATTACTTGCTGATATTGCCATAAAATAAACCTTCCTCATTCCTGTAGGATTCCATTGACTCAATAACCAATTACCTTGATTTTCTTTGTACTTACAAGCTTTCTCCAGAACTCTAACTTTGGTCTCTGTTTTATATTCTAAGATCCCTTCAAATGTCATTTCTGTCCTTTTGGTCTACTGGAACTGCTCTACTCAAAGACATAATGACTTTCAACTTGATCTGATCTTCTCTGGCCTCAGCTAATATCGTTTGTTCAAAGCTCTCCACCCCATTTCAGGCAACCACTGCTCCCTTTCACCTCTCATACCTCTCTATCCATTCCCTTCTTTTGTCAGAAACTCAGATTTCAGGTTTGGCCAAGCCTGATGGACCTCATGCCCTTACTGCCTTAACTGAAGCCCCCACAAACTCCACCACATTTCTCCCTATAGCAGTCAGCAAAGCTTTTAAGACAATTCCTCATTCCCATTCTTCAACAACATGTCTGAAAACTATCCTTTCTTCTTTACATCTATGGCTGAAAAGCTGTAAATGAAGTCTTAACTATTCCAGACTCTTCCACTTGGTGCCTTCTGTCAGATTCCGTTTCTTGGAATAGTTGAAATTTCTTTTATACTTCCACGCATCTGAATTCTGAAAGAACACTTAACAAAGACAACATCTGTGTATTACAAATCTGGGACTCTTGAAGGACTTCACTTGGCAGTCCTGCACAAAATGAACACACTAAAATAGAAATTCCCAAAGGCAATATATCAAAAGTCATAAATGCCCAGAATCACTTGTGCGAGTTTCAGCGCCTATACTGATAATTTGTTGCCTTCTCCTTGGCAAAAATCTACCTATGCCAAGTATATTATGGAATCCTAAATTTACAACATATGCATTCTGGTTTGAGTTAGAACTCAACAATGTAGTAGAAATGGAAGCAGGCACTGGATTGTCACGACAGAGGCCAGCATTCGAGGGGAAGAAGTCTTCCACGGGAAGTTGGTTAAAATAATTTCTTCCCTGTAATTTCAGGTGAAACTGTTAACCACTGAAGGCCTTACAGCACCTCTTCCCAAACTGTAAATACGCCGCAACACGGAATCGTCACTTCTCCGGTACCCATGTCCCCACATTAAAAATAAGTACATTAAAACAACCCATTGCTCCTTTCTCAGCCTGCATTTTGCTTCACGAGCACAGAGCACTGGAGGAAGCAGGAAACATTGTGCTAACATGACTATAGTATTGATGAATAAAAACTATAACCCCCAGGCTAAGCTGCCAAATAAGTAGTGAATTAATTTCTGTAAAGTACTCCAATATTACAAAGGTGTGTTGAAAGGTGTCTGCTCATGTTTCAAATTAAACGCACTGCTGGTCAGCATTAGCACCTCAGCTTTGAACAGCAGCCATTTGCCTATAACACTTCAGGGGCTGGGAAAAACGGATTTGCCGTTCACACTGGAATAATTAGAACATGTCAGGAAGAATTAATTTCCTCATTTTTCAAAAGGATACACAGAAATTACCATGTTATTATATGACAGGGTCCCTTGGAGAATTGTATTAAATTTAATTTCTAGCGCAGCCCACACAACAAATTAAAGTCATAAATAAGATGGAAAGAAGCGGGACGCAGAGCATATGTTTATGGCAATGAGTGAAGCCAAGGGACCAGAAACAACTATCTTCATTTCATTTTATTTAAATCAGCCAGACACTGTGTATCTGAATGACAGCACTTGTTAATGGTGCTGAGATTATAGGCTCCTTAATTTTAGGAAACAGAAGCAGTCACTCAGTATTTGAAATGGTATTTTTTTTCTACAATACAGACATTAGTTTTAAGTTGCTCCCTTTCAAGGCAGCTTCTCAGGGCCCTGCAGCCATGTGCAACTTCATAACACAAGATGCTCATTCATTTGTAATTGTTTTATTTGGTCTTGGTAGGGGAGAGATTATCCAAGAAAAAGAAGGGGAAATGTGACTGATAATGGCGAGAATTAAACCTTTGGGCCAGCAGAATGTTCCAAGAGTGAGAAAGATGATGGGAATAGCCAGTTACCACCATGATTTTTTTTTTGCTATTTTACTGCCAGTATTTAAAATAATTTTCTATTTTCACATGAGCCCAAATGTTTTGATAGTACAAAAGAAAAAAATAATCAGAGAAAACTTATGCTTGTTAATATTCCTATCACATGAATTCTAGAGCAAGAAATACTTCTTCTAACACACCTCAAACTCCTGGTCTGTCCTCAGACCCAGGGAGCCCCACAAAGTCCTTTTGTCCCTTCAGCAAAGACCTGTCACTCACAGAAGGATTTGTGAAAGTGGTCATTTTTTACAACACTCAAGTCAACCCAACTGCGCTTTAATAACATTTATAAAAAATTAATCAAGGTTTATAAAATATTAACAGTACTTTAACTTATTTTAATACCTCCTTCTATATTATTCTTTGTACATTTCAATTTTTAATTGTTGTGAAACTCATGAAGTAAGATGTTAAAATCAGACAGAATTACACTGAACATCCCTTCCTGTCTCTATCCATCTGTAGCAGGATAGAAAATTCTTGTTCAAGCTTCTGTACATACAAAGACATGACAGTCAGTGAAATACAGGATTTGATATCATTAAATTCTGGAATACTGGTTGGTGTAATTCCTACTCATCTGTATTTTGAAACTGAAGCCTTCCACAATATTGCATTAAATAATCTATATTTAAACCTCAGAAGATTTTTCAGGAACCCTCATAGTATTTCCCTTAACAGGAAACTAGTTACTCTGCAATTATCAGAAATTACAGGTGTGATAACAGGTGATAAAGAAAGCTAACAGAAACATTACAGATGACAAAAGGAATTGGTATAAAAAGATAGACTAAAGTTAATTTCTGGACAAGACGTTAAACTTTTCTTTTTGATACCTGCAAAGTTTTTTTTTTTATATAGGCATTTTCTATGATACAGGAAAAAAAAAAAACCTAGAGAAATCCTTTGAATACATTAACTGGTACACTACAAACTGCCAATATCCAGCTTGCAACCATTTTATCATGCTTGTTAGCTCAACACAATCTTAAAAGAAAAGAGAGTTTGCACACTTTAAGAAATAGCTGTCATGGATCTGAGCACTCCCCTGGGTGTAACAAACTTTAAATAATTTGTGAATCAATTAACTGGCGACTCTCTACATAACACAGATTTCACACTCCCAGGTCACTGCATTATCAGCTTGATACGAATCATAACATTTTGGAGAAAAGTTCATAATTGAAATCATTAATTAATTTAACAGGAGCTTTTAGTAATGCATAGCATTACACAGCTGTAAAAGAGCAAAGATCAATTAGTTGTTTCTCTGACAATTTTCTCTACTTGGTTGAAAACTTTTCCGTTTGTGAAGCATATAACTTTCGCAACCTTTTATAATTATTTCAAACTCAAAATGCTCAAAATTATTATATACCATTTTAATGCAAGAAGAAAATATCAGATACTGTGAGGAAGAATAAACTTTGCAGCACCAGATATAATGTAGTAACCTGAATTCCTTTGGACTTAACAGAAAATAAAAATAATTCTATTTAAAAGAGGATCGAACATGTCTTACAGGAAGACAAACATAACCGGGACCTCAAACGATTGACTCATTTTATTGAATTTTCTTCCTTCTAACTTAGCTAATAGGCAATACATAAGAAAGCTGCAGCACTCACATGAGAAATGCATCAGAATTATAGGAAGAGAAACATTTGCAAAGAGGGGAAGTTTTCAGTAGAATCGACTTGGTGACAGCACAAGTACTACTACCTCTCCACAGAATTCCCTTACAATTATGAAAGACTAATACAGAATCATGAGAAAGATTAAAATAATGGAAAACATATTCTGCAGTGAGGCAGCCAAGTGGCTTACTCCATCAAATTTGTTGAAAGAAAAAAAAAACCTTTAGATCAGAAACCAGCAGTATGCACAGGAGAAAGAAAACATGATAAGAGAGGATTTTTCAACCAGACAGACAAGCATGGCTGTAAACTTAGATTAAACCAATTCAAACTAGAATTATGGCACACAGCTTAGTAAGTGAGATAAATTAAACACTGAAACAAATTAACAAAATATTCTGGTACATCTGCTGTCACTGTAAATTTTTCGAGTCAGGCTACATCCCACAAAGATGTATCCCTCCAGCCATAGCTAGGGGACTTTAGGGACAGTTCTGTGACTGCATTATGCAAGTCAGACTAAATAATTACTGTGGACCCCATAGCCTTAAAAGTTATCAACCTCTTAAAGCTGGGGTTTTTCAAACATGTATGTGGGCTTTCACCACTGGACTTTTCTTGCAAGCACTCAGGAAAACACCACAATTAATCTCTGGCCCATACTGAGATATTCAAAACTCCTTTGATTAGTTTGTCCTCAAGGACAGGCATCTAAACCTTTCAAAGCCCACAGTTTGTAATAACTGCAGAGACTGATTTAATATAGCCATCAGTCTGGATGATTTTGACCTAAATTTACTATCAGTGCACAGGGATGAAATATTTTCAGTCCTGTAACTTTTATGTGCAGAGTCTATTTAGAAAGTGAACTCAGCAGCAGTGAAACCTTCAGCTCAAGGGAGCTCTACTTTTAGCTGAGGGATACAAATACAATAGGAAGAATAAGAATCCAATAATGCCTATTTCAGTAATGTCTGGCACCTTTGGGGAAACCACTTTGCAGATCTTCACTCCTATATTATAACAGTAAAATGGACATTTAATGGACATTTACTGATATGGAAGCTAAGGCAAGATGTGCTAAGTGGCTTGCCCAATGACACATAAATGGCAACACGGGGCTAATTTCAAAGTCCTGCTGCCAAGTCTGCTAAACCACTTCAGCCCATGTTTCATTTCAGTATCATTGCACACAAATTTTCATACACTAGACACAGGATATGTGATTTTAAACAGTATAGTAAGCACGATTTTTTAAAGAAAATATAAGAAATATTCTTTGTAGCAGGTGAAATCAATTTTCCAACATATTGCTTTGCCTCCTATAAGTTTGAAAAATGCCACAAATTATGTTTCAGAATTTAGATCAATTACTTTTTCATTTATGATACTATACACAAAATAAAACCCTTTTCTTCCATCACCATAGGAACTTAATTTATCCTAAACACACTAAACAAAAGTGAAGTATTTTCAGACGGGTATGGAATAATTAGATATTATAAATAATTTTTTTAAAGTTGAGAATTATAATAACAAGTTTTAAATGTAGGGTTTGTACTTGCCTACAGCTTAAGCTACCATATTTAAGAACTAATTTTTAAGTTTTCATGTTTGGGATCTGAAACCTAACACATTAAAATCATGTGTATGCATTCATATCTTTTGTTTTCATTGGACACACGTTCAAAACATTCAGCAGACCATAGGATATCAATAACTTTAGAGAAATTACTAAGTAGTCCTAGTTATTTAACCTACATCACCTTCTTAGTTTTCTTTTTATCAAGAAATTACTTTCTAAACATACCACCTAACAGGCTGGAAGGAGAATAGGGAGTAGAAAATATTATGTGAATCTGATACTCTTTTGGTGATTCATATGGAATGGTAATGTTGTGAATCCATTGCTAAGTACTCATCAGATCATCTCTCAGGGCCCTATTAAAAGCATTAAGTATATATTTGAACATGAGCAACTGTGTTTTGGTCTGACTCAAATCCATATCTGTGCAGCCTTCTGATAGTTTCAAAACCAAGCAGAAGTGAGCAGACCTTATACCTTCTGCTTTCCAAAAACCTAGATTGCTCTTTCCTGAAACAACAGTGAACACTGCTGCTTGCCTAATCATGCCTGGAGAGAATTAAGGAACTTGAAGCCTCAAGATAAGCAGGCATTGATGGGGATCTCAACCATCTTGGAAAGTAATGTGCTACGCAACAACAAATTCCTGCCAACACAGATGACTCTCTTAAAATCTAAAGTACAAGTACAATTTCAATCAAACAGCAGCCTTCAGAGACAAAAGGGCAGGTATTTCAGTATTTCAACTCAAACGCTGGACTCCTCCTTAGCTGGAGGTCCACAGGAGCCAAGAAAAAATGACATGAAGAAGTGGTTCACTATGCTTTACAATTAACTCTCTGATCGGCTGCGTAAGTGTCCAGATGTTCCAGCTCCTGGAAGTATGAGCACAGCTCCAAATTAAATAGCTGAACTGCCAGAAATATTGGGAAGGCCTGGTACTGTCAAAGCTGAAGAGGAATCTCTCACTTACCACCCTCCCTCTCTCCTTGCTGCTTGGAGTCCCTTCCACAGATCTTTGCTTGTGTATCTTCTCTCTCTTGACAGATGAGAAATTCATCTGAGTCGCAGCAGCCTTAAGGGACTGGAAGATGGCACTTCCCATTCCAGTATGGATCACAAATGTTTGCCAATTTTTTTCTTGAGAAACCAATTGCAGTTTTCCAGAGGCATTTAATGTGTATCTTATTCAGTCAGCATACTATCCTCAAACATTCTCCCATTAGAACAAACAACCTGCCTTTCACACACAGCTTTGTGTGTTGCCATCAAGCTTCGAGGATTACTGTTTGCCATTCCCTACTCTCAGCTCCAAATCAGTGCTTAAACAACAAGGCTAGTCCAGACATTTATCTTCCTTACTCCCACCAAGGTCTTTTGAATTTCTCGTGAGGGTCAAAGTTGTACTCCTACTCTGTGAAAGTTTAGAGAAATGGAGGGGGAGGAGCTTTTTTGTTGTGGCTTTGCTTTGATTCTAAGTAGACCACACCAATTTTGTGGGGTTTATTATTTTAAAGCAGTGTTTACTATCTTTCTTACACCAGGTGGCTAGTTTAGAATATATTTTATATCTAAAATATAGCTGCACTTAATAAAAAATCCCAGGAATTACTGCTGGGCCTTAATCTTATTCAGTACAACAAAGTTCCTCCCACAAGTTCAAAGGTCTTCTTTATGTTGCCCATTTTTCTTTTATCTCACAGGATTTTACATTTCTTTTCATAACCACAGCACCGATGAACCTTCACAATCTTATTTTTAAATAGACTTTGCTTTCTTTCAGCATTATATAGATTAACATATAAGCAGTTCTATCAACCACTCTCAGCCTTTTGGGTCTGAAATTTTCCCTTTGAGAAAGATTTAGGCCAAGCAGGCTCCCTTCCTTACAAAATGAGGATGATATGAAGGACAGGCTATAACTCAGAATGCAATTTCCTCTTCTAACAAGACACATTATCATTTGGCACGTTTCATTAAGGCACCACAACAAAAAAAAATCTGTGTCATAGAGAACAGGCTCTCAGTTACCTCAGAACTCAGAAATAAAGGAATAAAAGTCACAATGGTTACACTTGGCTAATTAAAAGTCAAGATTATTTTAAAGGTGGTGTGTTCCCTTATTTGTTACAAAGTGCCCTTTTGATACCATGGAGATGAAAGGACAATTTTAACAAAGACTGCTCAGAAAAAAAAACAAAAACGCCTACTTCTCCATGGCTTTTACCCCAGAATGTAATGGTCAGTAGCCAATTGTCCAAGCAGTAAGAATATCAGCAACATAGAGCATATCAGCGAGCCAGAGATCAAAATTTGCATCCATTTTCATCTCCCAAGAAAAACAACCAGGGAAAAGTGTCAAGGCATTAATCTAGCTGGTCAAGAAACACCAGTATGGGCGGGCTCTCCAGCCCTACTGACCTGTCCTTGAGCAGCAAATTCCTTCTTGTGCCAGGGTTCCTCTACAGATACCTGTGGGCCATGAAAAATGAGCCCTGTACCCTTACCAGCGAGTTCCACACCTCCCCAAGCCTGCCTTGCATTTGAGAGGTATTACTGATTGTTAACATTCGTTAATAACTACAGAATAATTAGGTCATTAATAGATCTCTCACTGGTATGAGGTATTAGGGTCCCACCCTCTCTTGGAGAAGCTTTTAGATATCTTCTACCATGGGCTTGCTGAAAAGTTTGCCAAACTGAGTTTTGAGTGGAAAAATAGGTCCTGAAGCACAAAAATTTCTTTAACTTCAGGGAAGATTCTGTTTTCAAAAATAAATTATATTTAAAAGTTTATTATTGTTACAAAACTGACCTGAAATTTGTAACACAAGTGCAGGCTATTTTTTCCAAAAATGGATTCACCTCCCCCCCCCCCTCCTTTTTTTTATTATTCCCCATTGTATTTTGGGGCTTGTGGTGTTTTGGATTTTTATAAATTATTTTGTTCCTATACTTTATAGGAATGTGTAAAATTAATTACATCTATAATGCAAAAAATTCTATTAATCTTTTAATTTTCATGGGACCAAAATGTTCTTTGGTTCAATGGGAGGCTTTTATTTATTGTGTCGAGTTTCTCCCAAACACAGGCCTGGCTGAATCAAGCAATGGGTCTTGTATAGAGTTTATTTATGGGGGAGCATGTAAATCAACTTTAGAGTGCTGTACTACTCCAAAAAAGCTGGTCTAAAATTCACAAAAATATTTTTTCCTGGGCTTTTCAAGATTTCTTTCTTCCCAAAGTAGCCACATCACTGGTGACTAATGATGTCCTCAAGGGTAAATAGTAAGTATTTGCAAAGTTTACTACTCTCAGTGATTTCTTTTTGTCAAACATAATCTCTGAAGCAAACTCGAGGGCTGTCACATGTTTGTTAGAAAGATACTGCCTGTTTCAGAACTCCCACAGCTTTATGTAGATGTCTCTGGAGGTTCCTTTATGCATCTAAAAATAATTAAATATCTTTTTTTTTTTTTTTTTTTTACTTTCTCAGTGCAAATTTTAAGCTTTTCAATCACCTAAATGTAATAAAGCCTGGTGTGATAATACTAAGAATTCTCCCATTTAATGTCTAGGAAATTGCAGGAAGTTTATCATTTCCTTTGATAATCTACTGTATTTCCCTTTTCGGGACATCCTGCAGAATGCAACGTTCACAAGCTGCATTTTGTGATGCAAAAATTCTTCTTACACTAAACTAATTTTACACCAAAAAGAACAACTATTGGCCAAATTCAATGCCTCAAATAACTCAGGACCCTCCTTGTACCTTACACCATTACTCGTTTATGTGGCTCCTTTGCAACATGAGAATCTTCAACGATTTTGAATTAATGGATAATTGTACACTAAATAAGAGGCTGGGACAAGATGTAGTACACCACCATTACTGCACTTGCATTTTGCCCAAGTGACCAATTTCAAGGATCAAAATCTCATAAATTCACATACAAATGAATTAGCACAAGACCTGTTTTTCATGCAACAGGCAGAAGTTTCACATCCCACAACGTGGAAGCACAGAGTGGGGCTCTTTCTTTAGAAACAGGAAAAGGTCATTAATTTAAATTCATATTTTGACACAAGCAGAAGAGTCAGATTCACCTTTTGGTAAAAGGGGGAACAGTCTCTCAAACACCCATAACTAGTAAAAAAAACAAACATAAGATTCAACAGCCCACAGCTGAGAGATTTACCTTTGAAAATTTTATTTCAAGACTGAGGTTGTGCTTGGCTGCCAGATCCTTTGCTTTCTAACAATAATGAGGCCTAACCACTCAAAGGTAGCTAAAAACCTGCAAGCACACTTTTGGAAACCATAGATTAGCACTTCCCTCCAGCTGAACATTTTCAAAATGAAATATTTCACAGCCATATTTATCAGCACAAATAAAGTTTTGAGAGAATTGTTAGTGTGTTTCCTCCCTTTTAGGAGAGTGCTCAGCTGATAAACATACTTGTTTTTTCAAGCCATTGCTAGCTTTTCAATTCTTTGTCCATTGCAGGTGTGGCCTTGTAGCATACCATTCCACAGATTCAGCCTAATTTGTATGACATCTGACTATTTCTCCATTTCTGGGAAAACTTTAGCTATTTCTCTTGCTTGCTGGCATATATGGCTTTCAAATATGATTCTTCCACGTAGCTACTTAAATTTTTACTGTGAGCTAAAATGATATGAAGCAACCAGGGCTGAGCAATTGCATCTTTTTCTTGGAGAACTTTGTTCTCTGCCTCGGAATACTTAAGTACAATTAATGAGGGGCTCCAATACAAGCACCTCTGCTGCTATGGTGTCTCTAGTTCTAGAAGTTTAGCTTTATGGCAGAACACCATGATGCCACCTCTTGGAAACCTATTACAAATGTTGGATTTTTGGGGTTTGGGATAGGAATTTTTGTTCAAGCTGTGACAGAGTAATGTAAGCAGAAGAATCTCATCTTCTTCTGTATGTGTTGAAGGAGTCTTACATCTTACATTTAAGAGTCATAGAAACAGAAACATTTGGAAATGCAAACTTTAAAGTCACAAATTTGATGAGGCAAAAATTATTCTTTTGATTTGTTTTCCTTCTTTGAGGAAGGACAGTTCATTCCATTTTTAAACCCTGGATTTTAATGCAAGGTTTCCCTGTCAAAGACAGGATTCTCACTTGCAAAAGGAAAACATGGGCTTTTGCAAATGTACAAGCTGTATCTTTATGATGAATTTCCATTTAAAACATCCCATATGAGCCCATAAAGTCAATAAATATTTTTGGCTTGAAGCAGATAACAGATACATCCAAACAATTAGAAAAGGCCAAAATATATTATGCAAATCTGATGTATTTAGCATGAACTCTCTGCAATTTCTATATAAACAAGTGATTAGAAGGTTCCCTTCAAAGGCCAATGTGATTAGCAGAAAAACTTCACAAATTCATTTACTGCCTAATGAAGTACATGTGTTTTTTTCCTTAGAGTTACCACAAGTTGTATATCAGCTATCTAGCAAAGCAATGATTAGAATGATGCCTTTTGTTCTAAGACCTCTTACAACACTCTCACATTTTAGCTCTGGTTGTCCATGATCTAGGAAAAAATAAAATTAAATTTAAAAAATTAAAAGGGAACAAGAAAGAGAATGAGTCTTCATTTTGGGCTACCCACAGAAAAAAAAAATTAGCTACTTGAGCACAGGTAACAATGGTTCAAATTATAGACACAGCAACAGGCTTAAAGATTGCTGAAAATCCTCCATCCACACATACTGAATTATTTACAGTCAGGCATTGATAACTCTCTAACTTAGGAGCAATTACAGAAAAATTGAACTGGTTATTTTTCAGTTTACTGAACTAAGACTTTTTCTTTTTCATCTTGGAACTCGACCACAGGTGTTTCAAGAGACATTTTGCAGACAAAAACAGGCCAAGTAACACGTGTGAAGGATTCATTATGGGCTACAGAGTAAATAATAAACGTTTACATGGAGCAAGGCCTAGAAGGAGCTCATATTTCCTTGTTTGTATGTGTTTTAGTCAGACCCTAAATGTAATCTGTACATAGTTTTTTGTGGTTTCATAAAAGGTTGTTAAGCTGTCCAGCCTGGTGATAGGTACTATATGATGCTGCAAAGGGTTTACTGTTCTCAAACTCTCAGCACTCTAGAAACAAACAATCAGTTCCATCTGCAAAAAGGCAGCTGAATAAAAATAAAACCTAAATTGTGGTAGAAAGGAACACGTAGACAGCAGGGGAAAAGGATCAACTGCCACAATTTATTGCCATAGTATAAATGGTGCAGCAACTTTAACATGGCAGGGCACTTACAGCAATATTATTCTTGTTAGAGCACTGCTCTGTCAGAGAAAACAAGAGTTCATTCACAGACATTAAATACAGCAGAAAAAAAATTCGGGGAAGTGATTTGTACTTCATGGCAAAATGGTATATCCTCCCCTTTCCTGTTTTGATCCACTCTGGAACATACCAGTCAACTATTGAATGTAGTCCACTGTTCAAATGCAAGATTAACTGAGATGCTCCATGGCAAGCAAATAAATTTGCTTCCAGTGGAATAATTATTCTTACAGAATGTCATCTTCTCTTACAGCAGAGAGAGACAGGTGATGGCATTCAATAAAATGTGATTTTTATTCCCATTTTCTTGACATGAAGAGATGTATGACTTACTCAGCTCCTTTGAAATAGATGCTCTGAGGTCATGTCTTTCTTTTTTTTTTTTTTAGAATGCCATCACCAACTACATAATAGTTAGGTGACTAGGAAAAGTGGTAATATTATTTTCCATTCAATGTAATCCTGCGTAAGCGCATGAAAGAGCAGCTATTCATGTAATGGGCCCAGAAATATTGCAGTCTTTGTTTCCATATTTTTGAAAGCTAATCCTACCTACATTTGAGCTACTCAGATATATCTACAGCAAGTTACTATGTGACAAGTGTTCCAAATTTGACAAGAGCTATTATCTGTAAAGAAAAAACTGAATCTATAAGTCTTTGTACCATCTGATATTCTTTAGCATTTCGAGTAATTAGCAGCTTATTCCAAAAACATTTGAACAGTTAACAGATTTGATACCTATGGTTAATCCTCATTCAAATTACAATTACATGATATAATTACATGTAAATAAGAAAAATGAATTCAATATAACACTTACTCTTTTCAATGTTGGGCTCTATGTTGGGAATCATACAGTATGTACAATTAGATTTATACTGCTAAGCTAAAAATATTGGTGAAGATCTAAAAATGACGAACAGTGCCTTTTAAATTAATGTCTTATTAGTTGAGTGAAGTACACTGACAAAGAATAATTTATGCTTATTCAAACTGCTCTCGACATCTTCAGGTGTTTCCAAATGAGCTCACAGAAGAGTGATTAAATGCATCTGATAACAAGCCACACATTGCTGAAATTACTTACCGCCTCATTTTATGATTAATTAAACATGTAGATTAAAGTTGCAAAAGAATTTAGATTAATGAGCAAGTTAAGTCTTGCTGATATAAGTGAATTGGGAATTGGATGCTCTGTGGAACTTTATAAACATGCATTTTATAATGAGTAAGACAAGGCTACATGTTGAATCCTGGCCACAAGGGCCTTTGACGATGCAGTCTTTTTTAACATGGTTTGACAGCTTTCAAATAACATTCTACTATAGACTTTAAACTTTGTGCATTGCTGTAAAACATGAGACTACATAACTCATGTATTAGGAGTACGATTATTTCAAAGCTCTCCAAGGTAATGACCCCCTGTAGCAGCAGCTGTTCAGAAAAATTACAAGCTCGATTGTTATTTTAATCAGAGAGAATTTAGTAGTTAAAAGCAGTTATGCAACTAGTAAAATTATACGATAGTCCATCAGTAGCCTTATAGCATCTTTTATAGTCCTGTTCCTCCCAATTCCCCCACCAAAAAACACTGGTCATATTAGTGAAACAGGGGGCTCAGTGATTCATGAAAAATTCAAAGCCATTTATTAAACCTGTGCAAGGCAAGGTAACGTTTAAATATGTGATTATTCTTATCAGCTCCAAGAGTATGTAAAAATATCTGCTAGGTTTGCTAAGCATCCATTTTTCCTCTTTTTAGAACATCTACACCTATTCCACCCGGCTCAGTCTGCATCAGAAAGCCAAATTGGACTTCATGGCTTGGCAGGGCAAAAGCAAATCAGATCACCCATCCAGATGTGCTTTGCTTTGTACAGGATGCTGAAGCTGAAACTGCTGACTTATCTGTATATTTATGTCATTTGTAAAACTTTCCTCATCTACTGCATCAAATGACTCCTGCAGAGCAGACTCAGACCTCAGACTCACCTGAGGTGGTTGGCTACTTTTAAACCATACAGTTCTTTTTTTAAAATTTGGATAAGAATCCATTTCCTTGTCCTAGATGTGTCCTATCAATTTACATCCAAACTTCAAAATATCAAAGGTCTATCCAACAAAAATCAAGGACAACAAGAACCAAAAATGTGCATTCAGCACAAATTGCTCATGAAAAATATTAACCCCAGGTCACTAAGGTATGCTCATTTTTTCTGAGCACGTGCACCAACAGAAGTACAATGCCTTTATTTAGAGTTCTACAGCAGAGCACATGCCTTGAATACTTTGACTTCTTACTGATTCACTATAACACTTTAGCATAAGTTAATTGTCAACCTTCAGCTGGACTGGTGCACATCAGTGTATCATTCAGAACACCACAACTGCCAGTTCCTACTTATTCTGTGCAGAGTGATGCTCCAAGATCTTATTTACTGCCCAAGGACTACAAGCCTCATCTGATTTGTTAAAAGTGGATAGTGGTTGTGTCATTTAGGGTCAGGCCTATCCTGCATCCATAGAAACATTCTTCCTGTTCTGTTTTCTAATTGAGTTTAAGCTTTTCATATACAACTACTTTATAATAATTAATATTAAATATATTTGAATGTATCTTTACTAATCAATCAATAAATAATAATCCTTATTGTGTATGTAATGTGATAATTAATTCTTAGAAAACGTACCTCCCATTTGCTAAACAACTCTGCCTCTACATATTCATTTTAGTGCTGTCTGCCAGGTTCCCTGGCTTTCCTTCAGAAGACACTGCTTGTTTCATTAACTGTGCTCTGGCTTTGTAATATAGCAGGTTGCAGTCATGTAAAGGCATAAATTTTCTAAAATGTAGTAAATTTTACTTGTAAGTTAAGGGATTGGTCTGTTTTACATTCAACTTCCAAAACTGTGGGACATCTGTGCTCTCCAGTCTAGGTCAATTTCATCATGCTCTGAACACACTCCTAACATCAAAATCTCACTAAACTGCAGAACAAACCAGAAGCAGTGAAGTATGAGCTGAGAGAAGTTTTCTTCATAGCATGCTGAACATACTCATGATTAAAAATTTTCGTTTTCCTCAAGTGAAAAAATAACTTTGCAGTCAAACAAAATGACTTTGCTGGAGTCAATAAATGCAAGTCAATGGCAAATCCATGCTGGTGGCGCAAGGTAGGTTGTGGGTGTTTTTCTATCTTTGATATTTAGTGGGAAAAAAAATTAAAAATCTCACCATAGGTCAATACTTGATAGCAGATAGCAAACACGTGTTCTTATTTCTTAGAAAATTGTCTAACCACGATGAATTTTATTATCCAGGTCACTTTTTCCATGTATTTTTGTGCTTCCCTATCATACGCATTTAACGTATTCTACTGAAAGAAACCTAGTGTGTAGATGAAACACAGAGTAGCACATAAAATCTTCAGAAACTAATATCCCAAAGGTTGTAAGAACACACCAAAGTACAGGACAAACAAACAAGTGGCAACTTGCCACCCAGCTCAGAGTTCAAAGAAACAGGTATTGAAAAGCTAACTCTCAAAAAACTCAAAAATGAAAGAATATATTAGCTTTCCCTAACTTTTTTACCTGACAGAACACTTTTGATCCCTTTCCATAAGCTTACCACCATGAACTACATTTCCTGGATTTGGCTATTTGCTGAGAGAGTGAGGCAGCTCCACTCCTCTCCCTGTCACCATAGCACACTGAAGCTGCACTCAAAACAGTTAAAAGGAGGAAATAGAATCATTGCACAGAGGCGTTTTTAAAGAGCAATCTGATCTCCACTGAAGCTCTAGGCTTCAGAAATACTAAAAAAAATACAATTAGCCAATTAAACATTTAATTAGTCTGTTAGCAAAACTCTGTTCATCCTGTTTTCAACACCAAACTTCTTTACATGTATTTTAAAGGATCCTAGAGAAGAAAATTCAAATTAATCTACAAATGTGAATTCTCACTCGAGTTTTAAAACAAGTGGCTTGGACACTTATAAGCATTGCTACTTTAAACTTGCAGAAGGATTTAGACTCCTGAATTGAACTGAGAGGAAATTTTCACATATTCCAGCATTCTATAAAACTTATTACAACTACCAGGCTGGGTTTAAATTTTGTCAAACCTAAAGCAAAACTCTGACAGAAATCTGCTGGGATTTCTGGCAGAAATTACTGGTCACAGAAGTCCTGGTAGGGTCTGTTGTCAAGGTTGTCTGAGGCAGGTATCTGAAGCATTCCCTAGATACACGCAGTGTAACTGGCATTTTGAAACTGATACTATGGTTATTAAGTCTTCAGGTACTTTAGAAGTGGTCTGGAATTAAATATTCTGCGGTCAAAAGCTGAGACCACTTAACTCTGCAGCTACTTCTACCCTATAAGCAGATTACTGAGGCACAAAAATTAAAGCATGCAGATGAAGTTTAAAGATATACAGGAACCATAAGAAATATTTTTCCCTGGAGATTTGCCAGTGGAAAATGTTGCTAACTTGTCTGTTTCTTCAAGAGCATGTCCAGCAGATCCCATCTACTATAGAATGATATGTTCTCACAGACAGAAAAGGAGATCACTTCAAAGCTATCAGTCAGAGCTGACTACAGAGAAGAATCCTCCTACTCAGCTGTTCTCCAGAATCATCTTTCCAACATGTAAATACGAACAAAACATTAACCAGAGAATTAATGAAAATAACTCTGATTTATAGTCCATATCTGATTTACACACATACCTTCTATTGTAAGAAAACAAGCATTGAGAATTATTACCCTTTCATTTCTTTTTTTTTACCTCAGTAATTGCACAGAAACATTGCTAAAGGCTGTACCAGGGAAAATTCTGGCTTTTTTTGTGTCCAATACCACTTGATAGAAAAACCAAAGATGTAAAACAGTTTGAAATTAATTGCCTCAAAAGGAGACACCTTCACACTCTACTATAGAATAAGAAGAAACTTGAGCTGGAAGGAATTAAGGAGTGGCCTTTTAAGTCATGATTGTACTAATTCATGGAACAGATAGAAATTTCTCCTGCTGGCAGAGTTGGTTTGCATTCAGGAATGGATGTTAACACAGGAAAAGTCCAGTATGGATGATTAAAAAACAAACAGAAATATGTGCATGTGCCAGTAGCACGTGGAGACAAATAGTCCAAAGAATGCTCAGATGACATTTGACGTTACCAGCACATGACAACACACTGCATTATATTTAAAGACAAGAACCAGGATGACATGTCTAAGCTTCCAGAGCTCTTCATGTTACTTGCTCACTAGCTTCTAGTATCCATCCAAAATTAACCTTAAGTGTCTCCCTGTACAAGTGTAAAAATAGGAAAAAGAAGGAGCATCTGCATATTCGATCCCATGACACCACTGACATTTTACTAATTTTATGAGATGAATAAATGAAAGGGGTGACTTCACAAAAGTCATTTTGGTATAGCTTAGAGGTATAAAGCTAAATTTAGATTAGGCAAATCAAAATAATTCTATTGAACTTGTCCTGGTAATACCAAACCCCCCCAGCAGGGGTTAAGTCATCCTGTTTGTTGAAAACAGATGTTTCCTGCTGAAAAAAAAAAAAAAGAAAAACTGAAGGAAAAAAAAAAGCAACCTAACTTATAACTTCTGTATCTTTGACCAGCATCACTGTAAATGCAAGAGAGGATTCTCAAAACTGTATATGACTGGAGAGCTTTCCTGACTGGAAACTGTGAGGAAAGCTCTCACTTCTTTCCTTTTAAATGATCTAGCATTATTCAAAAAAATAAAAATCATTGGAAGATGCTCAGATATCATGGTATGGTGGCAACAGTAGGTACTCAAAGATAGTTAAACTGGCTTATTGACTACTACACAAGTGCTTTTCAGAGTTTGTCATCTCACACAGAAGAAATTACAGGGTGGAGATGTGGAAAAAAAGAAGCAGAAAACCAGAATCTAAGGGGAAAGAGAGCTCGTTGTTCCATTGTCCTAGCAAATCAACATTTTGAAATAACACTTTGTTATAGAGCTCCCTTTTTTCTCCTGCAAAGTGAGTATTATTCATATTTATCTGAAATCTGTCATGTCAATGGGAGACACAGTCAACAGAGAAAGACATTTTGGAAGGACACCACTTGTTGCATGTTCCTCAGTTTTAGCTTAAGCCAGTTTTATCTTCATTCTGCTCTCTACTGGGTATTCAGAGAGCCAGAATTGGGCTTTATTATTCCAGAAAGCCACACATCTCCTATGTATGGCAGACATTTAATCTTAATGGATCCCACAGCAATTCCATCAAGATACTAAATAAGAGCAAGGGTAGGGTTGTCAGGCACTACAGATGAGTGCTCTGGGAGCAAAGAACAGCTCATCCACCATGTGTCATGGGCTTTTCAACATGTTTCCATCTTTCCCTGGGATTAGTTGAAGACTGGAAAGGAGAATTTGGCAACCAAATATATACCTCTGCTTAGGGAGAACTAAGAAGAATGAGGAAGGATTACTTCCCTTATTTCATGGGCAGGAAAAATCATCCATCAGAATGACAAATGCAGCGCCTTTATAGGCTCACAGCCATTCTCTGAGCAATTCTGTGGTGCTATTGTGAACTCACTGCTACTTTCCTGTTAATCTGCTTAAAAAAAACCCTCAACAGCTGCTGAGAACACCAATAATAATGCTTTTAATAATAACCAAACCTTATGCAGAAACCTCAGAGCAGCCTTCTAGTATCTAAATGGGGGCTACGAGAAAGCCAGCTAGGGAGTTTTTACAGGGGCATGTGGTGATAGGATGCAGAGGAATGACTTTAAACTGAAATGGGAGAGGTGTAGATTAGATGTTAGGAAGAAATTTCACTGTGAGGCTGGTGAGGGACTGGAACAGGTTGCTCCAGGAGCTGTGGATGCTCCATCCCTGGAAGTGTTCAAAGCTAGGTTGAATGAGCCTCTGAGCAACCTGGTCTAGTGGGAGGCTCCCTGCCCATGGCAGGGGGTTGGAATGAAATCATCTTTAAGGTTCCCTCCAACCCAGGCCATTCTGTGATTCGAATACCTCAAAGTATTAGTAGGTTGACTCAAACACTAAAAGGGGAATGGCACAGAAGGCCCCTGAATGCCATTTTGTGTTTGTAGGACCACCAACATAAATGGATCAGACAGTTAAGAATGGATCAAGTCATGGGGCTCCTGAAACAGTGAATGACCAGAACCAAACAGAAAGCAGGAGTAAAAATGAATTCTTATGTCTGAATCGAGAGCCATGAACAATTCAAGGGCACAGTCAGGTACAAGACATGTAAAAAAAACCTCACGTGGAATGATCAGGAAAGAATTTCAACTGTTGGGTCAGGGATTTTTTTCCAGCCGAGACAGAAGGGCATAAAGGGAGTGTTGGCATTTAAATTTATGAAAACACTGAACCTTGTGATCTTTGTTGCCATATTAAACAGAAACTATAGTAACTTCTCTGAGAAATCTTTTGTGTTAGAACTCTGTAGATTAATAGGATGCCCAAACTAATCTGGGAGTCTAGAAACAGGACTAAGTGGATATTCTCAAAAGACTCTGTTTCAATAGACCTCTCATGCACTGGAGCTTGGATAGGAATATAATGACTACTCCACTTCATCATCTAATATCTGTTAAAGACATTTAAATACTTCCTTAGTAATATTACTTCCTCCGGTTACAACAACTGCAGACTGAGACGTCCTGGGAAAATATTCTCTTATCTATAGAGCCTCTGTTTTTCTGTTACTATGAAACTTCTGTCCTTCATTAACATTCAAATCACCTTCTTTCTCTGCAGCTGGTGGAGAGGCACTTCACTTTTTTGTCCTAGCAGTGATATAGCAGAACCTTTAACCAAGAACAGGATGTGTCTGGGATCACCTTTAGAGTTTAAAGTTTGTAAACTCTTTGGTTTTTTAGAATCTTGACGGCAAAACAGAGAAACGGTCCAGGAAATAGCTAGCTGTAATTAGGAATCATCCTTTTCTTTCTTTTCTCCCTGTTTTTAGAATTGTTGTTTCAAATCAACTGGCCTGAAACACTGCATAATGGGCTATTCCAGGAGGTTGTTCTGGTGAGACATGTATTTGCTTTCTTAAAAAAAAAAAAGTCTAAAAAAATGCTGCTTTCCCTATCACCAGATAACCTCTCCCTTCCACTCACAAAAATACCCAAAACTGTAATCCTACACTGAAATCTTTGAAAACAGAAAGAACATTTTAGAACAGCAGAATTCTGTTCAGCTGTTCTTCTTTCAGCTTTGTTAGGCTTAGAAAGTGGTTTTGCAAATAGACTATTGCAACACTACCAAAGAAATCTTTGGTCAAAATTGGGAGAGAAATTAGAAAGCAAGTTTTACTCAGCTAACTAATCTCGTTTTCAGTGCTAAGAGCTAAAGGCTAAAACTGTTCCCTTTAGTAATATCACTTATACCTTCCCTGGACAGAATTACATATTTGTAACATATGTTAGTGACTTTTCATATGCATTACTGGAAGGGTAAAAATACCTGTTTTAATGGTGCTAGCTAATTACTTGGGAACTCATAACCTGAAGGTTAAGCACCAGTTCTCAAAATTTCTGAGCATTATCAACAATGAATATTAAATTCTAAAGAAAAAGTTTAATATTTTATTATAAATAACATTTTATGCAAAATAAAGTTTTAGTTTGCAGCTGCATAAAACACAAAATATTTCTAAAACTTGGAACTCATACTACGTATATGTATGTTCTGTCACCAGCCCATTTTAATTTAGTAAGTTAACTCTTAATTGCCAATTCTCTTTTTTAACTGCAAAAAAAATTCTATTTTATTCTTTTTAGTTTGTAATACTGCATTTTTTCACCATAGTCATTAATGGTAACATTGAGATTACATTAACAATGAATGGTCAATTACTTTTTACATCCCTGCTGTTTTTCAGTTTGTAGAATTAGTGCAACTAGTTAATAGCAGAAGGAATTTATTTTGGTGTTCACCCAATTTTATAGTTCCTACTTGGGAGTAAAACAAAAACTTTAATTGAATCAGAGATTATAATTAAAACCAAAAAAAAAATCTTAATTTTCTTTTTGATATGTTTGTGTTTGATTATGACATTCGTCATACTCTCAAAATTAAGGCTCCAATATAATTAACTTACAAAATCTGACCTAAAAACAAATTTTAAAACCTGTCACATTTTGAAAGAAATAACATCAAACTACTATATTCAAGGTAGTGAAAGTATTTCTTTGATGAGCAGTAAATACTCTGTTGTGCTAGATGGGAACTGCATGAACATTCTTACACAAAGAAACCCCAAATTTTAACCCGTAGCTATGTAGACACACTATTCTTTAAAATTATGATCAGCTGAAGGGGACATTTTTACAACTGAAGCCTAATCTGAAAACAAGCCTTTGGCACATACTTATTGAAAAATGCTAAAAAGGGAAGGAACATGTATAATTTCTGTAGTAAGTAGAACATGGAGAACCATGTACCATTTAAAAGCAGTAAGATATTTCCTAGTGAGTGTGGGTAGCTTGAGAGTTATTAACATGTCAGTAGTTTAAAATTGCCCCTACTGAATGGTAATACAAGTAGTAGCAGTTGTTACTACAGCTACTGTATTTATAATTGTAATAATTGAAAGCAGTGTTACAGCCATTTGTGGTTAGTCCCTCTTTTGGGCACCAGAATTTGCCATCCCTTCTATGATTATATTTTTTTTAAAATTGTAAATTATCAAAGATTAAGAGAGGAAACAAAGATGAAACAAGCTGCTCATAGCCATAAAACCAGGAACAGCAACCACAGGTCAACCTGCCTGGACACAAACACCGAATGACCTTGAAGAGCTTGCATTTTCTTAGCTCATGAAAACTTACGAAAAATATCCTCCCTCTGCACCCAAACTGGAATGAATCTAAACAGCCACCAAGAGGAATGTCTACGAAAAATATATCAGAGCATGGTACTTACCCCAAAGACTGGAGACTGGCACTAACTCTCAAGGAGAAACAAGTGCATGGAAGCTGATCCCTCCCATCTTCACCAAGTTACCCTCACCCTTCCATTTGCAGGTGCTGCTCCCCGGAATGCTAATGCCGATCACATGTGCTTACAAGGCAAAGAAAAATCCCCTAAATTTCATTGGGCTGGACAGAGCAATATTTCAAGAAGCAGCTGTTGTTGGTAGCGTTCAAGTTTATTGGCAATCCTTATAAAACTACCCCCAAAACACATACTGTGTCTGATCTCATGTTAAGAAGGCTTTTCTCTAAAGAGTATTGAATCACTTTAATGTAGATTCTAATGCTGCCTTACTCTGCTTTCAAGGTAGCCAGTAAATTCAGCTTTACTACAATACTATAAAGATGTGAAAGAACTGTAACAGCATCTAAAAATGAGCTGTTGCCACTATACTGTTCAGTTTAGAAAACTCTAAACTGAATACTGATGAAAAATGTTAATGATGGTTTGCTGAGTTGCCAAGAGAAATGAGACAAGACAATTCACTACATTTTTGTTATAAAATGTAAATTATAACATCCTAAAGATTCTGCCACAACTCCAAGAAGGACTAAGAGGAAGATCTAAACAATTTTTTTAAAAGAGCTATCCAGCTGCCATACTTACCTAATCAGTACAATCACAGCAAAGACCTCAGTATTCACAGGATTTTAACTCCTGCAAAGTCCTGTCTATTGTGATGAAGGACCTCAAAGTACTTAAAGCACCTTGCTGAGTTAAGGCCTTAATCACATACGTATTATACACCTCTGAGCAGTTTGCATTAGATCACCAAAACAGTCTCAATAGACTAGATAAGTAGGGAAATTCAAAGTACTCTAATAGTGTCAGGGGAAGTTTAGGTTGTATATCAGGAAAAGGTTGTTTTCCTGACTTCCAGAAGGTGTTAGGGCACTGGAACAGCTCCCCAGGGAAGTGGTTACAGCACCAAGCCTGCCAAATGCTCAAGTAGCATTTGGACAATGCTCTCAGGCACATGGTGTGATATTTGTGGGTGTGATTTGTCCTGTGCAGGGCCAGGAGTGGAACTCAATGATCCTTGTGGGTCTTTTCCAACTCAGGACACTCTATGATTCTGTGTGAAATGTTAGAAATGCCCCCTGAGCCTGTGATCCTTTAGCTGTGAGGCAGTGGCTTGTCTCCTTTATCACACCCATGTCTCTGACCCTGAGACTGAAAATGAATACTGTCTTTCTTCAGCAGTGATAATGAAATTATTTTACAGCCCCAGCCCTTCCCCAATTCCATGGCGTGACCTCAGTCCTACGACTCACAAATGGCACAGAAGGTACGGACAAAAGGCAGAAAGGAGAGGCACTGTATCCCCTGGCATCTCTGCGTGGCAGCTGGTGAGACAAAACAAAAAAAAATCAGATCACTGCCTAGAGAGTCTATTGGCAACTCTCAGTTGCATCTGGGAACAATGACCCATCAAAGCTAACTACGCATTGTTAATATCCCTACCTAATCCAGGCAACGGGAAAGAAAAGTACAGAGTGCCCTAGCAAATCCTACAACCTTCCAACTCACTCACATCTTCCTTTTCCTGCCTCTGGTAAGCATATAAACAACCATTATTGCAGCAGTGCCCCCAGTGCTCCCATCTGGGGCCAGGCTGGGGGTGAGGGTGCATTCCCTGCTGCCAGAAGGTATTTATTCCATATTCTCACAAAATACAGAGAAGCCAAGGAGGCTCCATTTCATGCTTCAACCTCACTGGTCTAAGAAGAAATTAATGTGGTGCAGAACTTCCCTACAGTGATATACTTGGGTCTGGGAAACATGCTTCTGAGGGCTGGATTACGATTTTTGGGATGCAGAATTTTCTAGCTATTGGGTTCTAAGCCTGCACAGTCTTAAGCTTGCAGCTATTGGCATGTTTGACATTTTAAACTATGAAATACCAACCTATTTTGAAATTGTCCAAATCATTAGTTGTGGAATTTTCCTAGCACTTCATGAATACCACTGTTAATTGGGCAATTAACTCGAAACTACAGAATATGCTGTGATGGCATGATATGATATAAGCCATGTAAAAGAAGGAACAGCCAAGCAACTCAGTATGTTGAAAGATATTAATGAAGTGGCAAAATCTGCCAGAAAAATAATAATGGGTGATTTTAACTACCCCAATATTAACTGGTTGAATAACACATCTGTACATGGTTTGGAGAAGCAGCTTATTGATACTATAAATGGCTTTTTTTTGGAGCAGCTCCTTCTGGAGCACAGAGGAGGAGGAGTTCCACTCAGTTATTAATTTGTGTGTGTGTTTGTGTAGAAAGCAAGCATGGGTGTTCTGCTAAGCAACAATGGCCATGGGACAATGAGTTTGAATCTGGATGATGAAGTATTTCAAGTGGTAACCAAATAGTTAATGGCAGGTGGGTGGGTGAGGAAAAACCCATGAACAACAGACATCTCAAAGGGATGGCTGTTTTGGAGGAATGAAGGAGTTTATTCACACACAGAAACAAAACACCAGAATTAAAAAGAGAAGGGAGGAAAATATATTTAAAAAAAGGGCTAGGTTAGCATGTTTCTGGGGTGAAGTACAAGAATCTATGAAGCCTTAAAAAACAACTCTCTTTGAATGTGTGAACTCTGCCTAAATGTTTAAAACAGGGCACAACACTGATTATTGTTATAACTTACTGCTCAATATTGCACAATAGGAAACAAAACCATAATGCAAATGGTGGCAATCAAAATGTATAAATTCAGTTTAAAAAATTACAGGAAGAGAAATTATTATTTTTCCATAATTACATAACTATTCAAGTTGACCGCAAGGAGGACACATCTATGTTATCTAATGTACAAATCTGGAATCTGGAGTAAGAATATACAGGTCTTACAAATGTTTTGAGGAATTTAGCAAAAAAGATAATTGAATGTGTTGGTTATGCTTCCCTCATCATCCTCTAAAAGTTACAGTTATGTCCATAGAAAAACATCTTTAAAAACAAGACATCAAAAACCAAGCAACTAACAGAAAAATTATACACAGACATGATGATGGTAATAGTCAACTCCCAGGTGGGATTCTTTAGCAATGGGGCTGCAAATGATCAGAAATGCAGTTTGTTTGTTTCTTTATCCCCAAGAACATATTAGGGTCCCATAATATATCAGAAAAATCTTGGAGTGGACAGCAATCAATACCCAGTATTTCTGAGTAAATATACCAGAGTTTGCATCAAGCCAATCTTTGGGCAAAGGGTTCCTTTCAACACAAGTTTAATTACCAACACAGATATACTTTCAGGCTCCAGTGAACACAGTAAGGAAATATATGGACTGTTTGCTAGGCTGGGCTGCTACCTTAATGTATAATCAATTAAAAGGTCAATAACCTGGCAATGCTAAAAAGTTGCTCAAGTAAGATGGGATCAGAGAGTTCTAATAACTGCTTTTTAGTGGATGTAGGGTAAATGGCTTTTCAAAAATTGATACTAAAATCTGTATCTTGATTTGGAGGTGGAAATGTTCCATAAAACTAAGACATTCTAACAATACTTTAAAAATATTGGGTTAAGAAGCTGTAAAGTGACATGAAACCTTGTGTCAACAAATAAGAAGGCAAAGGGCTGCGTGATGTGATGTTGATAAAAGTGTTGCTAAGATAGAATCAAGAATTCATATCCTACACTCTGAAGTTAACCACATTTCTCATCCCCTGTACCTGCTGTAGAAACGCCTCCCAAGTTTTAGGTAGTTAATTAGGAGGGCTCCAGGGGGGAACTTTTAGTTCACTTTCAGCTTATTATGCTTGGCTTCAGATTCCTGAGCTTTACTCTGACCAGGTCAGCAGATCTAACTGTAGTTGTGTCATATCAGTGACCAATTCTTTTTTAAAAAACTGTTACATCCCAAACTAGCAAAGCATTTGAGCAGAAAATATTTACTAAAGTAGGAATTTCCTATACACAGCCAGTTTGCCAGCGACTCATTCCTCTTCACTCTGCTACCCTACAAAACTTTAGGTCTTCTGCAGGACCATGTGTCAGCTCCTGAAAACAACTTCGAGTGTAGTTTTTCACTTTGTGAACTGTTTCACGGGGAAAGGCTGAAGTAAGTGATAAAACTCATGTAACCTGCTTTGTTTTAGCTTTGGAGAATTGGATTAATTACTCCCTGGGGCTTTTTGGATCCCACAGGGAGCATCTTTGAGACCAAGTTTCAGAGCCAGGATTATATTTACACAATTAAGTGTAGCCTTTGAATATTTTATGATGCACACTATTAAATCCATCACATGCATGTATTAAGAACAGAAGCTGCTCCCACTTACTTCAAATTGATTTTGTTCAATGTCTTGTTAATGTAGACACACAAAAATATCAATTCCTCATCACTGTGCATGAACTTAAAATGCTAAAAGTAAAAAATTAACATTTTCAAATTATTTGTATTTTAATTACTAATTACAGCAGAAAAAAAATATTTTTAAATGCACTTATTTTTATAACTGACCTTCATACTTTATCTTATCTTTAATATCTTTAAGTAACATTTTTAATACGGGCTTCACTTTGATCAGCACTTTTTAATTAACTTAAGAAATGTTAGTGTTTTACAGCACAGTCTTTATCAATTTTTTTATTTAGCTTTTAACACTTATGTTTTACCTTCAGCAGACCATTATCAGATTCCTATCAAGTCAGGCTTTGGTATATTCCAAAGATCTTGATACATCTAGCAAGCAGTTAACCTCTTACCCTGCTCTCTCTTGTAACTGTGATTATGATGAATGAGTGGTTAGTTCTAAGCAATTCTGTTTTATGTCAATAAATGAATCAAACAGCCATTGGTATATGGGCATTAGGAAGACAGAGAGAAAATGAAGCTGTCTGGGGACACTTTATAAACCTCTCCCTTGTAAATAATAAGATTTGAAAAGTTAATGCTGACATCAACTGTTGGTATTGTTCATCTCTACTGTAGAATAAGACATTCTTTGTCTTATTTGCATAAAATGAGAAATACTGTATATAATTTATTATTCACAGCATGGCTTAGAGAAAATTCTCTTTACAGCTTCCCTGAGATGCTGTATTGTAGTTGTTAAATTATGAGAAACTTTGGGTTTGTGATGAGCAACCATTTCTTCCAGAAATATTTGGTCTCTGTAAATGCCAGTCCCTTACTGAAAACCTGTCCAGGTACGGATTTGTGCAAGTACCTTGCTTCTGCATTCTTAATCGAGCTTCTTAACAGAAATCCTTCCTATTCCACTCTCCCAAGCATTGCACACAACTTCAACAGCACATAGAATTGCTTGGATGAGGATTTGCATTTTCTTGCTTAGCACTTTTGCAAAGGAGTTTTTAGACAGCAGATGGATCTAGTGCATTGCACGGATCTCATCCAGCACACATATGGAGCAGCAGCAGAGCGAGGAAGCCCCGCTTACATACAGAGCATGACAGCCCTTCAAAAAAGAAAAAGCATTTCTAGCAGCAGCTCCACTAAGTGGTTCAACTTTCATCAGAAAGTAAGCACAGACAACATGTGTGGCCCCTGTCTTTGTGCAGTGTGTCACGAGCTGGTTGGATGGTGCTCTTGCCCACACTGGTTTCCTCGTCCCAGTAACTGCTAAAGAGTCTTACAGCCTAAAACCCCTTGGGTTTATGTAAATTAAAACTGTTATTTTATGTATTTTCTCTTGTGCCATACATTTCTTTCTTCATAAAGAACTGAAGGAGATTTCTGTGCTATGCTAAATATCAAAATCCCAAAAGTAGCTTAAGTGCTCTATTTGTATATTATAAGAAAAACTGTCTAAAATGAATACAATGCTTTCACAATACAAGTATTCTGTGTACCCATTTATTTGTTTACTTATTACCAAGAAACAGCCTGCATGGGCAGCAGAGAAGCAGCCAAAATAATGTCTGCTGCACTCGGAAGGTAAAGGGGAATTCAGATAGGAGCAGGTTTCCGTGCCAGCATCAGGCAACAGACTTTCCTTCTATTGGAAATACAGGTCCCTAGGTGAGCTCCCACAACCAAACAGCTTGGGATAAAATCACACAGGGGAGTCCATCAGACATCCCAGTTGGAAGCACAGGCTGGGGAGACAACGTCAGATAGTGAAAAACAAACAGGACTTTTGGTATTTGAGCTCTGTCCTGTTCTTAGCAAAGGAGTGGCTCAGCCCCCTTTCCTTCCCCTTGAGCCCTTTCCCCACACCTTCCTCTCTTCAGGTACAGCTACAAAGCTCTGGATGGATGCAACAATGCATCTATCAGATCCTCACTGGCAAATGTGTTTGGGCACCAAGTTTTAGCTGAGGATAAAGAAATGCTTTTCCCACTTCCACTTTCTTTCTACTCAACTTACTGTCTCTAAAATATGTACATTTAGGAAATTATTCTCAGACAAAAAAATTCTTCAAGGCAGGTGTCTTCTTTTTATTTATTTACACCACATGTTATATACTGGAAATTTGTTTCTTACTAGAAATGTTGTGTGTTGCAACCCTTACATAAAAACAGCAAGATAGGCTTCCTCAAGAAATTGATTTTATATTCACCATTTCTAAAAGAAACCCACGAAAACAGAGCTTCAAATTGCTGAGGGTCTAGTTCAATGATGGTTTAACTAGATTGTTTTACATTAGCTTGTCACAAGGTCAGCTGGAGAGGATGCAGAAGAGGATAAAGGCCTCTGGTACCTGCAGCACACACGGGCCAAAAAGGCTAAGGATGCTGCAGCAACAGAGATTCTAGTTAGACACCACTGTGCTGTCTTAATAGGAACTTTGAAACACTCAGCTCTTATAGAAAGAGGCATGTGATAAGCTGGCAAACATCTCCTTGACCAAAATACTGATTAACACCCTGTCTTGTGAAGAGAAAAATGGATATCAATTTTTTGAGACTTGGGTTCAGTATATTGTTTTTGTGGAAAGTAGAAAGCATATATTTTCCCAAATACATTAACTGTAATCCAGTAGAACATCACATATTATCAATTAAACCCATAAGGTAATTGTACAAAAGACATGTCTTCATGTGCTCCAAATAAGCTGTGCTTTCTTTGTTATACAAACATTCACAATTAAATAATTTTCTTCTTTTAAATAAGCTGGTAGAAATACAAAGCACAAACCTGTTTGGTCAGATGCTCCACAGTGTAAATAGAAACAGTCTAAATTAAACAGCAACAACAAGAACAAAAAAAAGTATAAATTTTGCCTTAAAAATAAGATTGGGGAAAAATATCAAATACTGATTTTGAAGCAAAGCATGCTTCTGTTAATATGTTGATTAGAGGAAGTGTTTGAAAAGATAAAAATTTACCTACCCATAATGTCAGGTTTTTTTGTGTCATAATGTGTGTGCATGTGTGTGTTCCCTAAGAGTTCCTGGTTCTGTTCTCAAACCTTCTTAAAATAAAAATCCTGTTGTTTGTTTTCAAAGAAATTTTATTTTATTCCCAAATAATATTATATTTTTTGCCATGCTTTCAACACAAGTTTTTCACTATAGAGCTCAAGACACTGAAGTTTCATGGGCTTTAACATCCCTCATTTCAGGCTTTATTTTTCTCACTCTGGCTGTGTTTTCACATTGTAGCCAAGCCACAATAAAATGTTTACACAGAAACTGAACTGCTAGTAACAAGATGTATCTAATTGCTGATGTACAAGCAAAATTGGGTTTAAATGCAGTGTTATTAAATGATATTTATTTTGCCATTTATATCTTTAAATAACTATTGCAGTTTACTACTGGGCAAACCTACTTGAGAAGAACAATTAAATAAATTAAACCACGTTAAACCACATTCTTGAAAAAAAGGTAACCTTTAGTTAGGACAATTACTCTGTGGGCATAAAACAAAAGCACAAATGTCACATTTTCCATGAAATTTACTTTTGTATGAATCATCAATCCTGTTTTCCCCTGAACAAAACTAGCCAAATACGACCAAAAAAATCCCAAAGTTGCCTGAACTGGATAATCCAAGTAATTACATGTTACAGCAGAATGCATCTATGACAAAACTTTTAAAAATTTGAGGGAAAAGTTATTATAGCCCCTGGTATAGACCTATAGCAGCATTTAGCTGATCTAGCTCTCTTCCCATAAAAAAATCTGCAGAGTTTCAAAGATCAATCTTCCCAGCACTGATCTGCACTCCTTCCCTTTGGAGTACAGATCAAACAAACATGCCATAAAAACATGCTCAAATATTACAGCATAACATGAAAAAGGTATACACTTCTCATTAGCATTTTTTTAATACTGCTTAGAATTTATTCTCAAAACCCCTTATACAAGCAAACTTCACGTCTTCCACGCCAACCCCCAAAGCTCCCACCTCCTCCTTTGCTTAGGGCCTGTTTGTTCAGCCTCAGGCCCTGATCTTGAGCCCATCAGCTTCCATGGTCAGCTCACAGGCATAAATATTTGCAGAAAACAAGTCTTGAAATGGAAAGGTACCCCAGGTCACAACCTGTCCTATTAGTCTATTTTATCAGTCTCATTTCTGACATTGCACATAGTCCTGTTACTGCATAACAAGAATCTGTGACTGCCTAACTCATGTACAGAGTATTTGTAAGTTTGGAGAGGTACCATAAAGATGATTTAAGATCTAAGCCTGTATTACTGCAGAAGCTGTACTTCAGTGTTTTTCTCAGCATGGGAGGAACACAGGGCTGAAACCATCAGTTGTACCTCCTACATTTCATTTTATTTTCAGTTTATGTGAACTTAAGGTTAGCATATGTTTCTAGATATATAGTGCTAAACACTAGAATGAGTCATTTCAGCAGAGAAGAACAGTCAGCACAGCGTTGGCTTCTCCCAGCATTCATGTCACTGTCACTGGGGTCTGGGTTGCAGAGGACACCAGGGACAGGCCAGGCTGTGGCTCATCCTTTCATGCAGCCATCACCTCAGCTTTGCTGCTCAGGCTGCTGAACCACGTCCCAGCTCTCGTGGCCGCAGTATGTCAGGTGTCTGAGCTGTGCTAACAGCCTTCCCTGTGACAGCCAGCGTGCAGTGGTGTGATCAAAGCAGCCCATACCTCTGCTGGAGGTTTAGATACTTAAACCTAAACCTAAACACAAGATTGACCTGAACACAAGGATGGTTTTCAAAGTACGTTCTTACGTCACTTTTGTTTACTGCAGCTCTTTGTTGAGTCAAGAAGATCAGGACTCAGACCAGCAGCCCAAAATATAATTACTAAAGCCCTTTCTATGCTTGTAATACCACATGAACACCAACTGAACAATGCTTACAACTTCTCACCCAATTAGCTTGGTACACAAAAATTTCACCATGAAACTACCGCTTAATTTATTCTTTGGAAATATTCCTTTTCCTTGGAAAGTGTGCTCTATATTGAGGTATAAAGAGCTACTCTTTGTATAGATTAATGTATTACTATTTCCATTTATAAAAGAGAAAAATGAAGAAAAGAAACTGATTGCTTAAAAAAATTAAACAGCAGCAAAGCCAGAAAGAATATAACAAATTCCTCACTCTCAATTCAGTAATCACTTTATATTGCCTTCTCAGAACTATTTTTCAATGGTAATACTTGGTTTTAAACTGTTTATCTTATTTGATAATATTTTCTTTATCTCTGACTGAGAATGTTCATTAAAAAAATGCTGACCTGTAAATGAAGGAAAGTGCAAATAGAATAGCAAAACCATATGTGAAAATGAACATTTGTAAAGAGGAAGGGTTAGTACAAATTGAACACATTTCCATATTGAGAAGAGAACCAGCCATATTTTTTTCCTTGATGAATGCAGTTTTGTGGACATCTTTTTCCACAAATGATTGAATAAATATTTATTCATAAACTATATTTGTGACTTAAGAGAACAAGCTGCATAGATTGGTTTTATTTATACTACATCACACGTGAGGCATTGCAATAATTCATATCATGTCAAGTCTAGGGCCCATTAGATTTTCCTTATTATACTTGACTAAAGCTGAGGACCGTCCAAAACAGCAATTCTGAAAGCTTTCTATTTGTTTCATGAATAACTATCTTCCTCCTGATTCTCTCCTCTGGCTCTCCCTTTCTCAAAGCATTTCTGTTTAGGAGTAGCCCCATTTGATGTATTTCAACTTGGGCATACTCTGAAACATGTTCCAAGTGCCACCATTGATGCGTTGCTATAAGCTGTTCTCCCATCATTGTTATTATTGCAAAAACCTAAATAAGGCTTGAAATATTAACATTTATTGTTAATTCAGTATTTGTAGCTCCTCTGAATAGCAGAAGCATAAGTTGGTAGCAAAAAAAATCTACCAAAACTTTAAAAGTAGTGAGGTCAAATTCTTGCTAAATGAACATGCTAAAACTGCAATACAACAGTGAAATTTCAAAATTTCTTCCATTTCCCATGTCAAAAGAGTATTAGAAAGATGACCATAACAGGGAAAAGAATAAATACTTACAAATACACAAGAAAATCAGCCCCAGCTCCCAGAAATCACTGGTAAGTTGCTTTTGAATTCATGAAACTGACCTGAAAATATAAAAGGGAAAAAAAAAAAAGAGTTGAAACAAAAGAAAGCCCAGAACTGATAAATGTTGCTTTTTTATTGTTATAAAATAGTTACGATTTTTAACCATGAACCGAATGAAACAGAACACAAGACTGTTGTCACACTTTCAGCCAAGTAATTTACACAGAATTTGTTTCCAGGAAGCCAATACCAAGAGAAACAATTATTTCATTGTTCTGCATCTCACACCATAGCAACCCAGTCCATTATGGCTTCTAAGAGCTGTCATAAATGCAAGCATGGTTATCTTTTAATACGGAAAATAACTGTGAGGGGGTTTCTGGCTTGGACATTTTTCTCTTTTTATGTTCTCAAGTGTTACAGAATACTTATTACTTCTTTTTTTTTTTTTTTTTAAGTAGTTTGTTAACAGCATTTTGCAGCTTACCTGGTGTAAAATTATTGTTTAGGTCATTTAATTGGAGCCCATCTAAGGCAAAACTTATACAAAGAAGAAAGACTAATGATTTTGTTCTCTTATGGTCTAGATTCCTGTTAGAAGCTTAGCCTAAGCACAATGCAGTCACTATAAGGCATGATTAAATCCAACATTCTTTTTCCTGCATACCCCTCAGTTCTAGTTGGAAAGGTAACAGATGCAACTCAAACCCACAGAGCTCGCCTTATAAAATTCTTTAACTAGCACAATGACTCACTTTATGCCTCTAAATATCCATGGTTTCCTCTCTCCAGAACCCCCATGCATTAGAAGGTAGTTCAGTAGTTTATTTTTATTGTTTGGTCTACATACAGCACATTTTTAGTTCTTAGCAAAACAAAGAAACTTTGTTGCACAGCCCTTGTTTTCTTTCCAAAATGTGAGGATGGATATGGGTAACATTAAACTGAAAATAGTAATGGAGCCTGGGCAACTAGTTTAGGTCAAAACCTTTTTGTTCTCTGGGAGCTATCTGATTAATTTGCAGTTCATAAAACAGTGGGTGTAAGCTCAGTTTAAAAACATGTAACTATATTTAAAGATGAAATTGTCATTTTTCTTAGCCCCCAGTAATCTTTAAGAAACACCTTCCCACAACATTTCTGTATCCTAAAGTGCACCAGCCAGTACTGCGCAGTGCCTAGAGACAAGGAGAGAATACCAAACTTATCTTGATGCAGAATATCCTCCTTATTTCATACACCCACCCTGAAGTGCATATTATTCATTCCAACCAAGCCCTCCCCCATCCTGAAAGTACACATTTAATTGTGTCTTCTCTCCCATAATACCAACAGAGAGTCAACAAATCTCATTTGCTCTATCAATGCAGTGTTGTTATTATATATTTTAAAAGCAAGTCTGAATCTCATTATCAGCTGATTTATGCCATTAGTGTGCTTTGGAGCCACCAATTAAACAAGGACAGTGGTTCATAAGGTCAGAGTTAATTAATCTGAAAGTATAAATACACTTTAATGCACACCACCTCATGTTGAGAATTTAGGAACAAAGCACCAAACCTTTATTCTGGGCAAGCAATTAGGGGGAAAGGTTAAACATACAAAATTTTCAACTTAGCTTTAACACTCTGGTAATCTACCAGGGAGAAAGTTCAGTTTGGTAAAAATCCTGCAGAACCATAGGTATGTGAGGCCTTAATTCTTACAGTGCAAGTGAGGGAGAAGGCAGAAGAGGGCCAGCTGAACCCAGTGATCCCAGTGAAGGCTTGTTGCTCAGATAACACCTCAGAAGTGTGAATCATCTGCAGCCTTATGCATTATGGAGCTGGGCAGGGTGGGGGGAAAAAGCCCAGCCCTGAAGAGTCTGGTCTGTTCAAAATGGACTCATCAGAGCTGAGGTGTCTGTTGCATTCAGCAGCCTGGGCAAAACCAACTTTTCCTTCAACCACTGTCCCTTAAAAAAATTAACAAAATAGTGCAGGCCAGGAAGGGTTCAGTAATACTCATGGGCGACCAACAAAAGCAGGGGGCAAGGAACATGCTGAAAACAGGCTAATCTACCAGAAAGTTATTCACAGTGACATTTCAGGTATGAGGTATCTAGATTTACATGGAAGAAAATACCTTTTCCTTACTGCTTGGACTCATTTTACGTTGCAGAGTTCTCTGCCCAAAAGAAAGAAAATATAGCTAACACACAGACACATGAACCATATGACCTAATTAGACTGAGTGGTTGCTAACTACTTTTTCTTCTCTTACACCTGTATTCCTCTATTCTATAGCTGTCATCACTTTTATTATTTTTAGATGTCCAAGTACTTTTTCTTAAACTGAAAATAAACCCTATTTTCTTATCCACATAGAGAAGAAGAAAAGAAAATAAAGAAAACTTTCTGTCCATCAAATACTACCATCACAACATTAATAAAAAATTATTCTATTAGCTCAAACCATTTATGTTCTCACTTAAAAAGTCTCAAGTTGAACTCCAAGTGACCACACAGGTGAAGATCTCTTGCATAAACATATACAAGGACAAAATTGTCTTTAAAGTATTCTGTAGTTTGAATTGATACAAATCCTACCAGAAATTTCACTCAGACATTTTGCAGTTGAAATGCTTTCAAAACATTCTGAATACCTGCAATTTCTGCAAGTTTAGAAGATTGCTACCATCCTTATTAAAGACTTGCTCTCCCAATGTCAATATGAAAGGGGGAAAATAAAGCTGTAAGAGCAATTTACACTCTGATTTCAGGCACCTTTGCTAAAGAGTTAGTAAAGGTAACCACTTCTCATTGACCTAAGAATAATAAGCAGCCACCCAACAATTAGACAGACTCCTTCAAAATAACTCAATTTTCAAACAGCTACGCCTTGGCTTGTCTTGCAAGTGCATATTGACATCAACACTGGACATAAAATGGATTATGAACATCACTAAATGACAGTAGGACCCTGTTTACCCTATGAGTTATGAATCAAAGAAAATTCCATAAAAAGCCAAATATCAGTTATAAAATAGTCATCTTTTCACCCTTAATGATTCCCATAGGTCTCAGTCTTCAGAAAAAAAAAATCATCAGTTTTGAAAAGAGGAAAAAAAATTTACTAATTTTTAAAAAATCCTTCATTAAAATATTCTGATTCTTCTAAGATAGAGCCTCTACAGGTAGCCTGTATTTTCTGTGCACAGTCACCAGTGAGCATGAAGGAAGCCTGGAAGCAAAAAATGGAAGCAGTCATTTAGTAAAAAGCATGGCATCATGTTATATCATTTGAGAATGTGGCCTATCATTGTGGGCTGCTGGGACTAGAATATGTATCATTTAAAAACTGTTAAAAAACTATTTTCAGAATTATAGCATAATGTGAAATGAGAAAAAGGAATAATATAGAAATGAAACTACACATTTAGGGCCTGAACCTCGTAGCAATTTCACACCCTTAAACGAGCAATACTTCCCAATTAAAGCATCATTAATGACGTGTGTCTAGACACAATCACAAAAATGAAGGAGGCAGTAGGCTGATGGTAATGAAAACCTTAGAACTGGATTTCTAAAAATCTTCCTTTATTCAGGTAAAGGGAACTTTTTCAAGATGGTTCAATGAAAAATGTTTTACTTATACACAGTCTATTCTTCATATGTGATAATTTTGAAACAGGAAAGCAAACGCAGTAATTAACCATTACCAGCATATTCCTGCTAGCTTCCCTTTGTTTCACTCCTGTTCAAACACTCATGGATTGTATTTTATTGCCTTTGCTGGCTTCTTTCTCAAAATCTTTGCTCTTCTTCATTCTTTGCATAGCCAAAAAAAAAAAAAAAACCACCAAAAAAAAAAAAAAGAAACCCAAACCAATAAGCAAACAAAAAACCAAAAAAACCCAACCAAACCTAAGTACCTACAACACTGTTTCCCTATTGCTTTGCATTTTAAAGCAGTCCCTCTGCAGTGATTTTCATTTGGATTTTTGTACTCCCCAACAGAGATTGCAGTCAAGTGATGAACGGAAGAAGGAATCAGAGTACACCACCTGTTCCACAAGTGGTCATTTTAAAACACACGTTGCATCACAGGGAGGTAAGAACCAAGGCACAGCTCGTACAGTGTAAAAGTTGCTCTCCAAAACTCTGTACTCAGCTGCTGCTTTTGTTACAGATTTTCTGCTCAACCTTCATCAGAAGTTGCCTTGTGCTTCCCAGTTCCTAATACACAAAAGGGAGCTAGTACCTCTTCCCTCTGTAGCAGTGGTGCTTTCCAATTCTACACCCCAGAAGCTGTGATGTCATTATTACAGAAATGAGGCTCAAAAGAAGCACTTAAAATAGGCTACATCTCTACAGCTTTGCAGGGAGATATGAGCTCACTCTGCCCACACTTGGAGATGACTGGCCACAAACCCACTCTAATCCAGTTTAGCTCTGGTTAGCACTTACGTAAACTACATGACTTCCAGTTTAGAGCAACCTCACATCTGCCTACAAAAAACATGTCAACAAACATAGACAGTGATGGTGTTTCTGTAAACTACCTCTTTAAAAAAGGAACCCCATAAACATCACCACTTTTGCCAAACTGCACAGACAGTGGTTCCCTGTCTTTCCCAAAAGGGTGTCACTCCGTAGTGGCACATTACCTGGCAGTGTTACATTATATAATTGGCTATAAAAGCTCCTTATCATCTCTTCTTTAACAAATAATTGTGTTATTGTGTAAATGTCTTCAACAGGCAATTCAGGAAGGCTTCTCTGCTGTCTGCTTGCAGATCTGTAAAGCATCCAATCATTACAGGACATGAATAAAGAATACAAAATATATGTAGTATCACTTCATAATACCTTAGGCATCAGCATCAGCTGAAGCCTAAAAAGGATTTTCACGAAAAGAAGTATTGCATATCTCCACCAACTAATTTAAATGTATTATTACATCTACCACTAAAATTACACTTGAAAACACCAAAAACATCTAATTCACCGTGCAGATGAAAGCAATACCTAAATATGCATTTATTGCTTCATATAAAAGGCAGGGTGCTAGCATTCCAGATCTGATAAGCTCTGTGTGCATACTTTCGAGCAGATAAGAACCACAAGACATACACCACGCTGCTTGGAAGGCCGAGGGGAGAGGAGGAACTCCAGTTATAACTCATCGGCTGCCGACAGCACAAGCCTCCTCTGTTGCCCAGGGAAAGGTGGTAAACGCTGCTGGCTGCCTGCTCCCACATCAAGGGACTCGAATTTCCCTGGAGTTCCTGCACCAGCCCACTGCCACTCACACGGTGTGCTGGGACACAAAAAGCCCCTCTGAACTCCCGGTGCGCTGCGCGGCGTTTTCACAGCCACAGGCTGGGGCGTTCCCGATCCGTGGGACTGCGTTAAAGGAAACAGAGGAAGCTTTCACAACAGGCCTGTTTCTGTAGCATTTCCATGTGCCCATCCATGTGCTGAAGGCACTGCCAGGTCAATTAAGCCCTGACTGAAAAGTTACAGCATTACAAGCCCCAAGAAGTATGAGCGGGATTCCAAACACAAGAAACCCTTGGTGTTAGAAGGATGGCGCTGTTGGAAGGATGCAACAAGAACAGAGAGAGCTTTACAGCTGATCCAAACTGCACTTACAGTTACCCTCTACACCTGGAGAAGCTGTGGGCTGCTGAGGATGGGGCTTGGAAGTGACACCCAGGGTCACTCTGCAGAGACACTTCTGTCACGCCCCTGTGGAAATCGCAGAAAGGCTGAAAGGATGGTGTTGGCATTGACCTGCATTATAATATTTGGCCTTTTTTTTCTCTTCTCTCTCTCTCCCTCTGGGCCTCAACTATCTTCTCACCATGTGGAATGATATCTTTTTAATCTCTTCCTATGGGTGTACAGGGACTTGGGACTTGCAACAACAGCAGGGTCTCCTGGCAGGACTGTAATCCAGTCTCATAAGGGTTATCTGGATACAACTTTAACACAAAATAATAACATTTTGGTTCGTTATATAATGCTACCTTTATGCAACAATACACATACCAGGAGCTGTTAGCTTACTACTTGGATGCAATTTTTCTTGCCAAATTGTACTAAAATTAACAATACATTCAGGAGATTTTGGCTCCAGTTATCTTTTGAATGCACAATGTGTCAGGTTCCCTTCCCTTTCATATGCAGACCAATGTTTAAAATTATTTTGCTGAAGAATTGGCTTACTATGTTTAAAAAAGGGTATGCTCTTTCAGCTCAGTCATATGACTGAAAACAACAGTATAAAGAGTATAAAATATTATTCAAATTGTAATTCACCATGCAGTTAATTCTCTTTACTTAGCTTCATGAGCTCTGGATTGGACCAAACTGAAATTCAGTTACACAACAGAATGGAATTGCATTGAGTTGTGATGCAAATCAACTGTCTATATTTACAGGTATCTATTTATCCTCTATTTTTTTTGTATCTATTACCTATACATATTTTTATATTTTATATATAACTGCTGACCTCTTCTGAGCAAAAAGAAAAGGTCTTTCTGGAAAGGAAAATAAATTCTGCGACTGCATTTTCCTTGCCCGACAAAGCGTCAAGAATTATGTAGATCTGAGAATATGTAGAGTTGAAACTTAGATAACTTTGGAGGCTTTGAGTCACTTAGCATCCCTCAGTGCCTGATGCTGTCTCACTCAGGCCACACAAAGAGTTTAGGATAAATCTTCATCAGGTTCTTTCGCTGCACTTTGACTTAACCACCTACTCAACTGTACTTGTGCTACATTTACCAGATGCAAACTCCTTGGTACATTTTTTTTTTTATAGTGTAACACCTACATATGCATAGACAAGGCTTGGAATAGTAATAGGAAACTAAAGCCCTTGAGCAAAGATATATTATATATATCTATATATACGAGGGGGACAGGGGGAGTGGTAATTCTGAAAGCCCAGTTTTACCATTTTACAAGAGTTAAAAATGGTAAGATAGCTGAAATGTTGAGCTGATATTTTAGAGATATCAACAATAATACTAGTGCATGGAAACTGATCACCATATTTAAAATTCCAGCATATTTATCCCATATAGCACGGGGATTTGATGTTTCCCTGACAATTGGAGGTTCAACCTGCCCTGACTGTGGTGCACTTAAATAACAACAACAAAAAAAATAGAGATTGCTGGTTTCAATTAAATTTAAAAAAAAAAGGAGGAAAACAGAATAGAAAAAGGGAAAAGGAGATGTCAGCTGCACATAAACTAACAATTTTTCTGACATATCTATTTTGTAATACTACAATATAGCTGTGCCATTTGTTCCCATTGAAATTAATATTAATCCAGACAAAATATTGGGGTTCTCTGTTGGAGAGTTCCATGTAACTGAAGCTAAGAGTTTTCAAAGCTAGTTAAGTAGGACATAAAAATCAATTAGAAGGCCTTAAGAATGTCTGCCTTCAGGTCTACTTCCCTGGATTCCCTGAGGGACAAAACCTCCTTACTACATATCTCAGAGTTTTCTTCCCTGAAACCCTGAAACATAATAATTATAGCTAAAATCTGTTTTTTCAGTTAGTTGTACTCTAACTTCCCCTCTCAGCTCCCATTTTTGAAATTCATTTATCCTGATGCTATAATCAGAGAAAAGGAAATCCAGGTGCTCTAATTTTCACTTCACTTTAGAAAAATAAGTAAATAAAATTTCTTTATTCCAGGATCCATTCAGTTAGGATCCCACCTTACAGGTGCATCCTCTGTGGGCACAGAGTGCCCCAGCAAGGATATTGCTTTGCATTCTGCCCAAAGTACCCTTCTACTTGTGGTTATCTACAGTTATCAGTCCTGAAGATAATTAACTCTCGCCTGCTGGACAAATAGATCACACCAAAAAAAAAATATGAATCACATTATCTCATCAAGCCCTCAAAATAAAAACCTTTTGGCCTCCTTTCAGTGTCTCCTAAAGGATGACTACTTCATTAGTTAAAAAAGCAAGAAAAAATTGTGCTAAGTAAGGAAAGAGTACACCTTGAAGCAGAAATTTGCCTTCAATGGTAAAACTCTCAGTTTGGCAACATTTTACATTTTGGAGACTTTACCAGGTGTAGCCCCAGTTTCCTTGGAGTTTTCACTTATGAACTCACTGTCAAAATCTGAATTGAGATTTTGATAAATACTTGTTGCCTTTCATCCAAATATTTGGATTTCTTATTTTTTCTGCAAAATTCACCTCTGCAAGATATTTTGAAACCAGAACTATGTTCACCATAGACAGAAATTCTTGTCAAAATTCTTGCAGGCAACGCTGCCCATCAAAAAAATTATATGATGACCCCTTACTCCAATTTCAGTACAGTCCTGGGTATTGAAGTCAAAGAGGTAAAAATGCTAAAGCTCTATTTTCTATCTGTCCAAAAAAGATGAGTTTTTTGTTCGTTGCCTGGTTTTTGCACTGTTTATAGGACCCACATATTAGTAAACTCAGAGTTACCCTGCACCTCAGGACAGAATGTCTCAAGCCACAAATTTAAAGGCAAGGCTGGGGGAAAGGTTGAGTTTCTCATGTGCTGAAAATTATTTAGATAGTCATAGCCTCTTCAGATAGTCATATAAAACCATATCTCCAGGCATTTACCAGCATTGCTTGACATCTCTGAGCCCCAGGCTATCTGCACCTGCCCTCAGCAAGATACTGACAGGCAGCAATGAAAAGCTGATGGCTAGAGGGGTGGTTACTAGGTGTTTTGCATGTGATATTTCAAAAATGTAAGTGGAATACTGATCTTACTTAAAAAAAAAAAAAAAAAAGAAAGAAAGAAAGAAAAAAAAAGAATTCGCAATCAAGAAGTTGGCAAACCTGAAAGTTTCACCAAATTAACTCATCAGCCTGACATGTCTCATTACAAGATCTTATCACCGCCTTAACTAAACAAAAGAAAGGAAGGAAGAAAAGAAAAATATACAGAGAATAACTTATATTTCTCTAAAAAGAAGGTTCTATAGGAAGTACTCATGCTAAATGAAGCTGCTATAGAATTTTAGGGTGGTGTTTTATCCATTTTCTTTTTAACAAACACCAGAGTGAGCACTGGAGCAACATCCACCAGAAATCATTAGAGTACAAGTTATAACTAATCCCTGGCAGCCATTAAGTATGTAGGTTGTCTTCTTTTTTATTCTTTATTATTATTGTAAAATTTTCTAGTTCTATATTTTACTTTAACTCAACACATTTTGCTTCTTTGAGCTAGAAATTTCTCTTTTTCCAGGTGACCCTGCCTTATTTTTCTGGCATTTGAACTCTTTGGAATGCACTGCAAATTTAACTACTTATGTATAAGTAAACTTATAAGAAAAATTTCTGGGACATCAAGAAAAGAGAAAATGTTGAAATTCCACATTCAAGAACAAAGATCATGTTCTTAGAAGATCTCTCTGACTTTTAATCCTTATTCTTCCTTGTTTTCCTTTTTCTTCATTAAAGAAACTGTAAAGTGCCAGTTGGAATTCCAATGGTCACATTTACACTTTCAGTTATTTTATTGCTGACTACTCCTTGATTCCAAATAACCTAATCCACTTTTTTTTTTCAAACTAAGGGCATCAGGGGGATGCTGCAGGTCACAGTTATGTCCAAGATCCCACTGTTCTCAGCGCTACGTAAATTGCCACAGAGAGACTGAAAAGCCTGCAGTTCTCAGAGGACAGGGGTTTTCAAAATATCAGCAGACACACTATTCAGTGTGAATAAATATGGTCCCTCAAAGAAACATAGCAAACCCAAGGAATTCCTCCAAATTCACAGGGAAGTGTGGCTATTTTGGGGACACAAGGTTAAAACCCCCCTGTACTTGTTTTATCACAGGACAACAAATATTTTAATGGATCTGGGATTTTGCCCTTTATTCTTTCATCCCAAAGAGGTAATTAACCTCTTAGAAATTTCTAAAACCTGACTGAATTACAATTACCTGGCAATTCACTGCAAAGTCAGAAATTACTATTGTAAATCACCACAAGAATATATTTTACACCTTTATAACACTTCCTAAAGAAATTTTAAAGTACCTTACAAGATAAATATTTGAAAATACTAGAGTTGGATGACATTTTCCTCTGCACAGAGTGCCAACATAAAGTTTGTGGAACTTTCAAGCCATAATTTGAAGACCTAGGAACACACATTTCTAATTCTTATTCTGGTGCCCTATAGCTGGTGAAATAACAAGTCAGCTCCTTGAAAATCAGAGAAAAAGATTCTACTTAATGAGATCAGAAACAACAGAATCCCATTCTAAGCCATATAGACCTGCAAAACTCAGTAAAAATACAATTTAAATATTTTTAAAGTTTTAAGTTAAAAAAAAAATCCATCACTCTCAAAAGTCAGATCAATCCTCTGTGTAACCATGCTGACTCTGATTCCGAGATTAACTCATCACAAGTTGCTGAAGTGCACGTACAAAAATTAACAGACAATTATATAAAAAAATTTGCAAGGTGGCTCAATGCCAACAAGACAGTCTCCCATCAATCATATATGCTGCTCTTCTTGATATCTCTCCCTACATGGAGAAGCAGCTGTGCTCTGTAGCAAGTCCCAACAGTTTTTAAAACCTGATTCCTGCAGACAAAAGAGGATGGTCTGAAAACACAAGCAGTTAGGCCCTTCTGGTTTTACTTGCTGTTATGTGGCAGGATAAGTTGCAGGATTCTCACATCCTAGAAAATTGAAATTTTACTGCATATTGAAGATCCAGTCCTATCCTACAGTATTTGCATGGTGTGAATGATGGCTGTAATTGGTGTCATTAGCTCAAATATTCCTTATCTGAGATGTATTTCAGCAAACTGACCCTGTAATCAATGGGGAAATTTTCCATTATTTCAGTGACAATAACAAGCAGAGTTTCAGGCAAGGGTAATAGTATTCCTGTGTAAAAACTGGAAGCAAATGCTACCATCACGAGGATTTAGCAAATATATACAAATGGAAAAAGAAAAAAAAAAATTCACACTCAGAACATTTTATTCAAATACATACAAAGCCCTCTGTGATTACAGCACACAAGTTACTGCTATGCTGTTACCAGCCTTGAATGGAAGGTATTAAAATCAAAAGCCAAATTGTACCACTACAGAAACAAATCAATCAACACTTCCAGCTTGAATGGACTCACTTTATGAAATCAAGCAACATTGCAGGAGTTTAAAAGTGTGCTATGAGATCTGCTATTTAATCTTTTAGTTTCTTTGCTCTAAATGTGGCCTGTCCAAATTCCTCCAATAGGAAAATTTTCTCAAAGAACAGACCACTCTTGAGCCATTTCAGACTAAATGTGGAAAATAAACAACACTGCTATACACCTGAACCCAAAATGTAGGGTATTGATATTTTAGGGGAGTTACACATTAGCAGCACACCATGAAAACTGGGCATGCTGGGAAAATATCAAACTATTCAAACAAAAACAGTATTATTCATAACATAGTTTTTCCACTTTGGAACATAACTTGGCACCCTCTCTATTAGGCCCAAGTATTCTGAGCTTCAGATACTCCTACAAAGAAGCTAAGTGGGTTTTATTCCGCTACGTGCAAAGAAATACAGAGTTATTTCTTTTCTGTCTCTGAAAATAACTTGTCCACTCCAATAAAAAGGATGCTGCTAGAGAGGTTGATAATTAAGCTTTTGGAGTTTGCCATCCATTAAAACTTGATGATCCCACCCAAAGCGCTTCATCATCAGAACCATCTGGTGCTCTTTCTGCACAATTACCAAAATACAGAACATATTTTGACTTGGCACTTGCATTTGGTAGACACTTTAGTCATTTTATAAGCAACAAGGCAGCATCTTGCCAAAGCACAGCCTCAAAAGGAAATTTCAACACACCAGAATCTGACTTCTATCCTAGGAAGTTCTACCAGGGTAGAAAGAAGGAATGTCTTCACCTCTGGCTAATGTCCTCACCTTCATGTACAAGATACCTCTCACCAAACTCATTTCTCTGTGTTACCTCTCTATGCTGATTATTCAAAGCATTGTCTGGGCTGTTAGTGGTAAAGTGAGCTGCCTCTAGTTTGGAAATCACTTTTATGAGGATTCCTGGCTCTGAAATCAAACTAATAATTCACCAGAAATCAAATTATTAGAAGCTAAAGGAACCAAAAGCACTTCACAATGATACTCTGAAGAACACTACCAAGAATATTTTACATTAGATTCTCCCACCATATTTTTTTTTCAGTCTGCACAAACTGCAATAGTATGAGCACAACTCTAAATGTAGGAAAGCCTGAAAAACAACGAGAGAACCAGGGAACTAATGGACTAATCTTGAATTATACTAGACTTCTTTGTTGGCTTTTAGTTTCCAAGATTTTCTACCAAAAAGGAAACATGATGAGAACATGGAACATACTTCCAAAATTATTAATAAGAGTCTTTTGCAGATTGCCTTTAATTCACTTCTTTTAGTCATCTCTGCCAGAAGAATGTGTATCAGAAGTTGAAAATTTCTGTGCAATAATGATGTTGTTCTCAGCTTTCTCCAGACAGCACCGATAGCATGAAAAAACAAAAATCAGAGAACTCAATATTGAAGTGATTCTCAAATCTAAACATTTCAGTTACTTTTAGGAATTCTGAAGATAGGTCTACATTTAATGTCCCTCACCTACAACCATCCCATAAGCAAGAACACAAAATTATGCAAACCTATTGCAACATATATTGTAAGGAATTTACTTTATCTATTATCCCTGGTGGAAATAAATGCTTCTCTCAAAGACTTCTGTTTATTGAATATACAAATTATTAACCTGGTTGGTATCAAAATGGATCAACTGCTCCCCAGTTAGTGAACACATAGGAAAAAAAAGTAGCAAATCTACATTTTTAAATAGTGCCGCATAGAAATACATCCCAAATGCCAACTACAAGTTCCAGAGCAAACAAATATGTGTTGCCCTTCATATGGCATGGAAACCACAAAAATACATATACTATAAAATACAGGATTTCAGATCCAATGGTCATACCAGAACATGGATTTGCACCGATCAAAGTATTCACACATGTAAATTGGGAAGCTAAAGAAATAAAAATCACAGCTAAAAGGTAAATAATTGACAGGTAAAAGGATAAAAGATTGAATAATTTTACACACAGCGAACTGAACAAAAGTTTATGAAAAAAAGTAGCAAGAAAATGATATAAGAAATTTGGATTGAAATTAAAGACACTATTACTGCAAGTAATATTAAGAGGATAGTGCCGCAACAAAACATTGTGAATAAACAAGTTCAATGAAATTATAAAAGCAAAATGTAAAAAAAAAAAAATGTATAAAATGTAGTAAATGTAGTAAAACAAAAATATATCTGCACAAGAGTACAAGTGAGAAATTGTATAAAATGTAGTAAAACAAAAATATATCTGCACAAGAGTACAAGTGAGAAATTAGAAACAGTCAATTTGGTGAAGAGATCTGTGGGTGCACAAGGCAATCTGAGACATCACAACCACATTCATCCTTATTAGACAAACCATCAGACAGACAAAATGTAATGTATGAGCAAGAAAATAAACATTTGACTACATAGAGTGTCACCCTCATTGGTGACACTCCAAAGAGTCTATATCTCCCTCTTGGCAAAAACAAACTGCACATTACATCCTTATTTTTATACAGGATCTTAGAGCAGATTTCCTAACATCAGAGATTAAAAAAAAACAAATACAACTTATTTATTTCCCACAGCTTTTTTCCCCTTTAATTTTATCACAGCTAACAATATTGTAGCAAGTAGCAAATTGCCATCGAGTCATAGGCCCGTATTTTTTGAGTGCCAGCATGACTTTCTGAAGTCTCTACCAAAAAGTGAAAAGATCAAAAGTATTTACTTTCAGGAAGACTAATGAGATTACTGCCATCTTACAAAAGCATTAAGGGGTGTCCCTGGTATTCCAACTATTTCACCACAGCGACGTGCAGCAGCCACAATGTGGTGATAATAATACACCAACCCCAAAAGGATCAATCCAATCAAAATGCACAACAATTAAGAGAGAAATCATCCAACTTACACCTCAGAATCTTGAGCAACTGCTACAATATCAGAAAAACTGCAGGGGGAATATGCTGGTACTTTCAGGTCAGTGGAACTAATATTTTGGTTTAAATTTCACAGCATCTAGAAAATGCCAAACCCAATAGAGCAGATTCACCAGTGTGTGACTTCAGTTTTATTATTTCTCAGAAACAGTGGAGCCTCATTTTCATCAATACACAATAATTAGATATAGAGTATGCATTTAAAAAAAAGAGACAACCTAATATCTCTATCTCACTTTGAAAGTAATATATATATATATACACAATAGGCCCTTACTTTATCTATTCTAATAAAACTAGAAGTTTACCATTCATAAAAGTGACACATTCTGGCAAATTTTTGATGCAAATTCTGTACAAGCAATGACATGACATAGTAGTAGACCTAATTTCCTTGAACATATCGAGGCTGAGTTTCCAGCTGTAAAAAATGGACATTTTTTGCTAAGCAGATGAGCTCATCATGAGCCCAGTGCATGGTTGCTCCTACAATTATGTTCCAATGCAACTGAGAGGATGGTGGATATAAACAGAGCAAGATATTTCATCTGGCCCTATTCTTGCCTACCCAAATAGGAACAAGACCAGCAGAGATTTCCCAAGTCCTTCCCATGCACAAATATATTCATTTCTATATGTTTTGGCCTTCAAAACTGTGAATCAGAAACCAGGATCTAACCAGAAATAACTGCAGTCTGCTTTTCACAGAAACACAGTTTTCTTGTTATGCCTTGCTATAGTTATCTATCTTGTAATGTTATTCTTGTCACATCCTAAAAATCTGCATCACTTTTTTTTCCCCTGTTTGGGATGAATTCTGCCTTCAGCTGCAAACCAGGAGTCCCCGCAGAAGCCACAGTGGTTGCACACTGATGTACCAGGAAAAACAGAACTTGTGCTTCCAGCTAATCATCTCCCATGTATTAACAGACTTTTATAGTAATATAATACACACAGTTGATGTTGTGATTCAAGAATTAAAAACTAATCACATGTAAAATCGGGCCATTCAAGAAATAACTTCCAAGTAAGTTGGAATTAGAGCTGGATATGAACCATTTGATGCTTGCACTTGCACCAGTGAACTGGAAAAGCTCAGTAAGCCAGCAAGGCTTAGGTAGAGAAGCTGACACTCCAGCAGAGTCCACAATCCCCTCTTTTTTAAACAATTAAAACAATCCTGCCATTTAATGGCAAGGAACAGGGAAGGGGGAAAAAAGAAATTAAGGACAAGGAAATAAATCCTTAACAGCATAACCCACAAGAATCATTTTTTTTCGGGGTCTGGTCAAAAATTATTCCATACTGTTTAATTCTGAAAGCAAGTTCCTCCCCGTCCTTGTTCCTCCTAATAATTAATTAGAATACAAAATTATGTGGGACAAATTAACACGGTCACTAAACCCTAAGGAAAAAAAAAGCAGAAGTTTGCAAGTAAAAAAATATATTTATTCTATTCTAATACGTGTTTCTCAACTTCCTGTGTACTTATTAGCAAGCACTTTCATCACTGTCTGGCTGCAAAATGTCTGTACTGAACAAACAATGCTATTTTTCACTGAACTCAGTGGTGATATTTTCCTGGAATTTAGAACTGCAAGTCAATCACATGACAAATTAATTTAAAATATCATCAATTGATCCATATATGATCAGATTACAGCCAGACATATTAGTCTTAGCAAATTATTGTGTTGCTTGTACTCTGGCATCAGCAGCCTTTACTTTATTTTTTTAGCTACTTGGCTGCCAGTTAGAATGAAATTTTCATTGGTTCTTTTGATGAACAGCAGATATAAAATCTGATCTATATCATCTATGACAGGCCAACTGCTTTTGGGGCTATTATTTTAGTTAACAGACAGTATAACTTCAAATTATAAAACCAGTTTATACGCATATATTTACATTCACAGCCAGCCAGATGCACGCAGAATACTCCTCAATCGAAAGATATTCAAGAAAAAATGAGAACATAACTCTTTACTTTTCTTCAACTTTTAAAATCCTACAGGAATCTATAAATTTGTGGGTGAGGGTAGGGGTGTCTAAAGGGGGATTGTGCCTTTCTTTTTTTTTTTTTCCCCTCCTTTTCATTAACAGAAATTCTGCCATACCGACACGCTTTTGGCCAGACTGCTGCATGCAAAATTCCCTTCTGGCTTTCAGATACTGTTTCTAATACAGAACAAATAGGACAGGATGAATAGGAGTCTGCTCCTGTAAAACAGTGGAAGACAATGTAGAGAAAATGGGGACATGGGGAATCCTGAATATGCAAAAGGAAAAGATATCCAAGTCTTTCAAGGAACAGAAAGCTGAAATCAAATTATACATAACTTAACCAAACTGCATCAGCTATTTAAGGGTACTTAAAATGAATCTGCTCTTAAAGAAGTTACTAATTTTGTAAGACTCCATCTTGAGATGACCCTGATTTTTCTAAAGATGGTGCCAAAAACTGGTTCAACAGAGTCTCAAGTTCAACTCTGAAAACAAAAGCACATGCAGCTGCTTTTGCATTGAAAATGTTGACATTTCATAGCTTGTGAGCTGCTGGAAATATCCTGAACAAATTCCTTGAACTTTAAAGCTAGGTAATAGGTATAAGGAGCAATCAACCACTATCAAATGAATTCAAGCAACTTTAACAGAGCTTTAAAGAGAGAAAAATGTAAAATTCTCTTATAAAAGGAGGGGGAAAAAAACATATAACTGTCACTAAAAATAAACTGGGTTATGTAATAAGCCTAAAAAATAACAATGTATAGTAGCATATCTGGCCTGCTTTAGGCCCACAGCAAAAGTTTTCATCCTCTAAAAAATGAATGGAAATTCACACATTCAGGCAGAGATAACATCTATATATCTTTTCACAGATGCAGATATAGGGAATACAGTATCTAAATATCTGTTTAATTATGGAGGAGAGAGCAAAGGGTACTTAACAAATCGGAGAGATCGAAATCTTATTGAAAGACCCCGTTCTTAGTGGAAATCTGGAGTAGCCAGATGCTGCTGCATAAATGGATTAGCTGTTTGTGTATGCTGCATGTTGGGGATGGTCTGGCAGAGTAACAGGGCTGGTAGGGCCACAGCCCTGATGAGAGCCCTTCTCTGAGGACCCGCAGCTTTGGTAGCTAGCAGAGCCATAGAGCTCCTGCACAGGCTGCAAGAGACATTGAGACACAGCACAGTCCTTCCTTTGATCCTGTTCTTGCCAGGAATGCCATGGAAATTCATTTGTGCAGCTCCTGGCGAGCCTACTCTTATTTGCAAAGCAAATCTGTACCAGCGTAGCTGCTGGGAAGAGATGGAATTATGCGCAGGTGAAGAATTTGACTCTCCAGCCTAAATTGCACTCGACTGTGACATGTACCCGTGAGGTGCCTGAATTGATTGCTCACCAAACCAAGCTCAGACAGCAAGTCAGCCCCCTCCCCTCTATGCAAGAGATGGGAGTTACCCACACATGTGGAAGATGCACCAGAACTCCAGGTTAATACTTCCACAAGGCGCCTCTGGCTCTATCTAGCATTACCTAAAGCTGTGCCCCAACTGTCTTTTAATGTCTAATTTGAAAGACATGTGAAACCTCCCTCATTTACACAGCACATCATGAGTACTCAAATAACTAGGAAAAAAATGCATTTTCACAGGAAAAGACCACTAATACCAAGCCAGGTGATGTCTGAAATCAAAACATCGATGCTTACTCTTTCAGTGCCAATAAAATGAAAGATACAATTGCTGATAGCAGTCAAACACAGAAATGTTTTATTTTCAGACTTAAAGTATGCAAGTCTTCTCTTGCAAGTAGAACTTGTGAATATTGCCACATAAAAACTGCAAGTAGAACACTTGTGAATTATGAAGGTCCTTCCTTTTTAAACAAATTTAGAAAATGTAATCATCCTTCACAGGTGAGATATTCTGTTTATTCTATGGAGAATCATTTCAGTCTAAATTAAACTCTTCAAATGGTTTTGATGATTGCAATAAGGACACAACAGGGAAAAGATCTGGGAAGAGAATAACACGTGTTAGATGAATGGCTGACAGAAATATTTCTAGTATATAAAAATCACTGGTGTTTTTTTAACCAAATAACAGTATTATTTTTTCAAAGCAGAGAAACTAATCCTGCTTATCTATCCTAAATAAAAATGCCAATTTGCACTCTCCTCTTGAATGATCTTCAAATTGTAGTAAGCATATGAAAGAAAAATTAAACATATAGGTCTTTTCAGCATTCAAAAAATCCCACCAGTGGTACAAAGATACCTTCCAGACACCAGCGTCAGAAAACCCTTCCCATTTAGCATGTAAAAATGAAGCCTTTTTGGGTGTCTTGACCTTAAGTAACCAGACACAGGGCAGAGTGAAAATGGTTTGTTTGTTAACAATCTAAAACATAAGTCCTGCCACAGATTGCTTGGAATTTATGCAATTCAGAACCTAAATCAGATTTTGATATGACAAGTAGTGACAAAAAGCAAAGAAAGATGTTAAAAACACAAAATATGGCATTCTCTGTTTATTCTGACCCTAACCTCAAACCTCACAGACAGACAGAACAGAACCAAATAGGTACCCAAAAAAGCTTGTGGAAAGAATTGTTTCATATATTCCTCTCTTCCAGGCTGTCTCCACACTCATACTTGTTTAACAGTGTGATTAAGAACAGTACTGCCAGCAGACATGGAAAATTCTAATATGAAGTTACAAAACTGCAGCATTACTGAAACAGAGGTGCAAGACATCCTACCAGATATTTGAGGGATGTCTTGTAGTATGTGACATGCTTGCCAGTTCATGACTTTTGTTATCTCAACAGCAAATGTTTTTATAAGAGAAATCTCAAAAGAATAACCAGGAATACTGAAATACAAGTGACTTAAAAGCTGTGTGAGACGTCCTATAATCTGTCCTTTCAACCCATATAACTTGATCACCCTGCTGCTAGCACTCCTATTTCCAAGGAATGCTCAGTGATCCTCAAGGTGAGCTGTAGCAAAGCTCTGGTTGTCAAATGCCAACTGCAAGAATCATTTGTCTTCCTTCAGGACGTTTGCCTTCTGTAGCAATGTACCTCCTGGAGGCTTCTTGTACACACCAAGCAGTCAACAAATGGACTCAAGAAGAAGAAGACCAAGAGAGGCTCATTTCACCTCCTTGGAGGATGTTTCCATGGAGACTTTTCTCAAAAGTCAATGCAACTCCAGACTGCTCCATCTGCACTTTTAGCCTCCTCTGTCATGAAAAAGTGTCAGAGAAACCAAACTGCTCCTGCTACTGGAGGCACACTGACAGAGATCAGACCCGGGCACACATGGCTTCTGCATGGCCACACTCAGTCTGCTGCTACTCCCAAGAACTTTGCCAGGTTTATGGACAAGATTTGAGGTGTAATGTACAGCACGGTCCCTGCTGTCATCACTGCAGAAGGATAATGGGGAATGCAAGATATGAGCCTGCTGGCTGACTCAGAGCAGGAGAGCTGAGCTGCACCTTAGGCCTAGACCCTTAAGACAAGAGAAGGAACTGAGGAAAAGGACCTGGGGTATGGGTCACTTTGGGATGTGGAGATTTTGGAAGATAAGGAGTCCAACCTCCATAAGGGTCACAGGTCTAAAGTTACCATTGTACATAATGAGGCAATAAGAAGATTATTAGATGCCCTCATAATCAAGGACTTGTTCCAAAGCCTGTTTAAGTCAATAGCAATCTCTCTATTTACTTCAAAGGGGCTTTTGATCAAGCCCTGCCTACTTAGTAGGATACCCCTCTCCCTGTGTCATAACTTAGCACTTGCCATCAGGAGGGACTCAGACTGACAGGCTCATGATGCAACACAAAGGTGCTGCTGAGAGGACACTTTCATTGAAGACATTTGACCCCCTTCTGTAACCTCAGTCAATTGCTGATCTTCAGTACCTGGGATATTTCTTGGGTAAGAAGAGAAAAAAAAAAAATATTGACTTGAAGGAAGGGGTAGCACTGAGAGACCTCCTGTGCTCACTGGGTCCAATTTTTCTGGATGTATGTACAGCCACAAGAATATTGCCACAGAATGTACACACACATTTCTTAATCCAAACAAAAGAAACAGAGGAATCACCACTAATACAGTTCCCACTAATACACATAATACATTATTTACATCCTTCCCTGACCATTAGGCAGTATCACATAATAATCATTTATACAGTTCCATATTTCTACATACACATTAATTCTGAAAATGCATACTGTGTGGCCACACTGTAACTTGTCACTGACAGACGTTGTGGAAATCCCCCTTATTTCATGGATCATTGATCCAATGTGTAAATCCTTCTTAGCTTGCAAGTCATTGACCAGATAAACCATAAGGGCTCCAAAGGGAAAGAGCCTTTCTGGTCTGTCAAGCAAATTCAGCAGTAGCACACGTACTTCAAACCCACATGTGAAAACCTCTTTGAAATTAGGGTCCTGATCCTGCAAATCCTTATCCCATTACCTAGAATTCATCCCAATGAAACCCTAATACATTTATCATGCACCCCTAGACAAAGAATACTGCACTACTCAGGTTAAATGTTTGTATCCAGAATCAAGAACCAAATTCAATCAGAAAAATAATGTCTAGAACAAATCAGCCCTTCAAGGTTTTCCACTCAAAGTAAGTAAATACTATGGACTACATGAAACAGGGGAAAAAATTAATTTTTTAAATAAAAAAGTAGGAAATTGCATCTATACATACTGACTTTTTAAATTTATGTACTCTTGTAACTTTCAAAAGAGCTAATTGGACTTTCCCACAATCTCTGATACTATTAAAAATCGCAGATTTTAAGCCAATTCTGCAGATTTACAGCTATAATTCAGCAGCTGAATGGTTTTGAAAACATATCTGCTAGTAACACGGACAATGCTCTTACAATAATATTTTGCCTTTAAAGCAGTTTCTTAGATAACCTATATTTTTCTTAATTTCAGTTCTGAGGCAAATACAAATTCAAAGTACAGAAACACAAATGTTTTCTGTGGTGCTGGCACACTGCTATTTTCCAGATCTCCCTAACATGAGGTAACTATTATCAATTGTGAAAGCACAACAGGTGGGTCACATGAAAGGTCACATTAGTTTTGTTCACAAGGCCAAACAGAAGGTTTTCATTATCCTTAATAAAAACAGAAGCAAGTAATAAAATATATCATTGCAATAACATATCTCTCCATTCATATGCAATAACCTCATACATTAGATCCTACCATTTCAAAATACTGTTGTTGGCTCCAGCAGCATGATTATTTTTGTGGTTGCTACTTAGAAAAATAATATTGTAAATCATAGTTTGACTTGAAAATTTCCACACTGTTCTTTTGAATTGCTTTTTGAAATGTTTTTCTGGACAAAACTGCTCAAAAGCATGGGCTTGCTTAGAAATATTAAGTACTCTAAGTGGTCAATAAGGCAGCAAAGATTTTTAGTAATTCCTGTCATTAGTGTAATAGCAAATCATGGTTTCTAGAAGCAGTCAGATACTTGGTTTAAATCCTGATGGTAAGTTATAGTAGAGTCATAACTCAGGCATGCTGTAAAAAAGTCAGAACATGTTAGACCTTTTCACAAGAGTCTTCAGGACAAATGGATTGACCATCTCTGCTTTGCTCATGGCACACGATGAAGAACACAAACACATCAGTGAACCAGCGTGGACAGCAAAGGTTTACAGCTCAAAGGCAAGGTAACATATTGCTGCACCTACTGAAAGCCTACTTCATTTTTTTCTCTTAGGTATCTCACGTAGATATCATCCATCTTAAATATATTTCAGTACAAATTCTAGAATGCCTGCATTTAAAACATCAGTTAGTCACATTTAGCATCTGTACCAGGGAAAATGCTTTACATTTTCTGTTTAGACATACATTTTTAACTTAAATTTCACTTTTATTTCTTTTTAAATGATGCCTCAATATCTCTAGGCTGAACAAAATCAGTACACTGGCTTTTTTCTCCTACTTTTTCCTAATTTGACTATTCTGATGCCTCCTTTTGCTGCTGTGCATCCCTGCCTCATGATGAACGTAACTGGATATTACATAGAACTGAAACCAAAAAATACCAAACAATTTGTATTTGCCTAAAACATTGCATCCCAAAATAACATGGGATATAGGCACCGGTGTTAATGGCGCACTGCCTCCCCGCTGATACCGCAGCAACAAACAGACAGCCTGCCCCCGAAAGCAGCGACTCGTTATCAGAGAGCAACACGTGTTTTTGGAAACAGCAAACGTATGGAACAATGTATGGGTATCTGCACATGCAAAACAACCCTGGGAGAATGACTTTAGAGTCTGCTTCCAAAAAAGTGAGCTGCTTATCAGTCTGCCACCCAACTGCACAAAGCTCATCCTGGGGCATGTTGTGTCTGCGGAGCGCCCGGCATTCCGGCGGCGCGGGGCCTCTCTCCCCGCAGCCCCCCAGTCCCACCAGTTGCAGAACAATGCCTTTCTTTTCAGAGCCACACCTGCTGCCACTTCTGACCAACTATTCCGTCACGTGCTTCCTTAAGAGGTTTTCAAAACTCTTTCTCACGATTCGAAAATACGGAGCCGCGACTTCACGCTATTTCACGCCTTTCCTCCTCCCCCATCGCAGCTTGATGTGCTAATATTAAAAATCCTAGAACATAAATCAGTAAGGATATTTCCATGCCGGGTGAGGCAAGGGTGCAGAGCATCTCAAGCATTTTAGGTCAGGGGAAAATGTCTCCTCAGTTACCATCTAACTGATACAGACAGACGCTGTGTGGTATTCTCCAGCTTACAGGCTATGCCAAAACCTTTATCTTTTAAAAGTAGTGGCAGGTAAATAATTTAGATGTGAAAAAAGTGCATCTTGAAAGCATAGTTTGTCCAAACAGAATGTGTTTTATTATCTTTCTGCTTAAGCTGAAAATTCCAAGGAGTTATTGGAATTATTCCAATCAATTTAGATAGCCAAATTTGTATTTCATTTTTTGCCTGCGTTTCTGTGTGCAATGTACTGAAAGCAGTTTTCAAAAAGAAATATAATTCAAAATATTTTTAAAAACTCCTCTGATTTTATCTCTGAATTTTAGAAAAAATTAGTACTTCTTGACAGATCAAAGCCAAAACTGATGAAGTGGTAAAAAAGAGTTTCTACCTCCCATATCCTAGGAAATAGTGAAGCTAAAGGAAACTAATGTAAAACTTGCTATGTAGCAGGCTTTATTTAACAAAAGCTTACTGTAAAATATAAAAATATTGGAGGAAAATTGTCAATGCCAATAACCTGTTTTATATGATTTACAAAAAGCCAGTAATTTCAGGACAGTCTTTTGAAAGATTTACAATATATACAATTCAGCCATTCCTACATCTTTCATGGTATCGGCACACTAAATTGAACATTTAACTTAATCAGGGCTCATATCAAAGCAATACATGTATTATAGATAAAATGGGGACCAGTTTATAATCAGGGATGGTTCCACATGGACATGGAGCATTCCTCTGGGAATCCATGAGTGGCCAGCTTTGTCACAAGTGCTAGCAAATTAAAGATCCTGCTACGGTAAGACTGACACCCATGGGAGCCATTTCTAAAATGTAACTCTTAAGGCAGCTGAAACAGGAGCCCCTAAAGCAAGATTCCCAATCCTAAATTCATATTGCAATCACTGAGTCAAAGGTGGCCAGATTTTGGAGGCTCTTGGCAAACATCTCTGATTCCAGCAGCAGGCAACTTTCAGAATTGTATCACACCTACACTTTGAAGTGCTGGAGCAAATCAGAACTCTAACTTTAGACATTTCTACTGAAAACATTATCCCAGTGTCCATGGGATCATGCATTTGGTCAAAGCTGGGCTTGAGCTTGCAGATGTTTTCCTACCTTACTGATTCCATGACCTCAGTAAGACTTCCCTAGCCAGAATTTGCAGCATATGATTTTTTTTTCCCACTCTGAGACCTTCCCTGAACAATATATATCATGGCAGTCTCATTTCTGCCTCCATCTCAACATCCCCTGATTTCATACAGGAGTTTACACATTCCTGTACTTAGCATGCTTCTGATCTGACACAAATTGGCTTTTTTGGCTTAGTTTTGAATCAACTTATTGTCTAACAACAAGCGTAGCACTTCCTTCCTTTGGGATCAGACAAATGTAATGCACCCATGCAGATATTTCTGATGTATATATGCCCCTTTGTAGGGAGAAAGGCAAGCTCCCTCCAAAAATATATGAAAACAGATGACAGGCACCTGTTGCATTCAGTCCTTCTGTGGCATATAAGATACAGACTGAAGTGCTTCTCTATTGCTCCTATTTGCCCACATCACACTGAAAGCTACAGGCATGAATGGTTAGTTTCAGAAATAAACATTATTTTTCATCTAACAAAGGGAACTGGCAGTTTAGACTAAGATTTCCAAAAGGTCATGAAAGTCTGGAAGAAAGCCAATGCATTCCACACTCAAAAATTGCAAAGCCCTTCTAACAAATGTATCCTCCTCCCTCTCGCTTAAGTGTTGTTCTTAGGTCTCCAATATGTTTCTTCAAAAGCAGTGAAAGTATATGCTAACACAACAACTTTGTCCAGCTGGAAAAGCCATCTTTGAGACCAAATCAGCAGCTTAACCTTTTAATTTTCTTGTTTGATTAACATGTAGTGTCTACAACCTTGATAGCAGTCATGTGCTATTAATTAATTTCCCTAATTCAGGTAGCATTTCCATCGACTTGAGGAAATTTCAGACTTTGGTCAGTATAAGAAATTATGTTACATCCTGTGGATGATGAAAAAAAGGAAGGAAAAACCTTTGTACCTACCGAATTGAGCTGTTGTGATTTCAAATCAGTTGTTCTGCACGTACGGATATAATGACAGGAAAAAAAGTAATTATAATTAGGTGTCTATTTTGATTTTTCTCTTCATAGTATCCGTACTGAATGTCATTTGATTTGAACAAACTCTAAAGTCATTTCAGGCAGGCACTGTATATCCTTGCTGTTACCGGTCTACTTGGAGTCTCTAGTTTATTTCTACAAATTCATATGCAAGCATTTAAACATTTTTATTACTTAAATAAAAGAATACTTAAACGGTGAGTTGTTAATCTAGAAAGGCAAAGCAAAACTGATCTGAGGAATGTATTAACTGTTTTCAAGGGATGCAAGGAGAGAAAAAAGAAATAAAAAGAGGGAGGGGGAAGAAAATAAAGACAGAAACCCAGAAATTGCTGGAGGTAAGATCAGTTAACCATCTGATTTTACAACTGGAGTGACACTACAATTGAAGCCCCCAAAAAGTCTTATGAGACTTTAATGGGACTCCATCATGTGCCTAAGAGAATGTAACTATGAGTAGGACATTCATTAGGATTGAATCCTTAATTTTCAACGGATGTCTTCTGAAATTAAATTTCTACAACTAAGATGCCCAGTTTGCTACTCTTATTTGCCTGGAAAATTTCACTAACTTCATTGGCAGCAGAATAAAGCAACTCTCACACTCTATCATTACCAAGAAACTGATAAATCAGATAAAATGATAATTCTTAACAGGGAATATTCAAACCATGTCAGATATTTTGTGCAAATGCCTAAATGGGGAGCTAAGGCTTTCCATACAGTTACCAATGTCCCCAGAATCATAAAATCAACATGAATAAGATGCATTTTTCTACTCTGCATAAAAGGACTTCAAGTTAGATAAACTCTCCGTACTACACAGAAAATATTTTCATTTGGAAGATGACAAATTTCCTCCAGTTAGGGGGGGGAAGATATCTCAGGTTAAATCAATGGAATACTTTTATAAGAAGAAAATCCAGCACATGAACAGAGTTCAGGAGGTGTCTAGGAATTACACTTTGAGAGAAGTTAGACTTGGCAGTTTCAGCAAGTTTTTAAATGCAGATTTTCATCACAGGATGTTCTGATTAATACTGAAGATTCATCACTGGAGAAAAAAGTTAGGTAAAGGAAATTAATTCAATACTGATTAAACGGATTCTGATAATAAAACCATCAACACAAGGAATGTTTTCCCAGACATAGCCGTAAAAGTCTAAGAAGCCTGTGGATCATTTAATAATATACTAAAGGTGACTTAACTATATATATAAAAATATATGGGCATTGCAATAATGAAGAAATATTTGTATTATTAGCTGTAGAGTGTTTTACTAACTTCCATTTGTTATGGTAGTACAAATGCAGAAAATATTTGTAATCTGTACCAGATTTTCTGCCACCTATGTCCAGAAATGAATATAAAATTTCAGAGCTAGTAGCCCTGAAGGGAGCACTGGAGCTTCCATTTGACACTTCTGTATCTCTGCATTCTTCTCAAGTCCACAAAACCACCCCACAGCAACCTGGGATACCTGTAAATAATCCATCTTTATGTAGACATGAAAATTAAAATTAAGACTGTAATATTATCTTCATATCAAGGCCAATTGTCAATGCTGCCACCTTTATAAGTGGATGCCAATCACACAGAACTGTTTCAGAATCACAGCTTCAGAAATGGTGCCATTTATTTTAAAAAATCTTAATATGGCAAGATGTAAACTTACTCCCTATTCCCCCCTGTGTTTGCTCAAGATTTTGCTTCTGTTCCCTACCATAATCCCTCCTGAAAAAACATAATACTTCAATATTTCTAATCTATGAGAGACCTCCAGGGCAGTAATAGTGCATCTTACAGTGCTGGACTTGCATTTGTTGAAAGGCAAAAGTATTTCCAGCATAATTTTCCTTCCTACCCCACCTTCAGTTTGATATTACCTTCATTTAGTCTTTCAGACCAAGCCCATCACTTCCTAAATGCTACACCTCATTTTCTTTCCCAGGCAATTTCCGAGAGTCCCTGGCATCGAAGGAGCTGTGAAACAATGCTGAAAACTCAGACTGAACATCTCAGCAGCTGGGTGTTCTATCTGCTGACCTCACAGCAAGGAAGATTCTGCCTCAAGCTTCCCACGTGAACAAACAGTATTTGGTTAGAAATATTGAGCAGAAAATTAAAAGAATCCTTTTCTAGTTCACGCCCTGGATTCTGCTCTCTTTACCAAACACAGGTTATCTGACAGACAGGTTTCCTTCTCCATTTGTCCAGTCCATTCTAACAAAGAAAATAAAGTTAGCAGAGTGAGGGTATTTTCACTCTCCTTGACTGAATGCTGTCTATGCCAGTCCTAGAGAAAAAGCAGTTGGAGTAACCCTAACCTACTTTTCTCTACTACTTTTGCACATGGACATCAATTAAAATATTGAATCTGTGAGTTAAACAAGAGATGTCTCGTTCAACATCAATGACAACCCCACACCACATATAGCCTGAAAGTTAAAATGCATCTCTTTAAAAAAAAAAAAATTAGTTTTTAATATCAGCAAGCGTGTTAATTGTGGTAAAATGAACAATACTGAAATGGTTTGAAGACAGAATTAAATTTAATGAAATTCACAAACAAACCCCTTTTAGAAAGTAACAACAGTTTTTTGAACATTAAAGAGAAACTCATTATATCAAGACAACTCCAATGTAAAAGGCAAACCGACTTCAATCACTGCATATCTGCATGTTAATGAACTTGCTGTGTGCAGCAGGGACTGAGCAGAGTAAGTAATGGGAAGACTGTCTTAAAGCACACAGTACACTTTCAAAAAAAAACACGCCACCTTTAATCAATGAAACACCTTTTCATTCGTACCTTAATAGCAACTGAAATGATTTCAAACGTAACACAAAGGGAAGATGATACTTGGTAAAGGTTTCTTTAAGACATAACATTTCTGGCACATTCTTTCAGCATTCACATGCTGTCAGCATCACTGTGGCAAAGACTTTCAAGTTTCAGCAGACAGATACCGCCTAGTACAAAGTCTTTGTCATAATAATTTCATTGCAGCCCCCTGATCAAACATATAGACAAATCTGAGACTGAAAAGTGAGAGCTAACCAGTGACCTTTGATTAGAACCACAAGCACCAGTTTTAATAAAATGCCTCATTCATTGCCTTCCACTGCCAACAAGGAAGGTGTGTTTGAGCCTGAAAAATGTAGTCAATATACCATTTACACCCATATAATGATTCCTATTATTCACAGTCAGAATTTGTGACTGTAGCAAGTGAAACATAGACATCTTAAAATAGCTAAATGAAAACACACTGACAACATTCTACCTTTAAAATATATTCAGGAGCCTGCCTCTGCCTTTCTGTTGCCTGCTGCTGGCTTTCATGTCTTGCTGATCGTATTGTAATAGGCTTGGCTTTTTTCCCCCCACAAGCCCTCATTTACACAATGTTTGGTTTGTTACAATTTCTCAAAAATCCATGACTGTTGGCAAAGTCCAGTTTTAAGGGGCCTTTAAATTTGTGCTTCACTTAAGAAACAGTGCCCCATTCAAATATAAGTTTATAAAGCTGCCTTTTTGTATTATATATGAATATTTATATATTAAATTTTGAAAATTCAACTCATTTTTGGAGCTGAACTTCCTATCTAACTTTGAGGGAAGGTTGTAAAAAGGCCTAACAAACTTTGCAGTTGTTCAACACATGTTTTTGCTCAAAAGCATCCAAGTTGCCGGTCTCTAATACGGAAGTTCAACGAAATACAATTAAAATCCATTTCACATATTTGTGCCTTAGCATGTCAGGCAAGAGGACAGAAAGGGGGTCTTATCACATTTATTTCCCACTTGAAAAGCGAAAATCTTAAGAAGGGTAATAAATATTCAAATGACTTTGCACCACTGAGCTTCCATATCAAGCTAATGATCTGTAGTCTGGAGCTCTATAAAAAGAAAGCTTACTGCCTGCCGTCACCTAGAGGTGTTGCTGTAAACACTGTGGGGGGATATTCTCCTCTCAGTGTGTGTGCATGTAACTACACTTAATGCTGTTTTCAAGACAGAATATATTGCTGAGTTGTAAAACAGAGAGACGGGATGAAACGCACGCAGGAAAAGAATGCGAGGACAGGATTAATTGGAAGAAAGTTGCTGGAGATTTAGCTGAGCTTCGTTCTCCTCCATGCTCTGCAGGAGTGGGTTTGTATTTCAGGCCCTGTTGCACAGCCACAAACAGGAGAGATACAGATGTTCACACACAGGGTGGGAGCTCATGGCTGCTTAGCTAAGAGCAAGATGAGTGAACTCCACGGCCTGCCAGAGCCTGCTGCAATCTCGAATTCAACTGTGACAGAACCACTGAGGCCCTAAAGTTGAATGGGCCACTGCATAAGGGAACAGACTCCTTCAAGCAGGAAGAAAACAGGAATAGATGGCAGATTTGTCATGAACGCTGCATCCTCCCTGGAGCATGGATCAAGCAGACCTGTGGTCCATCAAAAGCCATGGAGAAAAGGCATCTCCAAGTACATTAAAGAACCATTTCTAACCACATATGTAAGGGTACATAAAGTCTTATCCTTATTAAAAAATGTTGCATAAGAAGGAGAGATGGTCTGCCATTTAAGCATAGGCCTGGAAAGGAGCCATATCTTCCAAGTTCGAATTCTGGCTAGGACCCAAACCATCTTGAAACCTTCCTGCTTCAGTTTCCCAACTGGAAAAGTGAGAATAAACATACTTGCCTACGGTATTTCTCTCTCAAGAGTGGAGAAATAATTAAACAGAGGGTACTAGTATCTTGTCTATTTAGAAGCTGCAACGCCCCTTATCGCCTCTAAACAAAGGTAAAAGACAGATTGCAATTGTTCATCTTCTCTCTTGCATACTTTCTAACATGCAAGAGAGCTTAATCATGATTACATAGGTTATTTAGGCTGTTCAGAGAAAAAGGAGAGACTCAAAACTGCATGGAAAAGGCATCCAGAATTAAAAGTAAAGCTCCTCCAAGGTCCATATTTACTTTCCTTTGAGTCTTACTCTTATAAAAGCATTAACCACCTTCTAAACCTGGAGGAAAATGCCTGTCATCAGAAACCCTCAGGTTTCTCTCACCAAAGCCAGCAAATGACAAGTAAGCTGGAACTGGATACCAAGGGAGAGTGAAAGAGTTTTTTTTCTCTCCCAACAGAGTGACATAAGCCAGGTTTTTTACTGTCTCTGCATTTTGTTCTTATAGATTGCATGGCAAGCCATGCAAAGGTGATAGTGGTGCCTTCTTGTCTAACACATATTCTAAGCAGTGCTTTCCCAGTTCTTTGGACTTTTAAATCCACTGGAAGAGGGAAAGTTCTGTTCAGTTATGAAAATAATATATTATCAGATAGCAACTTTTGACCTATCATGATTCCATCAGGGCTGAGCTATTCAGGTTACCCAGCAGGCATTCAAAGTGTAAGGCCTGAATCACCCACAGTTTCTCCCGTACCATGACACAGAGAAAGGCTCTGTTCAGCCTCAGTAATGAAGGATGGCGTACACAGGCTCTCACAGCTTCCTTCCAGGATCTGCCTCGAATATCTCCAGCACTTCTGACATCTCCAAAAATGGGCCATTTTCCACTGACTTCTTATTTCTGGCAAACAGCTCTGAAACAGTGCTGTGAGAAGGGAAGTGAGTCCTGACTTTGTGAACACAGGTAAGATGCTCAAAATAATGAGAAGCTAAGACATCTAAGACTTCTGTTGCATCTAAATGACCATTGTGTAAAAAAAGGGAGGAAAATGGAGGGGGGGTAAGGACCCTTGTTGTCTTTCATTTGAAAGATAAAAATACTTCCCATTGCTATTTTCATTGTGAATCATGAGGTTTATTTGTCTTCCAAAAGGCACCTTATGAACAGTACCAGCACACGAGTCCAGCTCATGCACAACAGACATTCAAACACCTTGCAGCTACAGAATCAGGCTCAAGGAATTGGATTCTGTTTACACTCAAAGCCCAAGTGACCCCTGAGAATATAATACAGGTTTAACATCCTGATTCATTATCTATTTACCAAAGCAAAACTGAATGGCTGAGAGAAGAAACTTTATCACCTTCTCCTGATACTCCCCTGATTGTATTTATACATTTTAAACATGCAAGGAGAGACAAAGACAACTTCTCAGAAGTGTTTTAAGTGCTCTGGAGCCTAACAAAAGCCAGGGAAATCTAGAGCTATAAATCTGAAGCTGCCAAGGGATCCTGTCTTAGTGTCTATGTGTGTACATCCTATACCTTTAATGACTTGGCAATTCTCTTTCATTCTATAACAAAAAAAAGCTACTGCTAGACTGACCTAACAGAAGGTCAGATTTCCTAGGGTTTGTTATACAGGTTCTGTAGAACCACAGATTTTAAAACATCTTTTAGATGTAGAACAGAATTAGTCTTTGTTTCCTCTAGATAATTAAAAAATTGCTTAATGTCCATTCACACACTAGATATTTTTTCAACTTTTCACTCGCAGATAACCAAACACAATTACTGCTGTAATACAATATAATACTACTGTTTGTTTCTTTCCTAGAACTGCCTGGAATTACACGACTATTGCCACCAAAATGGAGCAAAACAGACTGTTAAGCATTAGCTCTAAGTTAAGTGGTAACATGATCTATTTAGTGGCACACTTATCAAGTCAGTTCTGCTGCTGTTTATTTAAATAGAAATTGAAATATTAGCTGTTCAACAAACTCCAGGCATTCTGGGCAGGAAATTGAGAGGACTCTAGACATTGTTATATGGAGGGAATTTTTGACAAGCCTTCCCTAAACAGTTTCCTATTCTGAAGTACAGTAACATCTCTAGTAGTCAAGGAAAAAAAAAAAGGCATAACAAAGCTGGAAGAAGAAAAATGTAGTCAGGGCAGACACAGTGCAGACACATTCACATAATGATGCTTGCCAGGGTAGCAGTCCTTAGTCTCTGCAATTACAGCCAAAGTGAAAGGATACTCTACCCAAAATCATAAAAGTCAAATGGATTCCTGATAGCATACCCTGTTCATTAAAAATCTGTTTTAAAACACAGCTTTACATCATAGAGAAATTTACCTACTATCTTGTGCTCTTGAAGGCATTAGAACTACTCAACAAATACTTTAGCCACAAGTAGCTAATCAGATTTTGTCGTGTACCTTTATAATCACTTTAAAAATTCCCTGAAAGACCCAGCTCTCCTATCCACATTTTCTTTAAATATATCTATATATACACTTTAAATGTTGTGATTTGAGATTACAGAGCTAAAGGATAATTTTGTATTCCACTGTTGCCACCTGTCAGCGAGTATTTCCTAAGGGTAGTGACACTATTCCCAGAGCTTCACACATCCATATAAAGGGCTGAGTTTTCATTCTGAACTATCTGGTTCTGAATGTTCAGCCATAAAGATTTTGATTTGCTGATAAGAGTGTTGCAATGCAGCAAAACCAAAGGAGAAGTCAAGCAATGTTATCTAAATAAACTAAAATCATTATGCCTGATCAAAGCTACCATACAGCCAGTTTTGGTCAATCAGCATAGCACAAATACCATATTCTACTGCAAGATAAACTTCAGAATTCACCCTGCAAGCTTTCAGGGAACAAAACAATCCCAAAATAATCAAATTACCTGAGCAAGGACTTTGTAATCAAACACAAAAACAAAAGAAAGAAAGACAGAAAAAACCCACTACAAAGAAAGAGGTACATTCTTTATGTAATTTTTCTCATGCCTGAAAGTATTACATATATAGCAAAAATTGTACTGGTGTCTTCTGTCTTATGACTACACAGCATTGTTCTGCTTCTTAGTTGTGGTGATTTTGGGGTTGGGGTTTTTTTCCCCCACTGGGAAAGTACTACTCTATTGTACACATTTTCATTTTTAATGGATGATTCACTTGCTTGATACTAAATGGAAGAAATGCCTTAGTAACGTAATCAAAAATATGCTGGCATGTGTTTCCAAAATTAATTTTGATATTTCCTGTCACTGAACTTGCCTCATCAGAGCATAATAGTAATTTTATAGTTGTAGCAACGCTGATTTCACCACAGAAGAATCTACAGGAACTTTTGAAGTTGCACATGTTCAAGATTTTTCTTTTTTTTTTTTTTGTCCTGAACAGCTACACAGACAGTAAGTTTCAAATTCCTATCATCTTCCCAGTAAGTCACACAGAAACTGGATTCAGAATTTCCAAAGGGCAGCAGTTGAGATTGCAACCTATGCACAGCTACAGCTCCTCTCTTATAAAAAGATGGAAGTAAGAGTGATCACTATTAAGCATTTGCTCACCATTTACATTGCTTTCTTACCATTTAAAATGTGTATCTCAATCCTTTTAAGTAATTAGGCAATCAGTAAAAAAAAAATAATTTGGGCTATTACAATTATTGTTCAAGGGTTAATTTATATAAGCACTGCAGGGGCTATACTGAACACTTATTTTATAAAAGGCCTTTTCCTCCTGTTTCACACAACATTTTTCAGAAAATAAGCAGTTGCACAAAAATGTTAACATATGGCAGTGTTTTTGGAACTGCCGTAGAAATTAAAGGCAATAAAAATTGCTTTGGACAAGAAAGGACAAATAGGCCAAACCAAATAATTATTCTTGCAGCTTTCTTTAACCACTAACTCCATTTTATATGCAGTTTCCGATCTCTCATATTAAATCTGATCATATATATTTAATTCCATTCTTAAAAATTTCAGTAGACAACTTCAGTGCTAACCTACAACTGCCCTGTCAGAAAATCTTTGATGTCACAGCATAATAGCTCCTGAAAGAACAGCGCTAATACTTAATGTAACATGAAACCAGGGCCCTGCAGTGGGGCTGTCTGCTGTCAGGAACAAACAGTTTCACTGCTGTTCCCCAGAAGTGACAAGATTGAGAACTAACAGGGCAGCACCTCCTCGGTGCTACAGGAGACCCGTGCACCAGAGTCACTGGCAAATCCCACAGAGCAACATTACTAAATAACAAACAAACAAACAAACAAAAAACCACACTAAATAAAAATGTCCAGCACTGCAGCCAGAGATGTTCTCTTCCCCTCTTGCAAATACAGTTGAAGTGAAGATGATTTACATGCTGCAAATTATAAGTCAGGAATCTGGTTTAATGTGGAATTTCTTTACATTTCACGCTTGTACAGAAAGATCCTTGTGCTGCCCGATGCATCTTAAATTCTTTTGCAGAATTTATTGTTTTCTCACTATGATCATTAGGTCTCTTTAGGTTTTGAATTGCAATTTTAAGACTAAAAGTGTTGCTAGTTGGCTTTCAGCAGAAAACATAAGATGCTTTCCTCTGTTGCTAACTTAGGTGCTTACAGGTCCAGCTATAAACTTATTACCGGATTTTTGACTAATGAAAACCATTGCTCCTATTGTCAGAAAGTACTGGAAAGATCAGATTCCAAAATCTTGAGTGTCCCCTGTTGTGAATGGCACTGAATGTCTCTTGCTCAGTGCCCCTTTCCAGGGAGCCAAAGGGTCCCAGAGGGGGGATGAGATACTCACACAATCAAGTCCCATATGTGTCTGCTTTGTGCTCCATATTTTTACCTCTTTCAAAACGTTTTTAAGATTCACGTGTAACGTTGCTTTAGGTCAAAACATATTACTATATATGAGAGTACCAGGCTGCCATGGAAATCAGTTCCATTGCTGGATTTATTTTCTCTCTTGGAAAGCTGACTAGCCTATTTTATAAACTAGCGATAGCTGTATTTTTAAAGTTTATAAAACCTGGCCTCTGGCTAACTTGTAAACATAGGATATATTATCCTTTTGTTTGTAAGGCTTAATCCTACAACTGTCAAGCTGAATAAACCTCTAAAATAATAGTAAAAATATTAAAAAAATAGTCATCACTAACAGAAAATTGAACTCAGATTGAGATAAAAATGTAAGTGGCCAATTTTTGGCGCATTTGGCACTACTCATAGAACTGGGAACACTTTTATCATTTAAATTTCTTAAATGCATTCTTGAGCTTTTAAATATGATTTTAAAAGTCATAAGGTGATAAATGTTTTCGAAAGTATCTGTGCTTCACTCTCCTCCTTCAATGAATCTCTGGAGTTGGCAAAAAAAAAAGTCACAGTGGTTTAAGCATGAAGGACCTTACTGACACTGAATAGGAAATTACATTCTTCTGGTGGATTCAGAGCACATGTCCATACAGCAGCATTAAATTTATCTGCTCATACGTTTGAGGCTCTTAGCATTTGCTCCCAGAGCACACTTAAACACACTAACCACGGCGCAGACACTGAGCTGGAGACATTCTTTATCCCTTGTAGTGGCAGCAGATTGCACAAGAGGAGAGGAGGGTTCTGTGAGTAAGGTAACGCGTCAGTAATCACGGTCTGCGGCGGCACCAAAACAATCGATAACGCCAAGTTCTCCTCCCTCGCCCACTGCTCCCCGGCTGCATCAGAGGTGTGTGCTGCTCCTCTCCCAGGAGTGCAGCCAGAACTGCTGTCCCTGCCAGGCCTGGCTGTCCCTCACCCAGCCACTGCATGGGCTGAGCTGTGGTTCCAGCAGCTCCCTGGCCGCACGGTGCCATCGCTTTTGGAGCGATCCCACAGCCATTTACTGCACCTCAGCTGAGAGGCAGGAAAGAGGAGCCAAACGTATGATTTCTTCTGTCCCTCCAGCAAGACGTGCAACAACATGCCTGTCTACACTCTAATCTAGGCTATATAAATACTTTTCCTCAGCTATTTTAAAGACAGAGCATAAAAGGAAAGACAAACAGTCAAGATTTAAGTTAGCACTCAACTGTACCCCTATTCCATCCTGGTGGGAGCAAGCAAAAGCTCTTACAGAGACAATGGAAGTCTTTTCCCTCAGAGATTTGAAAAGATCAAGGTTTGCTCCTGCTGAGGAGAAATGGCATCCATTACCTTTGCTGAAGACATCTAGGATTTTCCCCCAGCTTCCTTTTTTTTTTTTTTTTTTAATTCAATTTGTTCAATTGCGCTTTTGTGATGCTTGGTCAGGAATTTGGGGAATAATTGACAAATATTTGTTGAAAATTCATATATAATTGACAGCAATAGCAACCATACAATTACAGAAAAAGATTCTCTGGCTTCTGTAACCTTACTGAGATAGTGCCAAGATTATGCTTCTTAACAGAACAGGTGAGAGGAGGAGGAGGAAAACAATTAGAACCATTACCTTACATGGCCAAGACATTTTGAGTCAAGACCAGATATCTGACAGTACTGCCTAGAGATCTCAGCTCAGATAAAGTTCACCACTAATAATTATCTGAAGAATGCTCATTTGGAACAAGTTAAAAAAATGGTGGTTGGAAGCAGAGAGACTTGGAAACGGAAAAGTCAATATAAACAAACACAATTTATTTTCAGAATTTTATATACTAACAGTAGACAGGCATTATTAATTTCTGTGGATAAACAACATAGTTGAAAAAAAGAAGAAATAAAATCTGGGTCAAATGTTGGTCTCCTGATCAAAAATCTTAGCAATTTCACATTAAACATAAGTTGATTATAAAGAACATATTTATTTAGCATCAGTAATTATGTAAAATGAGCCATTCCCTCTGGAGATTATCCATAGGCTTCTAGACAAAACAAGCCCCAGAAGTTTTTAATCCTGACCATGTAGTGGGCTGACCATTAAACAAAGGAGCAGGTCAGTGAGGAAATTCATAAGCCAAAAAAATATATAAGCCACCACTAGTGAATAAGGATTCAGCCCTCCAAAGTGCTAAGCACATTGGCCCAAATCCAATGAAGTACTTAACTACATGCTGAATTTTAAGCACATACATAGTCTCATTCCCACTGAGATTATTCCTGGGCTTTAAAACTCACTATGTGCTTGGAGAGTTTTTTGAACTAGGACCAGAGCACTTGGTATCTTAGAGGACTTGAACCCTTGAGTGTTAGGAGCTGGACCTGGAAGAGCTCAAGCACATGAGATTTCTACCTGTCTTAGTCAACAACACTGAATTTCACCCTAAAGATGCGAATCACACAGAAACTGCAAGTTCAAATTTCAACACCCCAAAATAAATAAATATATACTCTCCCTAGGTCTAGACAAAGAACCAAAACCCATCAACTCCCTTGTCTGAGAAAACACATTTTCTGCTGAGTTCAGTTGTAAGAATCAATTCTGGCAATAAATGCCAGCTCTCTAATTCATCATTGCTATTTATTTTAATACAAAAATGGTGAGAAGAGGCAAACTGCTCTTCACACTTTTGATTGTAGTCATTATGTCTCCAGCACTAGACAACAGGCAAGCCTGTGGCTGTCAATGGCTTCTGGCAAATGAGGATCTCTTTACCCAGCAATTGCCTTCACCACAACTCTGGAATCCTCCACAAGGAGAGGGAGGTCCAAGTGTGACACTGAGTCTGCTTTTGGACAAGCAAAATAGCAGAAGAGCAAAATGCAAATAAATTAATTTTGCACATCAAACAAATCATGGCTAATATTAAACAGCCTTTTATCTGCATGCAAAAGGGGTTGTTTGTTTAATGTTCTGCCTTTTTTTTTTTTATTTCAGGGCCCTATTCATTGCAAAAGAAAAAAAAAACAGCTCTGAAATGAAATATTTTTAAACACAAGTAAAGTCATTTTATTAGAATCTGAACTTTAAAAAAGCTTTGTAAGATCCTGACACATTAATCAAGTGAGTAATTGCACAGAGCAACTTAGAGGGAAGAGAATGAACCACAAGCACCTTTATGTCAGAAACAAAATTTGAAACAAATTGTGGATGGCTATTTTGTGCAGTGGCTGCTGTGCCTCGTTCGGACAACTGTATTACACTGTGGCACAGAAATGAAATAGTGAACATGCATAACCAGTCATAGAGTGATCCTAAAATAATCAGACAGTCAGCTGCCACGACCTAGCAGCTTTAACTAGATGGAACATTGCTGTGGGGATCCATTTGCCGGTCCCCAGCACTCACGAAGAAAAAGCATTAATATGCTCCATGGCATTTTTTTACATGCTTAAGAATTCCAATGAAGCCACAGTAATGAATGATCCTGCTAACCCTGGGCACCCTGAGAAGAAACACTGAGGATATACAGATCTTTCTCTGAAAGTTCCAGTAGCTCAGTGTCTTTTGTGATAAAGCATCACATTTCTTGTGGTTTTGGAGTGGCTCCCTGTTTGTTACCTCCGCATCTCAGTAATTGAAACATGGGCCCAGCCCAGCCTACCACACACAGCTGGAAGGCTGCAGGCCATGGTCCAGCTCTTCTAAAAGAACTGTCTGCCACAGGAAGTCCAAAAAAACTTATTGTTGAAAGCACAAGAACTGCACTATTTTCCAGAAAGCTGAGAATATAAAAAAACTCTTTCCCTTTTACATAACACAATATTCACAGTTCTGAAGGTTGTTACATCCCAGTTATCAACAGCTGTTCAATCATTACTCCCCCTCTAACCTCAATTAATATCCCATTTGATTGTGAGTGACAAAAGTGCTGATTTTGATATCTCATCCTCAGTCCTTGGAAAGTTCTTGGAAGAGCCTAAGCGAAGAAGGAGAATAAAGTAATTAGGTATGCCTTGAAAGGCTGCAACCACTAATGCTTATTTGCCCCCACACATCCTAGGGTTTTTTCCTGTCTGTCTGCTTCTCATCCCATCCCCTTTCTTCCTTTTGTTTCCTCTCATTCAAGTATTCTCCTTCCCTTTCCATCCCCAGAAACTACTTCAGATTCTAAAGTACCTATTTAATTTCTGCTTTGCTTTTAGCTAGTCTCAAAACTTCATCACGAGCAAGATCAAAAGAACATAAAATAAAATCTCATTTCACATCCAACACTCAGACCACAAACTGGTGTGCAAGTGGTACGAATTTACACCGATCATCTAGAATCTATTAATCCTTTCAAAAATATTTGCTATCAACCAGCTGTCAGGATGATCAGTAAAACACAAAAATGTTTACGATTCGCGCTAGCCATTCACAGACTGATCACTATAAATAATATTTATGTACACTTCTAAAAAATACTGATATGACCAAAGTGATCCCCTCAATCCTTTCCTGGAAACCTACCTTTTCTCAGACAGCAAGGACAGATAACTTGTGTCCCAAAGAATTGGATGTGAATAACTTGATGAGCAACGGAAAATGAATACAGAATTCAGTCTTGAATACTGTAAGCACTAAAGAGACTTCTTTAACAACTGCATGTTATCTTCTTCAGAAGATAGCATTCTACCACCCATATAGGGAAGTTTTTAAAATCTACATAGATCAAGATATATCCAAATACTATGTGACTACAGAAAATCTCTATGCATGCTCAACAGCAATACAAGCATTACAGTTGCTATTCAGTTCAATTATATATGTATTCACTCACTCTTCCCTCCCATCTTTGTCCTTTCATAGCCCTTCCCCTCCTCTTCCTCTCCCTTTGTTTTTTCATCCCTTCTTTTCTCCCACACACTTTCAAGAAGGCCCAATTCAGCACAGTGTGGCATCAGCAGAGACCAGTGACAGCTGCCGTTCCAGCGACAACAGAGAGTGGATTTAAAAAAAATCAAGGGACAGCTTTAAAGTTTGGGAGAGCTGTTTAAACTGAATATGTAATAACTCTGCTGAGGATTTGGACTTTAGCTGCACTCAATAGGGGTGCTTCATTACCTACTTGTGGGAATGTCACTTGTCTGTGGTGAGGTCACAGCCTCCTGGCGGTAAATTCCGTATGTGCTGTTTAGCCCAGTCGGCTGAAAACAAACCAGCAGATGCCACCCTGATTTGCATCCAGTTGCTATTGATACTAAAGGGACAATATGTGAAAGACAGGAAGTATCATGTGGGAGCCACGCTTCACCAGTGTGAGGGGAAACGAGCTTTCACCTTCTCTATCTAATCATCCCAAGAATTCCTGAAAAAGAAAAGTCTTCCACACCACGAACAGGGCAATCAAAACCAGTTTGGGGATGGATTTGACTCTTACTGATTTATTGGTTATCCTAGGCATTTCTGTGCCACTTTGACTGGGGAGGAGGCGGGGACTCATCAGAAGTAAAAACAGCAACAGCCTAAACCTTGATGTTTGCACTTCTAATGGAAATCACCCATACAAACAATTCAGCAAAATAGTTTCCTCCTGTTTCTTTTGGGTTTGGTTATGTTACACTCACATCATGAAAAATTGATTCAACCTGTCCAAGGGACGACATCACAAATTAGAAACTCCAGCTAACTCTCAGTAATAACTCTTTAGGTACATTTACTCTCCCATACACATTTTCTCTTTCCCTGAAAAGACTTTAAAACACTCACAGCATTCAGACTTTCACTTTTACACCATTGTGATGAGTTTGTGTTTGTAATTTGATCTCATTCCATCACAGAGTGTTTTGCAACGGTGTTTTCAAATCAACCTTTAGTGGGCACACCCTTGCAGCCTGTAAAACACATGGCAGCGTGGCTGCAGTAAAATACACACCGGTGTGCCTGCACTGCCCCTGCTAATCAGAGCTTTTGTTACATTCTTAAACATCACAGATTGAACCTTTCTTGTCTAGAGGGGGTAGAAAAGTTTAAAAAAATGAGAATTTTCATGAACTGAAGATAAACATGAAGCGGGAGGAAAGACTGTGCAGACCAGTAAGGAAAGAAAAGCATTTTGGCTTTTACCAAAGCTTGAGGGAAGATCTTTGAAGCAGGGAACAAGGGCCCACTGAACTGCTTGAATATGAAGCAGATTTGGCTCCTTAAAGCCCAGGTTTAATGTTGAGGATAAGTACAGACACACATGAGAGTATGCTTTGTCTTACTTATTTTTCTAGAGCATTATGTGGCAACACCTTTCTTTCTTGATCTCTTCTGTTTCACATTTTTCCATCTCACTACTCTTCTCTAAACTGACTCCTCACAGTCTGTGTAGCCATTGTCCCATCCCAACACCCATCTACTGCCTTCTAGCTCATGAAATCAAGGTGAAAAGCCAACATATCTAACTTGCTTTGAAATAAATGAAGATTCCATTGCTGCTTCCAAAGAGAAACACCATGGGCACCATAATTTCCAGGTGCAAAGAATGGGTAGCAAAAAGGGAAGTAGGGCCTATAGAAGGCAGCCAGAAAGCATGAAAGGATTTTCCTGGAATTCATCTTAGAACTTTTGGTTAAGCAATGGGAGGAGATACGGACAGCAGAATGTAAGAATGTATGCATGTAAACCAGAGGTAAATACTCAATTTCACTCAAAGGGACTACCATAACAAAATCACTACTAAATATATGTTGAAACACAACTACTTAGGCACATAAAAAAAATTACATGTGCATATCTACATATATATGCACTAAAGGTTGAACAAAGTACATTCCCACTGCAGTGACCTACATGAATCCCTTAGCAGAAGAAAAATATTAAAGGACCTGCAAGAAGATAATCTGCCCTCAGCAGTTCAGGTATGAATGAAAGAAAAACAAAAAGAAGAAAAACACACAGGCACAGTCCCCACAATTACAGGAAGTCAGCAAGCCAGCAGTCAGAATCCCCACATGCTGCATAATATACTGCACCATAAGACCTGCTGGAAGATAAATACGGAGGTCAGTTGGTCTAGCATGCAGCTTATATGAGGTGAATTCCTGCTACTATCACCCTAAAGCCATAAAAAACACCATGTAAGCAAACCTGATTCCACCCTGATTGACACAAAATTATTCTCTACAGTTAATCCAATGCAAACAGGGCCTTGAGACACGAGCCCCATCCCCTCACAGTCACAAAAAGTTCTTTCCGTCGAACCCAGAAGGAACTGCATCCTGGCCTAAGGAATGTGATTGTGGCTAGGGTAAAAAGGCTCCCTACTGCTTAAGTAAACAGCTACACTGGCTTATACCAGCTGAGAATCTGTCAAATACCAACTTATATCAAAATATTCCTCTGAAATAGTTCAACATTCAGATTCCATATACATCAAATCCTTCAAAACGCTCATTCTAATAACAATAAGCCAGTCAGACTGGCTTGCATGACACTGCTTTTCTGCAGAAAGCTCCCAAAATCTGAGTCTCATCCAGTTCCACCTATTACTTCAACAGGTGGATTTGGCCCTTCTGAGGTGAAACGCTGTGAGTGCCCTTAGCACAAATAACTACACTGAGGAAAGGAAGAGAGGATTCACTGAGCCAGTTAAAACTGTCAGAATGTAGATGGGCAACTCCATCCTATCTTAGCTGGAATTAGGCCATGACATTGAGGTTAACCCCCCCACTAGTGCAAAAATACCATGGGTTTTCACTAACCACAAATGGTCAGGAGGCTTGGTGGAACAAGCCCATCCAAGCAATCTCCCAGATGTAAGAGGCAGCAGAACAGCCTCTGGAATGGTGGGATTCCAGCTCAAAGTACCCATGGACACATCCATCAATCATCACCTAAAACTGGACAAAACTGAGCAAGACTGCAAGATTGCTGCAATGCAATCAGGGTGCAAACATCTGATTAAAGCACAAAGACTTCCTAAAAGCTTCACCTCAGTAGTTCTGGAGCATTTAATGGACAGAGCCTCCGTGGAACGAGGATCTCTGAGCAATGAGGAAACTCGCAGAACTCTCTGCCTCCTCCGCACTGGGACACTGACCAACAGGGTTTATGAAGTAAACAATTCAACAGCAGCCCTTCCGGAACAGCTCAGGGTGATGCACTCAGGAATTAAAGTCACATTTATTCCAGAAAAGAGTTTCCAGATAGGGAGCGCCCTGCAGTATTTTATGTCAATTTTCCCACAATGGCAGGTCCTTGGAGTAATATATAAATTCTCCTTATGCTGTGTAACAGTTAGTTGGAATTAGTAAACACATATTGTTTCATTAAAAATACTATGTTCCAGCACATGCATTTAATTTGCCATAAAGTATGGTATGTAAGAAATCACACCATTTGCAATAAATCTGAAAAGATATTAGCATTTTTGGTTCTAATACAAGATATTTTATGCAAGTCGTAAAATTTCAGTGGTATATGGAAGGGGTCTTAGCGAAATACACAAAAAAATATGACTATAAACAAGCCATCATTCTGGTAAGAGGAAATACAAACAACCAGAATAAAAATAGTTGATGCACAAAAGCCATAATGAGGGGGTTGCTCAAAAAATAACTTCTACTTTGAATGGTTTGGATGAAATACAAATTATCCACAGAAAAGTGTGGACTGGCATAAATGTTTGTACAAAATTATAAGTATATTTCTAGAAGTATGCAAGAGACAACCGCCTGCATGCTGCACAAGGTCCCAACAACGCTCTGCGTAAGTGCTAGTGCACAGAGTCCAAACCTCTGCATTTTAATTACTATGCAGCCTCAGATATATTGCCTTTGATATGGAAATGTTCTTGTTCTCTCATCTTCACATACGGTCTCATGCACAGAAATCTTTATCTGATTCATAAAAAATAAACTAGAATCCAATCTCAACACCTGACCTCAGTGCTTAGAAGTTTTTTACTAAGCATGGTGTCACTATAAAAAGAATGGGTAATATTGGTGTAAAGTTAGATATTTGGAGCAATGATATGAAGGATTTGCAGTTAGGAATCAAATCAATACTGCACCTCTGAGGTTTTAGAGTTTCCTATTGCCTTATGTCAGTCTACCAGTGACTGGAGACACAATTGACTACACCTTTCTGTGTAGCTCAAGAAGAAAGAAAAAATATTTAAATGACATCCTGCCTTGCCACTGATGGAAGAGATGCAACTCAGCCCCTTGCTGTACAGAATCAGTTCTGAAATCTAATAAATCACTAACTTCAAACTTTTCACCTTTTTTTTTTTTTTAAATTCGGATGCTACATTCTTGAACATATTTTAAAGGTGTGCACTACAAAGCTTGCACAGGAAGAAGCAAAACATTTCCCAAGCTTTACTTTGACAAACAGGTAAAATAAACATTAAAATACTTGAAATACAAACTCAGTACTTTGCTGTATCTTATATTAATATGCTGGCCATAACAAGGCTAAAAAATTTTGCTTTGACAAATTCTACTAGTCACTCAGAAAAAACATTAAATATTCAGACCTATTTAGGTAATTCTCCTAGCTCTATAGAATTACATTCTCTTTTTCTAAAGAATATGATCTGTGTAAGCTCTCTATAGATGATAATGGCCCATCTGTAAATCATTTTGTTGCAGGTTATCTGTTTTTTATCACTGCTAGTACCTGTCTGTCCCTGATATGATACCCTTAAACACATTAACTTGATGGAATGTTTTGCCTGACTTCAAAAAAACATCCATTGATCCATTCTGCACTATAAAGGAATTACTCTGATTAACCTAGTTTAACAATATACCTAATTTTATCCTACTCTTTCCAATCCACAAGATTCAAGAAATATTTGATTGGACTAATTTCCAAGCAATGATTTTCAGACTTGGGATGCTGGTTTTTTTCTTCTTAATTTAAGAAGACAAAACAGTAAACATAAAACTGATATGAGTATTTTAAAATATACAAGAGGAGGAGAGAAACGACTGTGTACTGATTCTTGTTTCTTTAAGAGAAAATCCATTTTTCAGGCTCCTGTTGTACTAATTGAAAGAGAATTATTTAAAACTTCACTGAATACTTGAATAGATGATGGGTATCTGTAGCAGTTTCACGAGTTCCAAAGAACTCTAGACTTTCTGAAAGACAGTAAACTAAAAATTGGCAGGAAATCTCTTACAATGATGTCACAAATATTTGTTGTTGCCACAGAATACTGTTTTAAAAGAACACCTACTTCTGTGCTGAAAAGGCTTTGGGAACATGTAATTATCCAGTTTTATCACTGCAGAAATCGGCCGCTTTCCAGCAAATATATCTATCAGATCTCTGTCTTCTCTGCAGAGCTACATCTAAATAAATAGGCACATATTTCAGACAGACATCACAGCAGTCCAGTACACAACCTTACTAGTGATAGGATTTTATGGTGTTTTTGTTGTTTTCATAATGTGACACAAAGGCCTGCAATGACACATCTACAGATACATACTGTGGGAGAATCATGTGTCTAAAAAACTCCAAGTGGCTCATACAAAAGAGAAGAAAATTCAGTTTCTGTGGTTTGGTAATAAGTCCCCTAAAAGTTCCCATTCTTGCTGTTCTACCTGAGGAAAAATAGAAAGTTGTATAAATAAAAATTACACAAAAAGCCACTGAAAGGGATTAACAGAAAGCAGCTTGCTACAGTACAAACCTGAAACATGCACTTCTGTGTTTTGCTGCTACTTGACGAGTATCACTTCACACAGCAGCACTTCTCTCCCGGGTTCTGACACCACGCAGAAACATCTCAAGGCTCTGCCTCTGTGATTTACTGTACCAACTGAAATGTTTTAAAAATATGTCGCTGTATGACTGCAGTTGACATAGTTCACGTATACACAAACACCCCTATTTACATAACTTTGGAAAACTTTAGCCATTACACGCAAAGTCTGCCAAACGAGCCCGCTGATCTCTAAAGTCACACTGTGGAAAAAAGGAAATATACAACATCCCATTGTATGGGGTGGAAAGCCAAGTGCATCCTGGTGTCTCTCTCCGAAGTAATTTTTGTTCTGGAAAGTAAATAAATAAATAAATTGATCGACTGAAGCCTTTGGAGTGTGACCTATACACTTCCAAGGCAGAAATCTACCCAAGTGTAAAAGACTGATAGATATGCTTCCTGAAGTGTTATCTCCCAAGGTGATCACAGTGTTTAGCAGACAAAAGAGGACTAAAGAAACTTTCTAATGCCAACTGAGAAAAAAAAATGCATTTGTTATTGCTATCATCAGGCAAAGCTCTGGCCTTTATTGCCACAAGCTATTTTAAGGCCTCCAAGAACTGCAGGGATATGTGGATACTTTGGACTAAAAATACGATCAAAGATGCAAAAAACATGTCCAAAGAGATTTTTTTTTTTCCCTGTTGAGCAGAAGAAGTTTGGCGGGAAATGACCACGAACAGTTGTTGGCCACATATTAAAAACCACTGGCGAGGGAACAAGCACTGGCAGTTCCCACTTGCGAACAAAACCAAGCTGACAAGTGAAGGCGACTAACTTTGGACATCAGCTATTATTTCCTACGGCATTTTCTGCTGCTAAGGCACTCGTGGCCTTACCAGTGAAACTGATGGGCTCCACTTTGTTTCTCTTGTCGCTTTCCCCGGTGCGTAAACGCAAAAAAAAGGAAGAAAAGCAGCAGTTACATAAGTTGAGCGGAGAGTCGGAACGTGCAGGGAGAGACAGCCATCTGTCTCGCTCCCTTTATGCTGTGTTATACACATGGCACTGGCTTGCACCCTGCCATCTAGCAGAGAAGGAAACCGAGGGAGCGCTGAGGCAGCCCAGTTCAGCCTCCCAGCAGAACCGAGACGGAGCGCTGCGCTGCAGGGAGGAGGGAGGGAATAATGCGTTTAGCAGAGGATGCGAGACTGCCGAGCAAAGGGCCTCTTAGGCGCTCATCGCTGAATGAATTAAAGTTCCCGGCGAGGAGGCCGGGGGAAGCGGGGCCGGCGGCACGAGGAGTGTGACAGGAGGGAAGGGGCCGGGAGCCGCCAGCCCTCCGGGGACACGGCGGGCACACGTGCGGGGTCCCCGGCGCGGCCGCTCCCGCCCCAAGCGGGGGCCGGGGGCCGGCCCGCCCCGGGGGTCGCTGCAGCCCAGGGTCGGGCCGGACCGGACCGGGCCGGGCTGACCCGCCGGGCCCGGCCCCGCTCCCCCTCCCCCGGCTGCGGGCGGGCGGCGCGGCCCGGGAAGCGGCCTGGAGAGCGGCGCTGGGAGCGATGCCCAGGGCTCACCTTCCCCTCCCCCCGGAGAAGCGCGCTTCAAAATGGTTTTGCAGGCGAGGCTGGCCAGGCTGCGCTCGGTGCAGGGCTTCCAAGAGCAGTGCCTGGGTTGGTTTCCGTATATTCTTTGGCTTTTAATAGCTAGCTGAGGGAAAAAAAGAAAGCATTATTGTTTTCTTTCTTTCCTTCTCTCATTGCCTATTCTAAATTTGACTCCAAAGTTTAAGCAGTTGAATTGGCTAATTCTGAATACAGTCTATTGAGAGACCAGACACAGCAGTATATCCCTGTATAGCAATAGATACAATGTGCTGAATTGGCAGTCTAATTATAAATGTGGCATTTGGACCTCCTTTCAGACCCAGTGCCACCTTACCTTATGAGGGAACTTCAACTACAGCAACTGTTCAAAACAAAATGCCATTACAGGATCAGCTTCACCCAACACTGGAACCAGCCAGGGGATTGTTTTACAAACAGCCTTTCTCACTTAACACAAGAATGTATTATAAGGAAAAGTTATGGATAGTGCAGAGTCTGAAGAAAACGCGTATGTAGTTTCTGCCAGGTGTCGAGCTACTTCAAACTGCAGCATACTCCAAATGACCTCATTATTTTCTTTTAAATGTACTCACTATAAATAATTATTCCTTAGTTTTACTAGAATGAGCTGCTAGGTACGCTTGCTGTTTATATTCCAAGCGTAGTGTGCATGTAACGTCATGAGCACAAAAACCCACGAAATATCCTGGCTCAAAACAAAAACCTGCAATAAGATCTTGCCAAAGAATCACGGGGTGCTGAAAAAAAGTTTTTTAAAGGGTCCTTTCCAGGGAAATGTTCGTATTTAATGGCAGGCTGCATGCACATATCTCACATTCATTCTTATTATTTACTTTATGGTATTATAATGGCTTAATTAAATGAGTGGGCACAAGCACGTCAATAAAACAAGTCAAGTCAAGTCGAAGTCTCAAAACAGGTTTCAAAATTGCTCCATTACACGAATACAGAAAGGGAAATTCGTTAATTTTTGGACTTCAAACTCCGTTTGAGGACTGGGTAGAACTGTTCTCCTGTCCTCCCGATCATCACTGAGGATGGACATGGCAAAAAAACGTTAAAGTGAGGGCAAAAGAAAGCAGCAGCAACAAAGTGCCGCTCGTGCGCCGAAGGCTATTTCAATTTGCTTAATAAACATATACCTTATCTACGAACAGCAGGAGAAGATATATTACTTTATCACAGAAAGTTTCACCTCTCTGTTTTTGGGAAACACCCCTAGGACACCACTAATCTGCCGTCCCCAGCCTCCCACCGGGCTGCCTTTCCCTGCGGCCCCCCTTCCCCCCACCCCGGCCACTCAGACGCAACACTAATTGTCCTTTCACGGTGCCACTTTCACTCCTTCCCGTCCTTTCACAAATAACAAAACCGCAGCAAAGCGCACGGCGAGGCGGCCCGCAGGAAGCGGAGGCAGCGCTCGGCCGGACAGGAGCGGTGCCTGCAGTGACCTCCGGGCCCCGCCGCACGGCTCGGGCCGCGCCGGGGGCTGCCGGCCCGGGGGCTCGCTCCGGCGGCTCGGCACGCGTGGAAGTACCTGCTCGCATCACGCCTGCCCGCTCTCCCTCTCCCCTGGCTACACCCAGCCGCGACCCCGCCGCCGGTACACGCGTGCATGCATTACACGAGCGGGCAGCGCCGGTGCCCGCTCCTCCCCGGAGCAGGGCAAGCCGCAGAGGCGCACTCATTAGCTCCCACTGATGATTCCTTTCAGGATCATGAATGGAACAATTGTCAAAAACTGCGGGAAAAAAAACAAGCCCCGAGACTATTATATACAGACACAGCTTGTGTGCGCGCATGTGACAGTTGCAGGCAACCCAGATTTGGCCATAAACTCTTCGGCGTTATCCGAGATAAAACATCAAATTGCTTGTACGGTAAAAGAGGCTTCTTATCCCCAATCCAAAGAAATAAACAGCTTCCAAGGTAGTGAAACCCAGGAAAAGAACAAGCTCTCCACAAGACACACCTTGCCTCACTCGTATCCTGCAGCACCGCCTGCAAACAGCTGCGCTAGCTTGTTGCAACTGCCACTATTTTATTTTAAAAGAAGAATAACAGTAATAATAGTAAGTGAAATACCTCCTGAAAACTTACTTTGCATTTAGTTTAGGCACTATTCTTTTTTTCAGCTCGCAAAGGAAGCCGTTTTGTCCAGGTTAGGTATTGTCTACTTATGGATCAGCCTCTGGCTAAGGGTTTATTTTAATTTATGGCTTATGCATTCTTTTAAGGTCGATTTGCATGACCTCCGGCAAAGAGCTAAGGCAGCAAGAAATCCCAGGTCGACTGTTGCCACAAAGCGGCACGCATCTCCCCTTCCCCGGGTGTAAACAGAGCTCTCTGATGATGGACTGCCTTCTTCCCCCCTCCTTGTGTATCACGAATTAGGGCGCGATATCGATTTTAAAGTTTTCGGTATAACTTTATCCAGGGCTCTGCCGGGAGAGATAAGGCGGCGGCGGCGGCTCCTCGGGACAGCGCCGCGCCGTGGCCGAGCGCGGCACGGCCGCCGCCGCTCCCGCAGCTTTGTGTGCTCCCCGCAGCCGTCCCCGGCCAACTTCAAAGCACTCACCCACCTCAAACTTCGCGCAGAACCCACAAGCACCACTAAACTCCCCTCGCCTTTCTCCATCCCGCGTCTCTCGGGGTTATCCGCCAGGAGAAACCCACGCCAGCACTTCGGAGCAATGACAGCAGCGCTCCGCTCTCAAAGATTTATTTCGGATTTTATTTTTCCTCTCTTTCTCCCTCTCGTGTTAGTTCCTTACGTACAATATCTTCCCGCACCATGTGTTCGCCTGCCGTGGGTGATCTTAAAATACAACGCTGATCTGTCACTACATTTTAAAATAAACTCTACTCGGGAAGGATGAGAAAGTGTTGTGATTTCAAGGTACTGGGGTCCCTTAACGTCTCGGAAACCTCGGGATTCAAACAGCCCCGGAAACTCGCACGGGGACGAGACTATAACTACTTTTCCCTAAAGAGAAGGGAGGGAAAAAAAAAAAAAAGGAAGAAAAAAGAAACACAACACCCTCGTGATATCAAAGTAAATAATCGTGCAGGGGGAGGCGGGGGAAGGGGTGAATTCAGCAATGTTAAAAGCTAAACAACAGATCTATCTCCGGACGCTGCTGCTTCACTCAATTGCAACTAATAACCCATTAAAGACAGCGCAGGGGGAACTGAATTCTCTCCTGCAAAGCGACATAAATCCAGCGAAAACCCATTAAACCACCGCCACCGCCACCAAGCCACGCAGCACTACACACCACAGCAAACAACAGGTATACAACACAATAGGGCTGGTTTTCCTGGTTACCTCCTCGGGATCCAGTGTGGCACAAAGCACTGGGAGAGCCTCCTTTTTTTTTTTTTTGCAACGCGCTTCGGTAATTTTCATTAAAAAAAAAAAATTAAAAAAATAAAAAAAAAGAGGGAAGGAGGTGAAGGGGGGGAGGGAGGGGAGAGGAATAAATGGGTAGTAATTCGGTAAAATAAAATAAAATAAATGAACTAGAGTCTGCTGGTGTTTCTCCGGGCCATGGATGTGCAGGATCCCGATCGTTAGAAGTTTGCGGATGGGTTGCCTGGAGATTTGGTTACAATCAGGTTCATTTTTTTTTTTTTCCTCCTGAAACAAGTGAAGGCGATGGTTACTGCTGTCAATCTTGGCAATCAATGTGAGCGGCCATGTCGTAAGTATTCAAAGCATTTCCCGTCGTGCAACATCAGAAAGTGAGTGGCCAGGGCATTGATCTGAGGAAGGCAAAAGGAGGCAGGGCTCCCCCGCCCAGACAGCACAGGCAAGATGAGACAACACAGGGAGAGAGAGGAGGGAGAGGGGAAGGGAGGGAGAGACAGAGAGAGAGAGAGGGAGAGAGAGAGGCTGGGAGCGAGCGGAGAGAGCAACAACTGCGGAGAAAGTGAGCACAAAACAGAAAGTGAAATCGGCGCGGGCTGCCAGCCGCATCCCCGCGCAGCTATCACCACTCACAGGGCCATTAGACACATGAAACCCTACACCGCTCCGCTCCCGCTAATGACCACTGATTGCCCGGAGTGGTGAGGAAAGGTACTAGAAAGTTACCGGGGAGGGGGTGCGAGGGCGGGGCGGGGGCCGGAAAAGGAGGAGGGGGAGCGGGGGGGTCCCGGGGGAGCCGGTTCGCGGGGCCGGGGCGGCGCGGGGGGGTGGGGGAGCCGTGTCACACGGGGCCGGCCCGCCCTCCGCCCTCCCTCCGCCCGCCGCGCTGCGTGGGGACACACACGCCGGGAGAGTCCCGCCGGCTCACGGGATACACCAGGAAAATAAAATTACAAGGGAAAGGAAAAAAAAAAAATCTGGAGAAAGACGATGTGCAGGGGGAGGGAAGGGCTGGCGGCGTGGGGAGGGAACGGGGGACGACGAGAAGGAAGCACTCAGCGAGCGCTTAGTGACAGCTGATAAATGGGTCTCTGAAGAGCCCGATCCCACAGCACGGCCGGGAGGGGAAAAAAAAAATTTTAAAAATTTACAAATAAATTTTTAAAGGGGGGCGGGGGGGGGGGGGGGGGAGATGAAATGGAAAGTATAAATTACACCAGAGATGGGAGTCCACCTAAAAGGACCCGGGGGAGAGGAAGGGGAGAGAAGGCACTCAGAGTCCACAAACTATTTAGTGATGGATTCAGCAGAAAGGTGAAACGTGAGTGCAGTGAAAAGGGAAAGACAGGTATGGCCGGAGAGGAAAAACTGATTTAGGACGGACTCGAGCTGAAGTTGGGATTCTCGTGGCGACGACGACAAATTTTAGCAGCGGCAATATATAAATATCCCTCTCTCTGCCTACCAAAAGGCAACAGATAAGGACTGGAATATCAGCTTGAATACCAATTTAGGAACTCACGCTCTCTTGGAAGTGCTAATTGGAGGGGGGGGGGGGGGGGGGGAGATCTGGGAGAAAGAAGGGAAAAACTATAAGGAGCTGAAGAGAAAATCAACCAGTGGCAGAGTACTGCAAACCCAAGAAAGTCTCCCTGCTGTATTTTTGCATTCCAAAGGTAAACATAAAAGAGTCTTTCAAACTGTCAGGGGCCCGCAGATCAGGTGGGCAAACAGCGCTGCAGAGCGAACGTCTCCCTCTTTTGATATTATTCACACCTAGGCTAAACTGTTGTTAAGATGGGAGTGCGGAAAGCAACCTCAAGCCCACAAAACGAGAGAGAGAAGTTGTTGATTCATCTCTGTATTTTTGGCACTTTCTCCCCATTTTCCAGAAGGCGCCTGGAACAGTTAGTAACAGACAAACTTTTTAATTTTAAAATAGCTTCATAACTTATAGAGGCCAAAAAGACGAGGAGAGAGCCTGATTTCACTTTCCTTCTCTCTCAAGTAGAAATTTGCAGACTAGGTTAGACCCAGAAGCACACTCAGCCCCACTGCGAATGAACCTGGCTTCAGCAGGACGTGATGAAAATTGAACATTAACGCAATGGCACAGGACAGATATGACCTGGCTCTGATTCATTTTGTTAACAAGCTGTAAAACTCGACACACTGCTGGAGGCATGCACGTTGCATCCTCTGCTATCCGAGGTGCTATCGCCCCTCTCGAGCCGAGTTCAGGGAAAAGGAGTTGTAAGTAAGAACTTCTTGAAATAGTGGACCACTTTTTTGCGATATTTTTGGCAATTCCACTGCTATAAAAGGAGTAACCAAGTGCTATTCGGCAATAGCAAGCACCTTGAAATAGAACTTTATAATTATCTAGTAAAGCTTTATCATCAAATTAGCTGATGAGGGCAGAGTAGCTAATTCCCATGCATTCTTTCAGTTTTAATAAAAGACACTAAAAAAGGGAAATTCAGAGATAAGGGGAAATTGTATGATTGTAAATACTGAGTTTCTATTCACCTGCATTCGGCTAATTCAATGTATTCACCTTGCTGCAGTTACCCGGTGTATGGAATTAACAACAGTAAATAGCTGCCTTTCGAGATATTGCTCGGTCATTTTTAATCTTTAATTATAAGAATTCCCGTGATTAGCCACTAACGCTTTCCTTGTAACACATTTAAACCTGCTGCAAGTAAAGGAACTACCTTGACTTTTTGCACGACTAGTGTAGCTTTGGCAGGCAAAAAGATTTTAAAAAAATTTAAATGAGCTATGTGAGAAAAGAGATGTAAATCAGAATACAAGGACGAATAGTCTGCCTCAGTCTGCAACTCTAGTAATTTGTTCCTGGAAGTTTTTTTCTTCCAAGAGACAGAAAAGAAAAAAAACAACCCAAGCACTCCTCAAATGTAGCGCCTTATTAAATACGAAGCGGGAATGGGACAAGAGATAATTAAGGCATCAGATGAATCTAACCGCCCACCTAGCTCCAAATCGGGGGAGCATCCCGCTGCACTCCCGAAATTCCAGTGCAGGGAATGACACTGGGTTGGGGCAGGACACGGCAGGGATGCGGCCACGCTGCCCTGCCGAGCGCAAGGAACGCTCTCCAGCTTGTTGCTTCCCCTGTGTGATCAATTAAGTTACAGATGGAACTCACAGAGCCGGAGAGCGGCAACTTCTCGGCGGCAGGAAAAGAGGATTCCTTGGGCATTGTATGCAAATGTGAGAGTGTGTGTGTGCGCGCTGCACGGGGACAATTGTGATGCCCTCTTTGTTTGCATAAGTGCACACCCGCCGTGCGGGTCCGTATACACGTGCCGAGAAATAAGAAAACGCTTCCACTTGGAGCGTTACCCCACTTTTAGAAACCGCGTTTGGAATGACTGCCCTTGCTTTGGCTTCATGAAGGCTAAAGGCAGGCAGATGTTGAGGAGGGATGCTGACCTGCTGGGGGTGCCTGCACAGGGAAGGGACCGCAGGCGCTCACATCAGGTCGGGGCACTTACCTGTGCGCAGCTGTCACGGCATTTTGCGCCGTGTGTCTCACCAAGTAATGCAATGTTCAACAAGCGAGGCAACCTGTCTGTGTGCTAAGTTGTACGTACCGCATCTTTAACCTGAGCAGCAAACCTGCAACTCCCGCAGAGCTGGCGGAACAGTCTCAGAAGTTTTGGATTCAAAGGGCAAGAAATTTCACTTTAAAAGTCATTCACCCACTTCTAAACTGCCCTCTCACCCCAGTTAATGCCGGACAGTTAAGAAGCATGTTTATAAATTCCCTCTGCGGACACTGTCCGACAATGAAGGCTTGTTACAGGCTTGCTAAAGATGTTCAGAGAAACTTTTGCGAAATAATCAACAGCATCTGAGAGAAAGCTAAAGGAAAAGAAGTTAAAGCCTGATAATCCGATTGGGAAAAAGTTTTGTTAGACTAGATAGAAGTAAATTACTGCACGTTTCTTCAAAAGCAAACCCATCAGCTGATACGAGTTCCCCTAGAACAAGAACCTCTGGCGAACTCCTCCAAATTTAGGGGACGTTTGCATTTTGTAACACTCAAAGCTAAAGATCTGTCTGAAAACAAAAACTCTGAATTCCTTACAGCGTCATCTGCCAACAAAATGTATTGTCTTGGCAGAAAAAGGATCAAGGAGATTTTAATTTCATTTTAAACTGTGCATCATCTTGATAGCGAAGGAAAAAGCCGCAGCAACAATCTCCCCGCTCCACGCCCCCGCCGTTCAAAAAAAAAAAAAAAAAAAAAAAAAAAGGAAGGGGGGGGAAGAGAGAACTGGAAAAACCACATAAACTTTTACAAAGAAAATAAAAGCAAGTTCGACATGAAAACCCCTTCCTGTCTCGGAAAGTTCATTTTAAAGGTCCTTTCTGTAAATCTAAAGTGCAAACACCAGGCTAAGGTAGTGAGTGGCTGGAATTTGCATGCTGATAAGAGAAGGCTGTTGTACTTACAGTGACAGAGGGCAGGCTGCGGAAGAAAAGCTGTTTGTGTTAGCCTGAGAGTCACCCAGGGCTGCAATGAGAGGAGAAGAGAGGAGTGGGAGTGCCAAGCTGGATACACCTTCACCGCATCTCATCACATCTGCCAGCCTCTCTCTCCCTCTCTCTTTCATTTCCACATTCCCTTTGTTCCTGAAAAAAAAATCTACACGTCACATCAGTCCCCAGATGCAGTCTACACCAAAGAAAAAAAATGAATAATTCAATCAAACTGTGCATAGTCTCTAAGGCAATAAATCTATTGCACTTAAAGAAACGAAGGGTAATTACCGCTATAGAATTAGAATAAGGCCAGAGCGCGCAGGGATCCCAGGGTCTGTAAACTCCACGGTCAAATAAAGTTTCATTTATTTAATCCTTTGACAACCCCAATGTAAACTAAAGGGGAGGATCAGAACTTATTCCGGTTGGGTTTGAGAATGCTTGAAGTGAATGTTATAAAAGGAGAGCGCCCGTGGTCTGTGACAAACACAATGCAAGGGAGTAGAAGTGTTTCACTGCATCACCTCCAGGGTCCGTTCCCCCCTCCCTAATGAAGAGCAGACCACACTCCCACTTCCACCGGCTCCTGCCGCTCGCTGCAAGTGCAGCGGGGATCGCTGGCAGCCAGCAGCCGCCTTACCTGCTCCCGAGCGCCAGCACAGCCTGACAAAAACTCAGGGGAACCGGCAATTTTGTTCCACGCTCTGGCGGAGAGAAGCCTCGGGGGATTTGCACCGGCAAGGATTGCCTCGGAACGGTGCCCCTGAGTCGCGGATGTGCGCGGGGCTGAGGCGGGGGACTGCCCGCCGGGGGCGGGGGGAGCCCGGCGGGAGCGGAGCCCGGCGGGGCGGGCGCGGCGGCGCTGCCGGAGCGCGGTGACGGACCGGCCGGGGCGGGAGGCAGCAGCCGCGCTGCTCCCGCTGCTGCCTCGCAGGCTGCTCCCTCGGCTCGGAGGTAAGATGACTCTACATTGTGTTTGTCCCCCCGCGGGTACCCCGGGTGCCAGGGGCGCGCTGCTGCGCTAACGAGGGCGGCGGCTCGGGGCTGCGGCTCAGCTCCTCGGGCCCGAACCGAGCCGGAACTTAACGTCGGCATCTGCCGCTTTGCGCTCTCCATCACATTCTTTGCAAACTTCTCCTGAGGGGCCGGGGGAGGAGTGAGACGGAGAGGGGGAGGGGGAAACTAACCCCAGGTGAGACCGCGCTCTTGAGGTGCCGCAGACCCTCGCTCCGATGCCGCCGGGCTCTGCGCCGACCGGGGAGGCTGAAACACCTTCCGCCGGCGCGGAGCATGGCGCACCCCCCGTCCCTGCGCCGCTGTAGCAGCGGTTTGGTTTATCCGAGACATTACCGGGACTGTTATTCCAGGGAAGGCAGAGCGGAGCGCGCTCCCAGCCGCCCGGGTCTGTCCATGTGCTTACCGCGCCACCGTGAGGCGGCCGCGGGCCCCGCACCGAGCGCCCGCCGCGCTCCCGGGGCAGCCGAACGCCCCACGGCCGCGGGGACCCCGCGCAGGGCGGACGGGGGCGTCGGGGCTCCACCGCGGGCAGCCCGCAGCACCCGGGGCTCCGGGACAGCGCGCGCCGCTGCCCCCTGCCCGCTCTCAGGGGCCGGAGAAAGACGGGGAGAATTTTAAGGAGAATTGAGGAGATGGGAATACACAAAGCGAAAGCGTCGCACCGGTGTTTTCCTTAATCCCCTGCCCCGAGACCTTCTCCCTCCTTCGCCTGTCTCGCCGTGGCTGGGCGCTCCTCGGAGGATTGGGGTGAGTAGGGCAGAGCGCATCCCGGCCCGCTCCCCGCGCCAGCGCCGCTCCCTGTAAATCCCCTCCGACCCCCCTGCTGGAAGGCAGCGTCCCCTCGGAGCGTGTGCCAGGGAGCACTGCTGGCTCCTCAGCCCATCCTCTTTCCACCTCCTTCTCCGGCCAAAATCAGGCCAGTTGTACTGCCCGGACTTTCCTGGAAGATTTTCCTTCTCAAGTCTTTTAGGTGATTTCAAGCTTGAGGCTGGGATTTTGGTTATATTTATATTAATGGAAGGGGAATGGGAAAAAAGAAAATAAGAAAGACTAGGCTGTCACCACCCAAAGACATTACCTGGGGTGACACTGCTAAAAGTCGTGGACAAGGCATGCTCCAGGCACATGAAAGCAATGGAAATGGATCTAGTGCAGGAGACAGATCCATTTATACAGAGGCACAACACATCACTTACCTCTCACGGAAAGCTTTAACCCAGAAGGGGGTTCCTCTCAGGAGGCTTTTAGCAGCTGGTGGAAAGCATCCCAGCTACTGGAAAGCATCCATCATGTCGGGGCATCCTGGCACCCACTAAAGCACTGACTGCACCTGCAAGGTTGAAGTCCCTTAACTCCTACCTACTAGTTGCACTGGCAGAGTAACCTCCACACCTGAATCATATGAACTCTAATAATGAGCTCCAAAAGATGGCAATTACATTCAGCTGTGATTAGGAATCACCTTAAGATTGGCTACCTGATGCTTTTCATACGCAGAGTTAAAGTAGAACAACAGTAGTGTGACTGTGGAAGGTGCAAATATTTCCACTGAAATGCATCTGCTCCTCCTAATCTGGGAATTTCACCTAACAGCTGGATTTGCCTATTTGTCATCTTAATCATTTTTCACCTCCCATCTCTGTACAACAGGATGACCATAAACCACTGCTAACATAGAAAAGCACAGCTCAAGATTAACGGTGATTTTAAATATACTTTTCCAGAAGCAACCCAAAGCCATGCCAGAGATGTTTAGAGCAATCATCACACTCATACTGAGGCATGCACCTGTGTGGCCTCACCTATTATACCAATTTTCCCAGCTTCAGCTGGGAATAGCAGAGCTTGTTTTGGGTATGAGGGGAAGATCTGTGTCAGGTTGAGCTGCACCTGCACACACATTAGAGGGGCTGAGAGGGGACTCATGCAGCTCTATTCTATATTCCAACCCAGAGTAAATTCTAGGTCAGTGGTGTAAACATGAAAGTTCCTGAGGATCTTCCCCTAGAATCTCAGTGACACAAAAGCCCCTGCTGAAACATGACAACTGCAAACCCCTATCAGCACACCACCGTGCTTTTATTTTCTCACTGGCAATGTCCCATTCTGACAGCACATGCTGGAATTCAACAGAGCCTGTACAGGCTTTCTGTTGTAACATTGCAATTATTCCATCAGTTTATTTTTGTTTCATACACCCACCCCCTCAAATAAAAAATGACCCCACCAGCAAAACACAATTTTCAGTCCCTGACAGAACTATTGTGCTACAAACATATACTGAGTTTAAAAAAAATCCAAACAAACAAAAAGACCCAAATAAAACCAAACAGAAATATCAAAAAACAACCCTGAAGGTTAGAATAAATAAACAAAGTTGTCTTTGACCTGGAGACTGGCCCACACTGCAAATAAATGTATTACCACTTAGCCACATATACATGCCACATGAACAGAAATAAAAGGAATCCTCAAATTATGGCAATGATTTTGTATTTTATATTACTACCACTGTGCACTTATAAATTGCATTGGTTTCAAGGAGTTCTTTTGGATATGTGACAATATGGCCTAATCTTGTAGGCTCTTGTCACTGCCAGTTGTTTCATCCAGAAGCTCAAGTCCTGTGCATGTGAAGTACATGCTTTGTATGAAAAGACTCAAAATGATAATGCTGGAAAGGATTAACAGTTTAGAAAATACCAAGACAAGAGGTTAAAATGTCTACAAAGATATTTTGGGGTAGGGAGTTGTTTCAAGCGGTCCAATTTTATTTGGAGCTTGTAAATATCGTGGCATATCCCACACCATGTCCTCCCTCCTCTCCTCTTTGGGCACTTCACATTTTCTTACCCAAATATGCAGTAGTAACTTCTTGCAACAAAGTTGACTAAGAAGCAAATCACTGTATAAATCTTTCAAAACATGTTTAAATATAGCTTAGTAGACCGGGAATGTTGGGCAGAAACTGCTGAAAGCACTCATACTGGTAAAACTGAAATGCGACATGATCTCAACGTATTCGAACATTCAATTATATGAAACATTTTTCCAGAGTAATATCAGATTTAAGACTAAAGTGAAGTAAATGTGATTGGACTGTTCTGGAATCTTCCTAAGACAAATGACTGAAAGATCAAGGTGTTTTATTTCCTATTTGGATCAATGATCAATAAGTCTTATATATGAGAATCACACATTTTGAATAGAAAACACACTTTTTTAATAACTGAAAGTTAGACTGAATAAAATTACTATGTTTGGAGAGCAAAGCTCACTATTTTTTAAGTCATTGCAATCTATATAATTATGAAGTAACTTGAATAAGGCATCTTACATTGGTCCTAAATTTTTTCCTCAAGTAAAACACTCATTGATTCCAACGTGAGTGTTGCCTGAGTAATAGAGTTCCCTGTCAAACTGTTAAAATCAGCTAACTTCTAAAAGCCTGCAGATTGATGGAATAACGTGATTATACTAAAGGTATGTATTTAATATGGAAAAAAAAATCTAAGTTACCAGGCAAAGCCTTTTCACATTTCCCATTTACAATAAAACAAGGCAGTAATAAGTAAATATTTTTAGGGGGTTTATAACTCCGTGCCTGATCATGAAGACATTTCAGCTTGTGATTTTATTTATGTAAGCCAGTGAATCAGTACTCTCATGTCACAAGCATTTGAGGTTTAGCATCTAGGACAATAGAAATAGGAATAAACTGGCTTTAAATGTTCCACTAGCAAAACAAGACTGCTTTTTGCCGTGGATTGCACTGTAAGAGTTCTTTTGGAATGTCGTGTTTAAAAGTTTGTGAGTGATGATATACATTCTCTTTGTTTTGAGTGAATAAGCCCTTTGTCAACATAACGTAGCAGACTTAGATTTTAAAAAGGTTCTCAGAGAAAGCCAGAATTCCTTCACAAAAAAAACCAACATCAGACAAACGAAAAATACCGACATACACCTTTTTCTGATTTTTTTTAACATGAAGTATTAAAAGCTTGATTCTAATAAGAATATTAAGTAAATAAATGTTAGCTCTACTCAGTGCTATTAGCACAGTTGAAATAGTAGTTTATAAATTTTTGAGAGCATCAGCATCATGATATGGTTGTCATAGAAACTGCAACAATATGTCATTTCAATTAATTTTACATGCAGTGATGCTGAGGTCCGTGTAACAATTCTTTTAGGAAGTTCTAGAAGTAAATCTTGAATAGCAGGAATAAAAACATTAATAGGTAATGGTACCCTCAAATTATTATTTAATTAACAAAACAGGGAGAAATCTAAATTATTCTAAAATAATGACTGTGCTGGAGTAATTAGTTAAGCAGACTTTGACTTCAAAACACCAAAATTAAAAGACGAAAGCTACAGAAACGTTCCAACTCTAAGTGAAAAAAAGTATCTTTCCTCAAATGAAGCAGATTTTGAAAAAAAAAGAACATTAAAAAGATTTATTCCTGTTCATGAAATATAAAACATGAAATAGTTTTAAATCATCAATGTTCCTTTTGTGTGTGCAAGAAGGAAAAAGTCAAATGTTACAAATCCAGGACCATAATACAAGATTTTTAAAAAAGCTTTAAAGGTAGGAAATGTAACATGAATAGATTTATTTTTCCTGTATAATGCAGCTACTGTGTGTTATGAATGCTACCTTAAGTAAATCACTGCCAGACACACTCAACTGACATTAATGACTTGATTATTAGAACAGAAAAGCTAAACAAAATAAAGGCAGTGTTTATAAAAAAATAATAATTGTACTGTAACAGTGTGAGTTTTTTATTTATTATTTTTGATGTTATGTATGAACATATACTCCTGTTTTCTTATTGCATATGTATGATACAATACCTGACCTGATAGTTTATAAATGAAAGAAAATACTGAGAGGATCGTAATGAGAAAAAAATGTAGATTTTCAATACATTTTATACAGCAATCAATAATTCCATAGTATATTTTTGTTTAAATTTACTGAGTTGCCACACAGACTAGAATGTGCAAGACCTTTCAAACTGAGATATGAAACAAGCTGTTTGTAAGTAAATAAAAACTATTGATATAACAAAAAAAAAAAAAAAAAAGAAAGAAAGAAATTAAAAGGAAAAAAGAAGAAAGCCCTCAGCCTATGGAAGCTATCTGCAGTGAGAAAGGAGAAGCATCTAGAGCTCTCCTTTCTGATAGGATTAAGGAATGCTACAAAAGAAGCATTTAAATCTCTAGTTTTCCTGACAATTAACAATGAAAAGCAGATGTTTACAAAGCTATTTTACATGCTCGTTTATAAGATGCTAAAAGATGGTTTGTGGATGGTAAGAAGGAAGAGCTGGATAACTGCTTGTCTGGTGTATATTTAAAAGCATTTTCATTGGCTCAGTTATTGTTAATAATGAAAGAAACACTTTGTGCTGTATAGCTGTGACTATAGAAAACTGCCGTCGTAAAGTCCTCAACAAACTCTTAAGATGCAATTTACAAAGATAATAATAACACAGAATTATTTCACTTCTCTGAATGCTACACATTTGCATACCAGGACTGTGTACAATATACTCATAATGCACATTCATAACAACAAGGACTTCTTAACATTGCAACAGCACAAGATCTGTGCATTAAAAATCTACAGTTCCAAGTTTTCCTTTTTGGTGGGAAACCATTTGTATAAACCAGATGCTCTGCATCTACTCAGAGAAAGCTCACGTTCAGCTCTACACCTTTATTGAATGGGACCATATCAAGAAAATTAGAAAACACTCTAAGGTAGCAGCAATATTAATAAATTCCCCCTCACAGAGAAACACGGCCAATTAAGTTTTCACACAAATTTGAGCAGAAGTCTTGTCTATAACTGTGAGTCAGGAGATGTGGATTCTATTCCTGGCTGTGCTACAAACCTACAGAGTGTTTCTGAACAAGTCACTTACACCAAGTCACTTGAGTAGAAAAATGCTAAGAATGCCTGCCTCAATTTAGACAGATCCATATCTGCTTCTATCTGCTTCGATGCGTGCAAATGTGGACATAAGTCTCTAAAAACCTGGGGCCTACCCTTCTTGGACTTTGCATCTTACCCTGTTTCTCTACCTGGAGGAAGCCTGTTGGGGACTTAATTCATGAAAGACTCCTCACATACCAATTATATTTATGCATAACAAGATTCCCATTAAAAGCCCCAGCCCCACTTGTTTCATGCTCACATTTCACTTCACACATTTGTAGGAGTCCCATTTACTCTAATAGAATTATTCACTCTGTATAATTCTGGGCATCTAAACTTCTGCAGTATCAGGAACTAAGTTAATGGAATAGATAATGTGTAGAAATACTCATAGTTAGTAATGAGCTACAGCCTTCACACTTAAAATCCTGCATCACATTCAATAGGAAGATTTTTAAGTATTGTTATTACAATGTCCTGGTACAAGTAAGACAATGCATAGCTGACTTGACACTAAAATTTTTTGAAATCTTGGCATATCAACATTTTTAAAATAAACAAAACTCTCTTTGCAAAGCGTAAACTAATTCCAAAATCAGTTCCAATCATAAAAGGCACTCGTAAATCACCTGTGCGTCGCCACCATCCAAGCTGCTTTTGGTTATTGCCTCAGCCACTGAATAAATTCTCATTTTTGTTAATGCTTATGTTATTCCTACTACTTCTCCAGTTGTGAATGAACATATTGCACGAAAGTACAAAAATATTTAATTCATATTAGTTGGCTAGATTTCATTTCCTCGACGGACTCTTCCGCAACTCAGACTTCCCATCTCCGGGACACTCTCTTGGACTAAAATTGTGCTACATGCATAATGATATGCAAAGTAGGTCAAGTTTCCAACGTGCAGCTACAGCCATCCTTAACTTCACCCAAATGGATACTGCTCACATGGTGAAAACTAAACATGCGTAGAAATGTTTACAGAATTTGGGCTGAAAGTAGCAAGCAGTCTTCCTGCCTTAGATGGATTTTTACCATAACACAAATTATTTACACAGAAATCTAACAGCAAGGGATAATTGAAAATATTTTGTCTACCTTTTGACAAAACAACATGGGGAAAATACCTTCCCAGCAGCTGTTATTGGTAGGGCAGAAGGGGACAAAAGAAGGAAACAGCTTCTCCCTGAGTCAGTAACAGCCTGCACTGGTGCTGCACTGTTGCCAAGTACCAAACCAGATAATACAACGCAGCTCACAACTGTCCACTTTTTCTAGTACCACATTCCACAGCCCTGAAACACAAAAGGTATCCTCCCTTCTCCCTCCCCTCCTTCCCACAGAAATTACACTCCTGGCTGGGTCCTTGACTGCTGGCCTGCCACAACCACAGAGGAGGGAACACAATTTGCCTCTGTCTCAGTATTTTGCCGTTATTTTAATTTGATGGTATTTTAATAATACAGAATGGTTAGACTCCTCAGACTGCCATCTGAAATGTTGGTGACTAAGGGTTCTGTTCTGAGAAGGTTCTTTCCTTTTTTTAAATTTTTTATTTTAAAATTTTCTTATTTTCTGGTTTGAACATTTCATTCAATTAGCTTTCTGATTTAAGCAATAGAAAGGTTAGCATTATAGGGTTGGGGTTTCTCTTAAATTAACTTAGGAAATGTTTATGGTGTTTATCAAAGGAGTCCATGTTCCTGGAAGCTGGAATTAAAAGGAAAAACATGTTAAGAAAAAAAAGAGCACTTTAGAATCAATATGGTCACACACACCCCAGATGCCCAACTCATATAGTCAGCATGCAATCATTTCTTTAGTATGGCAATTTTCCACTTAAGCACTGAAACCTCAACCTCGATGGTAAAGCAGTATTCAGGGCACCATAGCTTTTGCCTTTGCTTTTCTTGTCCTTTCTTCAACCTAGAGTTGCAAAGGACATTTGTCATGTTATGTTTTTTTAATGTACAAAAGAAGGGAGAACTGAGTGTGGAATTAGCAATGTGTTGGATTTGAATGCACACTTTTATCACAGCCACACATGACGAACCTTTTATAAAACATCCTCCACAGTCATGTTCAGCACAGGGAGCAATTCCTGAAAAACAGCACTAAATTCTCTGACAGGCTTCCTAAGGTTCTGGGTCAAAGGAAGAGAAACAGGGATTTGTCAAGGTCTATTTAATGAGTCTGAGAAACGAAAACACTAAAATCTGTGGTTTGAATGTAGTACACTATACCAAATCCTTTTTTCAGTTTGAAAAAACTCATCTCTCTCCTATACAGTATTTGGCACACTTGTTTTCCAAGACTGAGATTCAAACTTTTCAAAGCCTTTACATAAGGAACTTGCTCCTTTTTGCTCAAAAAATTAATGAATGATACAAATCCTTTGATTTAGAGAGAAGCTTTATTTTGTGGAGAATATTAAGAGATTTTACTGTTGATATTTCCACATTAATATACATTATTTATCTCCACAGGGTGGCGAAAAAGAGAAAATTGCAAAGACTTACTGGGTGGCAGGAAGTGGGATTCACTATAATCAACAGCAGCAGGGGACTCTTTGAGGTTGTGTTGCAAGATATATTCAAGATTTTAGCAGAAAGAAAATAATTGCATTTAATATTGTGCTGGTGGGAAATAACATATGTTCAATCTTTTCCAGCTTTTACACTTACATTTAGATTTAGACTCTTGCCCTTTTGATGCAGAGATACTATTCCTTAAAATCTGGATTTATTTTTTTTAATTCTTATTTTTAACCACACTTATGCAGAGAATATCCTGTTATTAGCCAGCTAGATTTTTATGCTACTTGCAAATTTTACTTCAAGAATTTACTAAGGTTTCATGAACATACTCAGTGGATTAAATAAATATCTCTATGTTCAATAAGCAAGCTATTGCCAAAACACAGTAAAGTTTCCAGCATTATTTTACTTTAGATACTTCTTTTAATGTAAAACCCAAAAATTATATATTTTCTCTGATGTTTGCTTAAAATTTCCTTCTCCTTCAAATCACTACATTTCTTAGAAATTCAGAACTTCTTTAAAAAGGATGTAGCTCTGTCTGTGTAAAGAGTAACTAATAAGTTGATGAAATATTTGCAGTTAGCTAATACAAAAAAGCTGACAGTCATATAAAGGTTTTCCACACTTTAAGGGATTAAAAATTTGTGCATATGATAATTGAGCTTCAATCTTAGTTTATAACTCGTAAAAGTTCAGGAAATTAAAAGTAGCTGTCTAGAATAAGCTAACTGCAGAATATCCTTATAATCAAATACATACATGCATACATACAGAGAGGTATCACCACAGCACATTTCAATATTGCCCTGGTTTGAAGCAGAAGAGAAACTAGCACTGGAGAAGTCTGTCCATTTCTCCCATCTTAAAAAAGACCTAGAAACAATTAATTTAGGCTAGATACCAGTATTGTAGAGACCAAGCCAAGTGAGGTGAATTCCAATTTGCATAGTAATTGCAACTCTTGTCTAGTCTTACTGTTTACCTTCCCTGCTTGGTGCTACTCCAGAATGGGCACCTTGGAGCAGATCATCATCTGGGCAAGGCCAAAGGAGCAGTCATCATTTAGACCAATAGCATCAGCCTATTCCTTCCCCATGAATTTAGTTGCACACTTATGGAAACCATATGAAATTATTTTTCAATGAAAATCTGTTAAATCTGTTACTTTTTTTTCATAACCCTATTGCTTTACTCATTTTCTCTGTAAATACAAATGGAATTACATGTATATATGTGTAAAAACACATAATGGATTTCTGGAATATTAAAGATGCCAGACTTGGACTTTATATCGAGAGGGGCTTACAGGTGGCTACCAAGAGATTTAAAGTGGGAGATGTGAGTTGCAGGAGGAGGAGGTGGGGGAGAACAATCTTCCATTCAAGAACAGCCTTCTTAAAAGTCATGTCAAGGCTAAACAGGCTGGTTCATTGGTAAAATGTAATAAATATATATACATGTAGTTCACAAGCTGCAATTCCATGGTTACTTTACATGGCTTAATGACTGGCATGTACTTTTTTTACTTCTAAAAAAAATATTTACTTTTCTTGCTCCACCCTCACTGCCAGCAGTAACACTACATGGCTCCATGTTCTGTCAGCTGAAGCAAGTGCTGTGGTTTTGGGGGGCAAGGAGAGGGCTCCTGTTGTTATTTGGAGAAGTACAACTACACAAAAAGTTGTGCCGGCCCCAGAGGGAACAGCAGCAGGGAATGGGTGCTGGTATGAAGATCAGCTCAGAGAAAAGGTGGAACTGCAGCCTGCGGGTGGGATCCGATGGCAGCTCAAACCTACAAAGAAACCGGGTGATCAGAGCCTCCTCTACCGACCAAAGCTTTCCATTCTTTCCCTTGCCTCAGCACTAACACCCACACACGTGTGCAGGAGCCAGCCCAGGGAGGCTGCTCGTCTGTAAGCTAACCCCACCAAAGAGAAGAGAAAAAAAAAAAGAACAACGAAACAAAAAAACTTTTCAGCCAGATCTGCTCCAAGGAGCAATTCACAGAAGGATCAGACAAGAGCCAGTGCCAGCACAGCGCAGAAGGTGGAAACACAGAGCCAGAGCCAATAGAGGAGGACAAGGCAGCCCAAACTTAGATCAACTCCAGCTGTGATGGACCCAGAGCTGGAGCCAGCCTGACCGCTTAGAAGCTTCCTAAAACCTCTGTACTTTCTCTAAAAACACTGAGATAGAATGAGTAAGTATACAGAGTTTAAATTGCCATGATACCAGAGAAATAAAATCAGGATTCTTACTTAAACACTGAACAGGTCAAGAAGCAAGAAAAAGCCCTCATGGTCTTAAAGATATCTAGCAGAGTTTCTGTAGGGTGTAACTGGCCAGGAAAAATCCTTCCTGAGCTACACAGATCACACTTGTGAGTAAATTTCTCCTTTCTAAGCCTTCATTGTGTAGATGAGAAGATAAGGTAGAGACTGCTTGAGAAGGATTGAAAAAGACAGAAACCAACAAGAGTAGGAGCTGTCATTTCAAAAATTAATAGTGTGGAAGACAGCACATTTTTTCTCTGTGCAAATATCTAAATTCTGTCATCCCACACCCTTAAAACATGAATATTTTCTTACTTGAGGATATGTCAGTTTTTAGAACAAGCAGATTTATCTGGCTAACATTTGTAAGGGCAACTACATATACATGATGAAGTATTGGAAAACTGAATCTATAAGAAAGGAGAAAAATACTTAGGAGACAAGAAGTCCAGAACAAAAAATTTCTAATATTACACTCAGACTGTAAATAAAGCAAAAACTCTAATATGTTGACTACAGTAACAGCACCAAGAAAAAAAAGGCTCTGTAAAATATTGATTTGGAAATTGCAGACAAAAGCTGCAGGGAAGCTCCAAAGTATTGGTGTGCTAATTCCTAAAAGAGAATAGGCTATTTGGAAGCACACATATTAGTTAGTAAGTTTAGCTTTCCCATTGAAGATTGCACTAGTTGGAAAGAAGATAAAATCTGTCACTTATTTTGGAGAAAACACCTAAAAAATTTAGGAAAGTCTATATTGACCATATGCTTGCCAAAAAGACCCAGAAGGAAGAATTCTAGCAGAAAACAAGGTGACACATGGACTATTCCCAGATATACATTGATTAGCAGGCAAGTCTTTGAATGTAACTAGGATAAATCAATTTACAGATACTTTTGTGTTCCCACTTCCTGTCTTCTGCTGATAATTTAGGAAATTAGTATAAATTATTTGCAGACACAAAAAGAGATATCCAAAAGTAAAGTAGTGTAGTCAAGGTATGTTAAAGGTTAGCACAAACACATTCTGGAAGACAGCAGTGGAGAGCAGTATGGAAAGAGTGTAAAGCATAATTCAAGGGGAAAATGTGCCAATCAGAGAAATTCAAAGAGAAAAGCAGGCAAAAGTAATACTCATGCAAGTGGCACATTTTCAGATTTGGAGAATTATTGGATCACAGATTTCTAGAAATAAAAGTTTCTCAGAAATAAAAGTTTCATGTGTGATGTCCTCTGGTCTTATGTACAGTTTTTGAGGAGAAGGAAGGTAAGGAACTTGATTTCCAAGTTTTGTTTACTGGCCTGCTCTGGCTGAGATAATAAAAGCAAAGTTTGGTTAATCCAATTTGGATGTGTATGATTTGTTGTTGTCAGCAGCAATGCTCTGCTGTACCTTATGTGTCCTTGAGCAAGCAGGAAGAAACCTGGGAACAGAGAAATGCGTGGCATGGGGATAAACAGGACAGCATCCCTGAGGCTGGGAAAATGTAACATGGGCTTTTATGATACAGCTACAAAAATGCCTGTAAACCCCATGACTTTCTGTTCAGCTTTGTTTATATACATTTGGTAGCAGTCCTCAAAACTGGGTTTTTGTAAGTCAAGCAGATCAAGTCACTTGAGATCAAACTGCCTGTAGGAGCACAGCTCAAGGATTCAACCACCATTAGTGGATGGACTTAATTAGATCCAACATCTGATTCATTAGATTCAACGTAATTCCTTAGGGAATTTGTCAGAAATAAGAAATTTTTAAATTGTTATCAAAACAAACAAACAAAACCCAAAAAACCCAATTCAAAATATAATCAAGCAGAAGTTTCTTCTTAACAGTAGACATATGAATAAGAATATAAGGACAACAGAATGTCTTTCCCATGTGCATTAGTTTAACCTAAAAACTACAACTCTTGTCTAAGCCAGTCTCCACAGAGTGGAATGCCCAGATTTTGACCAATATTCTCTTCAATCAGTATGTGTCAATGTACAACTGTGTGCCTTTAGGGCAGCCTGAGACTGCTGTCGTCAGAGCAGATGATGCAGGCAGTGTTTGGCAATTATCCCATGCTGTGTGCCACAGGGCTGTTCAATCCAGCATGCTTCCTCACAGTCCTGCCATCACAACAAATTATGATATAAACACAGGGAACTTTACAATAATACAGTTATGAACTAAGCACCTTAATTTACTGGAGCACACAGAGTATTCTAAAGCAGTAACACATTTCTTACCTTAAAAGGTTATTACAAGTGGGCAGAAATTACTGGTCTCCTTTTGTCATGAGTTCATGATATCAAATGTCCTCTTTATTAAATGTTGGTCACTGGGAAAATTCATGGGTGATCAGTGATCTTTTGAAATCTGCTAGATTGTCACTCATCTCTCATAATACCTTTAAAAATATGTCCTTGCCTGATTAGATTTTTTGGTATCATAAAAAGGAAATAATAAAACCACTCCAAAACACATTGAATTTCAGATCTGCAAGTGCATATCAGTACAGCAAATATAAATTGCCTTATTTTATTAGCTGCCTTATTTTGGTAATATAAAAGCTTTAAAGTAGTTAACCAACATACCAGGACCCCAGAAACTAAGGCTGTCTTTTTTTTTTTTTTTTAAACAGACTGAAGCCATCTCAACTCACCCAAAATCCTAACTCTCCTGTGGGAAGACAGATAAAAGTTTAAATCTTTAGAGTACAAAGAGAAATCCAAAGAAATTCCTTCATCCTAAATTATCACCAGGATTACAAACTAACTAATTACAATGCAAGAATTTGAACTGGGTTGCTTATAGGACAGTGTGCAAATTTAAAACTGCTCTGCACTGAAGGGGTTTTATTAATTCACACTGCCCTGGATGAGAACCTATTTTCCTGCACAATGATTAAAAGTACCTGCAAGTGTGCATACACTCTGTGTGTTTCTCAGGAATTAGATATGGACATGTGAAATTAAGAATTCTTAATTAAATTATAAATAGTTACATACTGCATTTTAGTGTCTTTCTTACAATTTTAAATATACAATACTTACGTATTTACACATCGAAAAGTTGTACTTTAAAATGGAAACAGTTATGGTTCCAATCTGCTACTCATAACATACAAAAATAACAAATATACATAACTCCAGTAGGCACTGTAATTTATTATTTTAGCCTTTACCAAGAAAAACATTTTCAAGCAATTTTTTTTGACCAGAAGTTTATGAACTAAAGTTGGAAAGGTGGTTCTATAGGCCAAGTAAACAATTTCACTATCAATGACTTTCTCCCTTGCTTCCAAGTCTCTGCTGCATGCAGAGACTTCATTAAAGCAAATTGGGAAAAAAAAAATTGTACAACAATATCTGCCTTTCATGTTGCAGTTTTAATTTACTTCAGCATGTTATCACATACTTCCAAATAAGTAACCTTAGATTTAGAATACCTTATATTTTTTCACCACCACCACCAAGACTTTAAAAGTAACTGTTATTTTAATATGATAAATACTAATTCATTGATAAAAAATTAATTATATTGTTATCCAAAACCAACAAAGCCACAATCAAAGATAAAAATAGCCATTGTCTGCATTTTAATTTCATTACATATGTAAAAGATTATCTCTCTTCAATAGCTCAACTGCTCAACAGTCAGAATTCATTTTTATCAGGCCAACAAAAATAAATTCAGTCACTTTTAGCTGGGATACAAAATGACCAAAGAATAGAAAACCCAACTCACAACTGCATTCCATTCTACCAGGCACTACTCATAGACAGAAGATACACAATAAAAAAAGCAGATTCTGTCCTGGAAAGTCCAAAGTTTAACAGACAAGAGAAACAGAAGGTGCGAGGAAAGAATGCAATGCCTAAATAACAGTGTGGAATGTAGGGAAAAGAGAAGGTAAGAAAATGGTTATAAGGTCACAGCCATTATATTACACACACATACATTTGCATTCCTACAGATATATACATTTATACATATAGATATGGTATAGATATCGATTTATAGGCATGAAGACATGGGAAGACAAATACATACACAGAAGATACACATTGATGATTCTACTTCCTGAAGAAATCAAAACATTTTGAAAAAATAGAAAAACACCTTGCTTGACCCTACTCTTTACCTGTTAATTAGCTGCTAATTAAGACTTAGCAAAATGCATGGTCATAAATTTTACTGTAGACTTTCTTCCCCAAGGAAAACCTTTGTCCAGCAGATTTCCAATCATAAAAACTAAATATCTTTGTTCTATCTGAATAACAGATATATCTTTTTGTATGTCTTAACACTTATAATCAGAAACCAAAAACAATTCACAGCTTTCTAACAGAAGTTAAATTAGTGCCTCTTATAAGTGAAGCTAATAGGAGCCAGCACAATAACAAAAAATTTGGTTTCTTCATGGTCTTTCTGACTCATCTCTCCCTACACCAGACTGTGCAGTGCTCTCTTTCATTGGGTTTTTCTCTAACCCTAATCCTTGCCTCCATGACAGAAGACATGAGTTTTGTGGCAGTCAAAGCAGAGCTGCTCAGTAGTACAAGATGTATGCTCAGACAAGGTCAAAACACTCATGGAAACAGGGAAATCAAAGCCCACTCCAAGATCCAGCACCACCCTTCAACATGACTTCAAAGCCCCCCTGCTTGCCTTGGTGTTGCAATCTTTGAGCAACATCTCTGTCCCACTTCAAACACACACAGGTATCACCATCACAGTCACAAGCTGCTGCTGAGGCCACAAAGTGACAGTTTGGAATAAAGGCAGCACTCTTTAGCAGAGATGCTAAACAAGATAGATGATGTATTCTGCTGGGCTCTGCAGAGAAGTGCTAGAGCCATGAAAACCCTGAAAGAATCCTGCACCTGCTTAAATTCAGAACAATCTTCCAACAAAAGGTAAGATTTTATTTTAGGTATAACCTATCCTTTTTTTTTTCCTGCTGTATTTCTGCAAGCACACTTGCCTACCATTTTACTTTAACTATAGCCAAATTATATCTTTTGTTGTTTGTCCAGCAGAGATTTTATCATTCTTATTGTTGCCCAAAAACACCAGCCAGAACAATAAACAGCTCCAAAGAAATTCCCCTTACACATTGGATGTACTAAAAGCTTACCTGCTAAAGTCTGATCACACATGTATTGTGTTCAAATTTTGTCAGTCCTTAAAACAGAAAGTTTTGATTTATCCTGACAGAAACATGAGGAAATACAGATTTAAAACTTTATGTAAAAAAAAAAAAAAAGACACATCACTTAAACACAGAACTAAATGCTGTACTTCACAGTGGCAGTCAAGGAGAACACTCTGAATGCTTGTTTAAAACAGAAAACATATATGAAATATATGCATGAACTATAATGCATAGACTTGTCAAACAGAAGGAATATTATAACAGCAGATCCAGGGCTGTTCCTTTTTTACTTTCAGTAGTCCACAGTTTTCCTGATTTGCATTAACAAGACTGCTGCCACTGGTAAGTCTCTTTGCATTTGACATGAAAATTAACAGAAGACTAATTTTAGGAATATTATAAATATTTTAGGAATATTTTAGGAATCTCCTTCTAGAAGTATATCACAGGTTTTTATTCAATATGCAAAACCTTTTTCTCCTGAATACCAAGGAGAAAGCAAACATTCATTATGTAAGTTCCTCTTTAAAGTATATCTCCCCTACATTTCTGTTTAAGGACAGCCGGCCATCAATAGGGAACAAAGGGCTGAAATTGTTAAAATAATTGACAAGACACTGTGCAGACTCCCAAAGGCTTTCTGGAATGGGTGTCTCCTAAATCAAATATTAGAGCATTTCCCTGAGTTTATAATATGTATGATATAGACCAATGATTTGTTCATTACAGTAATTTTCCTTCTCTTCTGTTTTCAAGTTCCTCTTTTGTTTTTGGTACACATTTGTGTCTATTATCTTTCTTTTAACAGAGAATATATGTTAAGGACGGTCCAAGAAACACTTTATGGTAAGAGATTATCCAATAAACACTGTTTTAAATGTTCCAGAATAAGTTACACAGCTCACAAAGCATGGAAATAAATGGTTAGTGCATTGAAGCATTCAGCACCTTTAACACTGTCCACACCAAACCAAAGTTGTTTGAACAGTCTAAAATGAAGAGAGCAGCCTGTATTGGTCCATTTCAAACACAACTGCTTAAGCAGCATGTCTTCACCGTGGTTCCCAGACTCAGAGCAGAGATTCTTGGAAGACATCACTTTTTTGGAACAGCAGCCCGTTATGAAATGTTTTTCAAATCCCAACACTTTGTGGAGCCATGTTGTACCTTTAAAGCTAACCTCATGCACCTTTCAAAAATATTAAAATACAACTTAAGATGTAAGAGCTCACTGAGTTCTGCCAATAAACCATTGCTGTGTCTACACGTGCTGTACCTACAGAGAAACAGAGATACAAAACACGGACTTGATTTACCCCACACACAAAACCCATCTGTCTCATAACAGCAAGGAAAACTCTGACCTCTCAGCTCCCTATGCCTTAACCACTTGACCAACACCCACACACACTCCTTACTAATTATTTCCTAAGAAATAAATGTAGCATAGTTGCAAAACCATAGATAGACTGAAATAATTTTTCAGCTGCTTGCAGATATAAACAGTACACAGCTCATAATCCACCTGCAGTTTTCAGAAGGTTTTGATGTCAATGCTGTTCAAACACATCCTCTAAAATGTTGAGTCTATAATCCCCCAATATGTGTCAGATAAAGGATTTCTTATTGATTTGAGGTCAGGATTTCAGCATAATGAAACTCATGCAAACTTAAGGCTTTTTGTGTTGTTTCTTTTTCTTTGTCTGGCTACTCCCTTTCCACTTTTAAACACGCAATCTGTGATCCACGAGACTTAGGAAAAAATCCAAAACTGTTTTCCTTGTAATTCAGTACATCCAGATAAAACCATGCTAGAAGGTTATTATTGATGCCTTGTTTGCTCATGCTATACTTACAATCTATTATATGTAATCCCTGGATATTCTGAAGAATCATTGCTAGAATTAAAGAACCTTTGTTTGAACTTAAAAGTTTTGGTGGGTGAAAGGCATCTGCTAATAGAAGACAAGCTTGGGAAAAAACCTGCAGAAAACTGTATTTCCTTATTGCTACCAGTTTTGCAAACTAGCCATAAAAACAGCATCCAGCCTCAACAAATTGGTTCAGGTGCCTAAGGTTAATATTCACAGTGTTTTCCTGGGACATATCTTGCCCTCCTTAACACATCCAGTGTTGCATCATTAACTCATTAAGTTTATTTAAAACCCATCTCCCTATTTGCGTGATAGGCTGCAGCTAACAGTCTGTTTTGTAAACTGAGCAAGTTTATTCTTGGTCTGTGTTCATGTAATGCTGAAGATTTGTCTACATACAAAAGTTATGCCTAATTACACTGATTTAATTTAATCAGCTCAAGCCCTGTACTGTGATGAGATCATAAGGTTGCTTTCTACATGTAAAGTTCCTCATTGGGGAAGATGGACATGACCCTTCTACACTACTAAATTTGCATCCACGTGCTGGCTACACCTGCACAATTACATAAATAAAACATGATGTGCACAAAGTATTTAATATTGCTCTAGAACCTGTGTTTCAAACCTGAGACACATCTGAGAGTACACAGCCCTTAGAAATCTTGGTAAGAGATTCTACCAGGAATTAAAATACTCTCCTTTTTTTGGATGTGTATTATTTGAGAGCTGATGCAAAGTTTCACATGTAATAGCCAGTCTCTGGTCTGAGTTCTGGCAGAACCAACTTCCTGAGCTTCTGTGGCATCCCAATAGTTGAGAAGGTGTTGCAGTTTTCACTGTGAAAAATCCCTAACTCTAAATAACATTCAGGATGCATTTCTATTTATTGCTTAGTAAACTGAAAAAATGAAGCTGCAAAGTCACCTGAGCTGACATAACCTAGTAAATATTTGGAATTTTAAAAAGTGCTGAAAATATTTCAGATTTTTTTCAACTTAGGATGAGATTCTTTTCAGTAGATTGCAAAATGAAATGGCTCTTTATTACATGGTAGCACTGAACTATAAAACAATGTGAAACATCAATAATCTTAAATTTTATTAATGGAAATACCGAATAAGAATCTTACTCAATGATCCTGCACAATTTTTATAATTGTGCAGGAATCTCTATTCTAGGACACTAGGAACAGAGGAAAAATAGCATTAAAATATTACAAACCCCTAGAGTATGTAGCTTTAATAACAGAATTTCAACAGGTAGGTTTTAATAAATAGATTGTTCTGTAAGCAGTAGAAATGTTCATAGTGTGGCTACCACATGACTTGTGCTGCAAAGCAATGCTCTACTTCAATAGTATAAAAGCATTATTAACTCCATGGATATGATGACAGAAAAATTCTAAATGCTAGTAGACTGTAAAAGCAGTATGTTATAGACTCTTGGATAACTGGGGACAAGGTTATGGAACACTCTATATGAGTTTTCAGTGCTCAATAAACAACATCATTTGCATGTGGAAACTTTTTGGTATAATATTCTTTCCTCACACCATTCCTGTAGATTTATAGAGACAAAAACACAACAAAAAGAGTTTTATATACATATATGTATATATGCAAATCACAGACTGCATAAAAAAGACTATGTGCTTTTACTCATGTATTATATAAAGATTATAGATGCGTATTCTCTTATGAATTTAATATCTTATGAAATTCAGTGTAAGATAATGAAAATACAGATGGAGTGTTTAGACTTTTCACTTAAATCACTGTTATGGGCTGTAAAGCAAAAATAGTCTGAAATGGCCAAACCTGTCTACAACAGACACAGCTTTTTTAGCTGGATACATGAAAGATACACACAGCCCAAAAACCTTCAAGTTATAAATCACTCTAGAAATAATGATGGATTTATAGCTCCCTCTCAATAGTGCAGACAAGCACTACTCTGATCCAAACCCCTGGGATCAGGCAGGTGGCCTGACACACCCTCACTTCAGACCCTTTGCATCCACCCAAGCATCAGCACTGAAAGTTGTTAGCCAGGCATAAAGCATTTGGAGCTGCACCATATTTACTATTGTTCGTATCTGAAATGTTGGTTTCAATATTTGGTGACTTTCTAAAGTTTTATTGAGGAACATTTGCTGGTTATTAAATCACTCCCCATCCAGTTGCTCTAGAGAACAACACTGGACTCTCTTGAAGGCTTGGGTGGCCCAGCAGTCTGTGGCTGCTCTCGGACTTCCCTTCCTAGATATATTTACCTTACTCCTACCATTTCATATGGAATTATTTGTTGGTTTCAGTGCCATTCCTTCCTCCGAGTCTGCACTTTCATCTCACTGAATTTTTATCTTTTAGATTCATTTTGCCTCTTCAAGGGGTAAAGAAATTGAGGAAATTATTCCAAATGTAATTTCCTACGCTTCTATCTCTTTGTGATTAGCAAGCACATTCTGAAAAGCACAAAGATGGATTCCTTTGTATCATGATTTCTCTGCAGATCTCACAAATAAGCAACAAAAAAAATCTCATCTAATATGGGATTTCGGCTTAGATGGTCACAAATTAACCAGAGAAGGCTGTATGTTAGTTTAAACAAATTACTCACATTTTCCATTTTTGGTCTATAGCATAAGAAATTAGATAGTTAATTTTAAATGCAAAACTTTGTACAGTGTGCAAATCATGTCTGTATGTCAAACTGAAATAACAAACCTAATGAGGAATGTTAAAAAAGCAAGACCTATTAGTTTAAAGATACATGGAAGCAGCCAAAGATGACAAACATGCATAAAATTCAAAACATGATGGAAAAAGGAACAGGCACTGAACCACATAAATCAGTGTTTTGAATTCTATTTCTCTGTGGGTATAATTGTACCTTAGTTTCTTATAATGATTTATTGAGGTAAATAGTCTGTATGGTTTAACAGCTACAGCTTCAAAGTGTCAGGCACAGACTCTCCTTTATTCATGAGGCAGCTGAGTATTGGGATGTGAATCAGCTTCTGTATTCTGGGACTTGGCAAAGTTTGTTTTTAAGGTCCTTATAAAGGATTCATGTTGATGCAGCTATTCAAATGTGAAAAACACTGTGCTGTAATGGATGAAATAGAAAGCTTTACAGTAATTCTGGAGGAAAAAAAGTAGAAACACTGAAATAAACCATTCAGAATTACCTTCAGGAAAAGAAAGGAACATCCCAGAGTTAATTTTAATACATTATATCATTAGGGGGAACACAGAAAAAAGCTAATTTCTTGATGAAGCCCAAAAGTGTAATGGGATTCCAGAATTTACTTGTAAGTTAAAATAAAATAAAGTACAAGAAAGAAATGGTAGAAGTTTAAGCTGTGACATTCACATTTTGGGTTGATTGCCAAACCACACATTCTATTGCTCTCAGACCAGGATAAACCAACCATTAACTAATCAAAGGATCATTATCCATGAAAGCTATGATGGCATTTTAACAGTTCCTAATCTATTAATAAGAAAGAATAATTTGCAAAATAGATTCCCTCTTCTGTTTACATTCACAGGGCCATTCTTAGCAGAAATTATATGTAGGCTCCCATGGTGTAGAAACCCTGTGAAAGCCGTGAAAATTCACTAAGCTTCCTTACGTCCCGTGCCAAGATATTCAGCAGGAACTTTGGTCGTTGCCAAGAAACACGTGTGCCTCAGATACAGAAGCTCTGCGTGTACCGGTATTTCAACATTCCTGGAGAGAAATGTGACCCCTTGATGCATACACTGGTTTGCTGGCATGCTCACATTCCTTCCCATCTGTCAGAGTGGCATGCTGCCTTCTCACAAGGTGGGATGCCAGTTCAGGAGCACAGGTGCCAACCAAATATAGGTTTGGACTAATACTCTGCAAAATGTGGCAAATGACATTTCACCTGCAAGAGGACCATCCTACCTGTGGCCCATGCCAAATTAGGATTGCACGCTTCATTAGCAAAGGGGGTCATCAGCTGAAAATCACAGGCAGAACCAGAAATGCTGGCTTTCTGGATAACATCTCCTAGCTGAGAGCCTGCAGCACCGAGGTTTAATTTACAATACGCCAAATTTTCCTAACATTGCAGCCATACAGCCCTTTGGAGCAAGATGCAGCAGACCATGGACAGAGATCTGTTGAATTCATCCTCCCAGACTCATTTATGACAAATTTCAAGATTCTTAAAAAAGGCACATGAATTAACAGTGGGGGGAAAGCGTAAATAAAGATTTGTGTTTCCTCTGAGGGGGTTTCTAGCACCACAAAGAAAACTATCTTCATTATGATGGTCCAAAAAAACCAAACCAAAACTAAAACTATTTTAAATCAAATTGCTCATATAATTCTAAAATTCTTAACATCTATAAAATATTTTTATAAAGACTGACATACAATATAAAAAGGTCATTAGTTTCTAGTTTGAGAATTTATGTACACGTGAAAGTCATGAACAGCCATTACACAAAAATCATTCAACATGCAATGACAACACTGGATAACATTAAATAGTATTTCAATATCCTCAGAATGAAGTACAGTTTGAACCCTTTCATTAATAAAAATATTCCTCACTATATTAGTCTAACAAGAAAAATTAAATATTCCGTTGATCAATAAACAGAATAGCCACAGAGTAGTGTCGGTTTTGACTCCAAATTAGCACAGCCTACTTAATTTATAAATATACAAAAGAAAAATGAAGCATTGCTAGTTTGAAAAAATTACCAGCTTTTAGGAAACAATTCGCTATCCTTTCTTTGGTAATTTACTATGATTTCTGTAATTTATTTATCCCAGGATGTACCTGAAACATGGTCAGCTTTAGGTGGCTTTGTTAAACTGGCTATCCAAAAATGAGTCATATTATGCACAATTCCGCATTATTTAGGCTATTCAGAAGGCACACCACTGCTATTCCCAAATGACAAACTCAGAGCTATTAATTCTTACAAGCACAAAATTATAACTCAATACATTGAATTCTGCAATTACTATTCAATACACTAAGATGCAAAGTCCTGCCTCTGAGATGGAATAACCCCATGCAACAGTACAGGCTGGGGGCCAACTGGCTAGAAAGCCTATTTGCAGGGAAAAAAACTGGAGGCCCCTGTGGACAAACTGAGCATGAGCCAGCAGTGTGCCCTGACAGCAAAGGCAGCCAGCAGCATCCCAGGCTGTTTTAAGAGAAGCATTGCCAGCAGGTTGAGGGACCTGGTAATTTCCCTCTTCCTGGCATTTGAGAGACTGCATCAGGAGCAATGGTCCAGCTCTGGTCTTCCTAGGACAAGACAGATACTGAAACAGTGAAGCAAGACAACTGGGAGGCTGCAGTTTGATATACAAGATAGACAAGAAGCTGAGAGAGCTGGGCTTGCACAGCCTGGGGAAGAGCAGCTGAAGGTGAGAGCTTGTTGCTGCCTGCAACAGCCTAACAAGAGGGTGTAGGGAAGATGGAACAAGGCTCCTTGCAGAGGTGCACAGGGACATGACAAGAGGCAATGGACACAAGCTGAACTATTCCAATTCAATACAAGGAAGAAAAAATTACCTTGAGGGTGGTCAAACACTGGGCTAGGTTGCCAAGAAACACTGTGGCATCAGCATCCTTGGACACAGTCCAGCTTGACTGGAGATGGCCCTGTGTAACCTGCTCTAATTGGACCTGCACCGAGCAAGAGGTAGGACTGGATGGCCCCCGGGTGGTGCTTTCCCATCTACATATTTCTGTGAAATATGTGCTAGGATTTTGTATGATACACATCCCGGTTTTAATAACGTACAGGAACATTTCAGAGTGTCACACTCTAGGCAATCACTAAGCTATTCAGGGCCAGCAGCCAGCCTTACATTTGTTTTTCTTGTCTTTTCCTTCAAACAAAGTCTTCAGTCTTTTGTACAGAACTTATTTCTAGCAAATTAACAGCATTAGACATGGCATTTATACTACAACTTCCCACTTTGGATCCCAAATGCTTTAGAAATGATGCATTACTTTACATAGAAACAGGCTCCTGTTATGCCCCCAGCAAAACAGGGAAGGTGGCATAAAGTCAGTGGAACAGCATATTTTTCTTCCTGTCACACTGTGCCTGTACGTCACTACCACTATCCTAATGCAAAGGATTTTGTCCTGCCCACAATTCCATGACAGTCTCAGGCTTGTCATAAATACCACCATATAAAGTGCACATACTCTTTCACGCCTAGGTTAATTGATTTAAAATTTATTATTTCAGATTAATAAAAATATCCTGATGCTTGGGCTGCAAATTTCCATGCTCAAAGTCAAAATGTACATAAATTGCTACAGTATTGCACCTGCAACTTACTGTCATTTATTATTAAGAGTATGAATATCAAAATGGTAAAGTCTACTTTAGTACAGGCAGAGTGTACAGTAGGTTCTTGGCAATGCTGCCATGTAGTTTATAGTTTATTAATAGAGTGTAGATCTTGAAAAGATCACTACATTAATTTTAAAGGCTTGATGTAAGAAATAAGATGTTGGTATTAAACAGGTAAAAGAGAGTAATGAGTTTCTCTTTTATTTTTGTGCTTCTTGCAGTCACTCAAAGCCAATAGGCTGTGACTGAAACACAATTAATAACCCATGAGCCCAGTAGAGGGATAAAGCAAATATGTATTTGTATGTCCTTTGTAGAATAGAGATCTTCCAGCAGCTAAGAGGAGCAAAAATCAGCATTGCCAGAGAGACACTCTGCCTGTGTTTTAAGGAACACAAGTCACAGAACACATCCAAACTGGCTAAATAACAGGGGTAATGAGTGATACACATTTTAACCAGATACTGTCAGGACACAAATTAATGAAACTATTTTTGCAGCAGGAAAAATCTTTTTGATGCAGTGGCAGGGGACAGTATTATAACATAGCTCTACCAGGGAGGTGCAGATATTGACAGGAAAAATCGTCTTCTGCAGTCTTCAATGGTTGTTTGGACACTAGGTACATATGAAAAGTCTGTGTGCTCTACTGATGATGAAAGTTGAGGAGAAATATTTCTTTTCAAAAAGGACCCTGACTTGGGAGCTGTGCAGATACATCAGAGCTTTAGCACACCTGTTTTTTTCACAGCTTTAAAATATTTCTCTAACGATCAAGTGAAACCAGCAGGATAAAGATACCAGGTGCTATTTCTTACTCCTTTCCACTGACCATTTCCACAAATGTTACTGAAGTTCCTAGGGAAAAGAAACTGCTACAATCATACAGGTTAGAAAGGGGAACACACAGAGTCACAGATTTTCCATAGCACATATATTTCCTTCCAACTTCTCTTTGTTCATCCAATAAAAGATTCAAAGCTGTTAGGAACAGAAACAGTTAAATGAAGAGACAAATTCTGTTTACAGACTATTTTCAGCAGACTTCAAAGACTTTGGCTTACACAGCACTGTGAGACTCAAAAAAGGACAATGTTAATTTTTTTCAACCTTTTCCAGCAGTGTTACTCACCTGGAGTATGTTAAGCAGTGGTTTATTCACACCATCTTCAAATTACTCCTAAGATAAATTCATTAAGAAAAAAAGATAAAAATGTTAAGACTCTCTTTTCCCTAAAGTATTCTGATTTACTACAGACGGATGAAACAGTATACCAGAGGAAACAGAAGATACACCCAAGGAAGGATCTACAGAGTTTCCACTCTAAACAAACAATTAATTTTGATAATACTGAAGACTTTCTCCTCATTCAGACACACAGTAGAACAACTGAACTTGGCAAATACTTTTTGTGAAATGTCCTGTCTTTACTGGGGCTTTTATACGCTAGCAAGCACAAAAGAAAAAAAAGGAAAGAAGTGAGATATATAAAGCTGTAACTTCATTGCAATAAAAATGATTGTTACTCAGCTACAGTATTCCAGCACTGTACCCTGTACAGTGGAAGGTGAAGAAGCCTGGTCAGTTTAATACAATGTAAAATCTTAAGAAAGCAAACCACTCTATTTCCTTATTCTGGGGTAGCTGGTTCACATGAACTCCAAGTCAGAGATACTTTGTTGGCCTTGCCTGGCTACACTGATATAAAAACTACCTGGGAACCGTCTGCACTAGGACTGTATCAAAACAAAGCTGCTAACCTACCTTTTATGGTGTTAAAAATGGGAATTAAAAAAAAAATCTTTGTAGTAGCCTAATACATGCAGGATTACTAGAAGCCTGCACAGACCTAGGTTCAAGGACATAATTTCTCTAATCTTTGTTTTCTTCCTTTGTTAAACAGGGGCAACAATGCTTTTTTTCTGTGGTATTGAATAACGGCCTTTTCTGCTAGTCCAGAAATAAAAGTAACTGAAGATAGTCTTTGTATTGATGTGCAGTCTGTCTTGTTTATGATAGAAATGACTTTGGTTTTAGATGGGAAGTGTTCTAAAAAAGCTTTTACAACAGGTTCAGAAATATAAAAGCCATTTCGGGATGAGGACCTCTCTATCCTTTATTTTGTTAGTTCTTGAAAGGGCTTTTTAAATGTTAGCAGCTACGACTGCCCTCGCTCAACTGATGCTCCCTTGTCAGCAACCCTTCTGTTGACATCTCTTTCTTTGCTCTCAGCTTGTCTCTCCTTCCCAACCCTTTAAGAGAAGACAAGTGGTTGGAATTGAACTTTTGGCAGACAGAGCCTCTAAAATGCATTGAATAAGTTTGCTGGGCAAGTCAGATTTCAGTAAAAGAGTTTCTTTCCTCACTTTCAGTGATATACACTTTCTTTCCTACACTTTCAGAATATTTTCCCCTCTTCCCTGTGGCACCCTCCATATATTGCAGTAAGCAAAGCTGCTCAGAAAACAGGAAGCATTTTCAGCTCAAATAGGTTGAGAGAGATGAAACGGTAGGGTAATGTCATGTTTCTATTTGATATAAAATAAAGCTTTTTGTCTAAAAAGAATGTAATTTAAACTGTGCACCTAAAGTAGGTGTATGTATACATATTTGAGTTTTTTCCAAGCTAAAAAAAAAGGCATTAATTTCCTTGTTAAGCTTTCTCGCAGACAGGTACTGGCAGCATTCCCTGCCTCATGGTGATAGCGACTTTGAGTATCAGAAGTTCATTAGTAACAATTAAACATTCTACAGCACTTGAGAAGAGGTTGATCCTCTTTTATAAGCCAATGTCAGTGAGCATATTACAAATTACAGTAGTCCAATTACTCTACAGCTAATATTTAGCACTTATACTTTGCTTTGAACACACACTCTGCAACTGATAATTAATTCTTAATGCTGGCATGCATGTGTATCCTAATTTCACAGATAAATCAGAAAAGCGAGATAATTTGCCAAAAGCCACTTAGTCTTGAGTGGAGTCAAGACTAACCAGGGGAAGATTCAACCCTGTATCCATGGCTTCCAAACCAGGGCTAACCACTATCTTGGTCACTATGTGATAGTTGTATTACTACAGCTCAGTAAATCTCTGCATGGCAAAGATATCCTTGCCACATTATGCTATGACAAATTATTTGGATGTCAGATCTGGTTCTACCCTATCTCTACAGAAAACGCTAAAACCCAATTAAATAAAAAAATAATTGTGCAGAATGTATATCAGGATCTTCACTCATGAAACTGCTTCCACAAGATCTTGTTAGGCCTCAGCTTTCCCACCCCCATCCCTTTCTATGAAAGGAAATGAGATCTCATTATTTCAGCAAGTATCATTTCAGCAAGTTTCAGTTAATTTCACTGCACTTCACCTCCTGCCATTCCATCTAATTATTTTCACTTAATTCCAGAACTATCTTTTTTTTCCTTGACAAGATTTTGTCTGCCTGAAAGTTTTTATAATGCTTTTTGAACTGTTGAGCTTCAAAACTTGGAAGCTCCTCATTCAAATGATTCTTCTGGCATGTCCTGTAACAGAGCTGGTGTGTACCTGCCCTGCACCCACACGGATGGTTCCCATCCACAGGGAACACCTGCAGCTCACCACAGCAGCAGCAATATATTGAAAACTCTAAAGGGATAATTGTACATGACAGCAAATAATTCTGTTACCTTACTTGTCATTTCAGCTCATCTCACTCTTACCTCATTGCCTCTGTTAATGACCAAAAAGAAACCTCATTGCTCCTCCCTCTAGTTCCTCCCTCTACGCAGGCAGCCATTTGCTTGAGGTTCTGTTTCTGCATCACAGCCAGTTTGTGCTCCAGGACAAAACCTCACCCCTGTGAATTGAATGTTACCTTCAGGACAGTGTCTTCAGAGAGACTATGGCAAAACAGTGGAAAACGCTCACAAATACTGCCCAGAATCCTTACCTATTGTTTTTGTCTGTACTCCAGAACAGTCCGGCAATTGGAGAAGACGTTTCTCTTTAGAAACTCAGTGTCCCTTCTTCTGAGAATAATGACATTTCTCTGTTGCTCAAAAGAATGCAGCAAATATAACACTGAATCCCAGCATGACAGGATTTTCAGAACTCCTTTCTTATCATTTATTAGTGTTACTGGAATTATATAAAGCTCATGAGTCACGCATTCTCACAAATATCTGTAATATCTTCAGGAAGATAAGCAAAACCTTCACATAACCATTCTGCTACTAGAATCTGCTTTTTTGTTAGCATTCAGATGACTCCATTTTTAAGTGATCCCACCATAGGTAGATGGCTGCCTTTTAATGTTTAGGATGTCTTTGTTTGGTAAGGTACCTCTTCCCTGTAAAAACAGAGCATTTTAAACAAGGGAGCAATAACCTAAGGGAGGAAAAAAAAATTGTAAAAGCCTCTCACTAAAATATCAGCCCCACATCATTATTCAAAATATAAACAAAAACAAAATTAACAAACGATTGGTCAGACACATACATATTAGTTCATTTTATTTGTCCCAAAAAAGACTTATACTTAACAATAAGCCACAACTAAGACACAGTTATAATAGTTGATTTGAGCAGTGTTATTTTTTACACCTTTTTTCCCAGACAAACCTTCTCTGTTTGTCCCACAAGGGAAATATAGCCATGAAGTTAAAATTTCACCCTTGTTTTTTTTTAATTGAGATACAGGTCTTTAAGCATAATAGTACAGAAACTCTAATGACAACTAAACTTTAAAAACAATAGAAAAATACAGTTTCACTGGTATTAGATTACCACAATTCTTATTAAGTTAAACAAACTAAAAAGACTGCTAGATACTACTAAAAATGGAGTTTTTAATTTACAAAGTAATATCATTTTCAGGGTTTTTTTTTTTTTTTGTAATTTTACTCCTCTTGTTAGAAACAATTTTTAAATGCTAAAACTTAAATTAATCCATTACTACAGCCTCTATATAATAGTCTGTACATTTAAATACATAAAATGAGGTTAAAGATGCAAAGATGTGATTCTCTTAAATTAATTATTGTTTCTGCTATTTATCATTGTTAAACAAGAACCACAGAAGCTGTAGAAAGCGAATGTAACTGTGCCTTTCTGATTGGTTTTGCACCTTGAAGCAGAGCAGTAACACAAACATGAAATAAAACATCAATATCCTAGTGCTAGTCTGTATAAACAGCCCTTGAAAATAAATATATTCTACATATATTTCATGACATATATAATATCATCATCATAGTTTGGGTTGGAATGAATCTAATCTGCTCAAAAAGAGACCTAATTAAGACACTAACTTTGGCTCTTTGTCGGAAAAAAAAAAAAAAAAAAATCACTCGTTTGTTTTAAATGTCTCCAGAGATGGGAGATTCCCTGGGCAGCCTGTTCCAGTGCTCTGCCAGCCTCAGTGTAAGGAAATTTCTGCTCGTGAAGGGGAAGTTTTTGTTCATGGCCATTGCTCCTCGTCCCGCACCACTGTGAAGAGTCTGGCATCCCCTTCTCGGCAGCCACCTTTGAGATACGATAAATCTGGGGACAGCGCATCAATTTGTGTTCCGCACACGTGTGGGGGTGATGGCACAACACAGGCGGCAAACAGCCAGAGGCCTGAGGGGTTCATGGGCACACCTAGAGGTGCGCACGCCGGGCTCCACGCGGGGCACACGAACAGAGACCGGCGGGCACTAAAGCGAGCCGAGCGAGGGGCAGGGTCCCCGCTCCGCCATCCCCGCTCCCGAGCACCGAGCGAAGCGGGAAGCGCCGGGCAGTGCCGGCACCCGTCTCCCGGCAGTGCCGCCGCCCGCCCCGAGGCGGGGCCCGGCCCGGCCGTCACGGCCGCGGAGGCTTCTGGGACATGCAGTCCGCGCCCGCCCGCGCCGCGCCGCCGCCGCCCGCCCGGAACTACCGGTCCCGGCGCGCCCCGCGCCCGCCCCCGCAGGAGCGGCTCTGGCAGGAAGGCGGCAGCGCGGCCCGGTCACCCAGCCCGGCCATGAGCTCCGCCAGGGAGTCCCAGAGCCACCACGGCCTCAAGCGAGCGGCCTCCCCCGATGTAACCGGGCGCGGGGCGGCGGCGCGGCGGGAGGGGGTTGGCGGCGCGGGGGGCGGCGGCAGGGCCGCGGCTCGGCGGCGGAGCCCCCGGCGGGACGCGGGCAGGCCGCGGCCGCCCGGGCGGGCTGCGGCGGGGCGGAGGGGCCGCTCGGGGCGGGCGGGCGCAGTGAGCGTGTGCTCCCGCAGGGCTCCAGCAGCTGGGAGGCGGCGGACCTGGGCAACGAGGAGCGGAAGCAGAAGTTCCTGCGGCTGATGGGCGCCGCGAAGGTGAGGCCGCCCCGCTGCCCATCGCCCCCACCGGGGCGGGCACGGGGACCGGGGTTCTGCGGGGCGAGCTGAGCCGAGCGACAGCAACCCCGAGCTGCCGGGCTTTGGGGCTCTCCTCTAGGAGGATTTGGGTTTCACCGCTCTTGGGTCAGCAGCCGTGTTACACAAAACCGCGCTCGGAAGTTGTCGAGTCCTGCGCCGCAGCTTCATCCCCACCCCACACCTTAAATGCTTTCGGACCAGCTTGTAAAATTATTTGTTGACGCTTCCGAGAGACAGGCCTTGTTACAAATTAACAAACCCACCTACTAGGTCTGTAGATTTCTCTGTCGCTGGAAAAGCTTTTAAAAGAGTGGTAGCTTGAAGACTAAACCACTCAAGTAGTAAACCTAGGGAATATTTTTGAAGAGAAAATATGCTAAAACTAAATTTCTATTACGCTTGCTGCAAAACTGGTTAAATGTAATAATGATTTTTTCATGTATAAAATGGTGGTTTAGTATTGCACTTTTACTTACTTTCAAAAAAAACCATTTTTACCTGTAGTAACTTATTTTGCTTGAATACGGTAATTTTGTAAGCTAAAATAGCTAACTGTGTTAAAGAGGTGAAAGTTTGGACTTTGTAGTGGACAGGGACAGTGCCCCATTTAAGCATCCCACCACCACTAATCTGAATATGTCTTGGGTACTTAATGCTGCTTGCTGTGTAATGCCAGTTCTTGCCTATTGGGACGCATTTGCTAATGAGCAACTACTGAGCCAATAAATTAATCATCACTGTGAAGGGCTTACCTGACACTGTGACCAGTCTGAAAGTGGGAGCATCGTAAGATGCACGGCCTGAACTGTTGCAGAGTGTCAGAGAAAGGGTACATGATCAGAACCTGAATACACATCCATCTAGCATGGTATAGTATAATTTTTTGTATCAGTGGCAAGAAACAGAGTGAAACAGAGCCATCTCTGGGGTCTGGGAAGAGCAAAGAGCGTGTAGCTGCTGGGGTTTCTTTTTCAGAAAATTCAGCAAAAGAAAGATGAAACAAGCTTACCTAGAGGCAGCAGCTGTTAGCTAGGAAAGCTTCCGGTCCTGCAGTTGGGTGGCAGGGTTTGACAGCAAACCTTTTCCATTCAAGATGTCCAGGATGTTGGCAGAGCTGTCAGTGCACCCTAAAGCTCCAAAACAAACTGCCTTTTCTTTTAGAAAGAACATACTGGCCGCCTTGTTATCGGAGACCACAGATCAACCTCTCACTTCAGGACAGGTCAGTTTATCCAAGAGCTGATACAAAGTTGGAAATCTAACCCTTATTTAGGAACATTCCAGTGCTCTGAGCTTGGTAGATATGGCAGGGAGGGATTTCAGGATTCGTGGCTGCAGCTGAAGATGGGTCAGGCTGTGAGTTGTAGAAGTTCCTTATTTCTGTTAGATTACTGACAAATGGTTTCTGTGACTGCACTCACTTGCCTTTTAAAGTCCAGTATGTGCCAGGATATTCAAACTATGTACATAGAAAAGAACAGGGGTTGATTTGTCTCTGACCTGGTTACCTATTGAATAGAAAGATCTCTGCCCTAAAGCAATAAGGAAAAAGCTGAAAAGCAGTGAGGTAAAAGCTGCAAGGTCATCTGCAAGATCAAGGCAATCAGCAATAATTGGATGTCTTGTAGGACCATGGTAACTCCTTAGCATGCTTTCTTGGGAAGTCAAAGTATATGGCACCAAGCTGGGTTGGACTGCACTGCCTGAGAGAAGCCTTGATAAAGCCTTGTGGAATAGCAGCTGTCAGCACTCCAGAAAACTTTCCCTCATATTCCAGAAAGCTTTCCCTGATGTGCTCCACTGATCATTTTTCACATGATGAAAAATTATTTGTGGCCCAAAATAAGCCTGAGGATTGGTTCCAGGTGCTGCTGCTCTTAGCTTACAGAGACTGAGAATCACTACTTCATACCTGAATTTCTAGGAAGGAACTGATGCCTCTCCTTGAAGTCATACAGAATCACTACTCATTTGTTAATAGCAAGAAGTTAAAATGCTGGGGGGGTTTTAACACTTCTTTGTCCAACATACGGCTCTAATTTCCAAATGAGGAAGTGTGGATTTGCAGTAGAACCTTTCAGCTTCACAGAGATACAAATTAAATTAGTGTTGTAGGCCTCCTGGAGAGAATTAGAGGTTATTACCTTTTCCAAGTACATAGGAACCTTAACTATTTTAGACCACTTACTTAAGTAAATAAAGGGGCTATAGAAGTAGCTCATGAAAATTTGTTTTTCTGCTAATTGCTAAGGATGGAAGGATGGAAAAATACAGAGCTGCTCCTTGTGATTTGGCATGCATGAAACAGTTTCAGATACAGCTCCATAAACAAGAGTGGTGCTATTGTCCCAAGGCATGATGCTATATCTGAGGGATGATTTCATCACAGTAATCCCACGTTATGTAGTGAAGGTCACAAAGTTTATCCTTGCTGGGGCATGTTGCAGTATTGGCTGGAAGCACAGAGAACTCACACTGATTACATTTACCTTGTTCTGTAGAACATAACACTGCATAGTGCAACTGGGGAATGCATCAGGTCTCAGGAACTTCCCAGTCCTCTTTGTATCAAAGCCATCCTGCTTGCACCCTTGGTACTGTTGCTTTAAAGTCTGATGGTTTGTATGCAGTAATACTGGATCTTAGTTTAGAATGGTTGCATTTAAACTTCTTGCCTTTGAAAATGTGACTTCCTGTAATTTGGTGTCTTTGTTAATTTGAATGACCATAACCAAAAGTACCCTGGACAATGCAGGGGAAGAAGACAAGAAAATGAACGAGGAGTTGGAGTCTCAGTACCAGCAGAGCATGGACAGCACCATGTCGGGGCGGAACCGGCGCCACTGCGGGCTCGGCTTCAGTGAGGTACTGAGTTTATTTCTGAATGATTTGGCTTTCACTTCACTGAGACAAGGTGGTACAGGGTTTAAAAATCCATGCAGACTTCCATGGTTTGGGTAAAAGGACAAACTTATTGCAGCCACTTGGCTGCTGTTTGTGTACACTGCGGTGGTCATAAATGCTTCTTGTTGTTCTGAGAAGTGAAGACTTCTGCTTCAGAGCAGTCTTGTTAGGACACAGAGTGACAGTTTTAATATATTAAATCAGGCTGCTGCTGAGCAATGTATAAGTAGGCAGGATAACCATCTGCATTGTTGTTAGCAGTATCATTGGATTACTTCAGCATTCTTCATGCTGCAGTTCGCTAAGTGTCCTTTCAGACGTCAGTCACAAAGGTGAATTCTGGATGGCCTAGCCTTCAGTTCTATTGTGTCACTCTGTGACAAATATTCCAGTGTCAATACTGGAATTACTGAACTGATGTGATCTGGAACTTCAGACTCACTGAATGGTGTCTTTAGCGTTTCTGCTGTAACTAAATAAACCAGGGGCTGATGAATTCATGTCACAGCTGGCATGATTAACCACTTCAGGGAGTTGCTTTCTGTCTAATAGTTTGTGTCTTATGGGCCTCTGTTTAGCAACATGACCCATTTTAGTACCAAAATGAAAGAAGCCATTAAGTGAAACAATCTCACTGGGAAATTTTAAAGGAGTTGCCTTTAAAATATTTTATCTCTCTCATAATCTGAACTTACAGTTTCAGGAAGATGAACAAGAAGAGGAGGCAGCTGGACACTCCTCTGATGAGAGTTCAGATGATTCTGAAAGTGGCTCTGATTCAGAGCAAGAGGAATCTGCAGAGGAGCTACAAGCTACTGAAAAACATGAGGAAGCTGAGGTTCCAGAAAACAAAAAAGAATCAAAAAGCAACTATAAAATGATGTTTGTGAAAGCCAGTGGTTCATAACTGCAGATGTAACAGCTTTGTATTTAAAGTACAGTAAGCCTTATTGTTACAGTGCAAAGTGGAGGACTGCTACAGCACAGATCTTTGTATTTTGATTTTAAAAAGACCCTGTTAGATGACAAAAAGTAGTATTTGCTTTCTGTTGCCACGGATAACATTTTTATGGGCACAGTGATATTACTGGTTTTTGTAAAGTGTATAAAATCCTGGATGGAGAAATAAATTTGTTTTGTTCCTGCCCAATCTTTACAATGTTATCTGAACTATCCCTTCCCTTATTCTATGCCAGATAAGGAAGCTTCATGTTAGTGGTTTATTCAGTTAGTGCCCCCAGTCTTGAATTTTTGACTATTAAGATTACATGTGAATTACGTGATGTTGCATTAGTTGTAAAATACCAATATCAGCATTATTCTGTGATGTACTAGAGCTTTAAACAATGATTTTGTCTATAGACGCTAGTGTTGGCAGGGCTGAGGAGAAATTGCTCACTTTTGTGACAGCGTTGATCACTGTACCCATCTGAAGTCCTACAGCAGTTGCATAGAGAATATGTTTTAGAAAAGAGTAATACAGCAGTAGGCTCTAATTGCTTCTTTGGCTTTCTAATGAGGGGGAGGAGCTGTAGTTGTTTCTACCTTTCAGTATAAAAGAGTGATTTTTTGAATTACTGGTTCCTGGCTAGAGCATTGGGCTGTTATTAAAAATAACACCTCCCAGAGAAACCAGTTTACTTTGAAAGAGAAAGTATACTTTGATAATGAAAAGGATATACAAATCATTTTAGCTTTTTTAAAATATAGAATAAAGAGTTAAGTATGCGAGCCCTTCTTCCTTTTCTCCCTGCACATGCATCACTTGGAGGTCTGAGTCAATTAGCACAAGACTGTATCTGTCAAGTCAAGCTGATATGCCTAGAAAGCCAGGAGTTCAGCAACTCCTCCCAGCAAGAATTAAACACATCCATTCCTCTGCAAAGTCATTGCATTCATGTAATGAATAAAATTTCAGAGCTTTTTAGACTTTTTTCCTCTTAGTACATCAGACAGATCACCTGCCTCTCCTGGCTGGGAGAACAGGACATCTGCCCTGTACCTCTGGTACCTCCACAGCAGTGTTCCAGGAGACACTCGGGGTGCTCCTGGGGACTCTGTTTCTGTGTACAATTCCTGATGTGCAGACAACATTTCCAAGCCAGTCGGCTGAAGGAAAGCAGCAGTTTGTACTATCATTGCCTAGTTGAATGTAAACATTGCAGCATCAGCTACTGGAGGAGGACTTGGAATAAGTATGGAAAAAATAAAAGTAATATTGTAAATAGAAACTGAGTGTAGATTTTGATTACTGTGTTTTAGTACATCTGCATTTTATACAAGCTCTTCCACTCATCCCATTTCAAGAACCATGTTCCAGCAGCCACTAACAGTCGTTTTTACTTGATTTGCATAGATTTTTCTGTTTTCCCAATACTGCAAGCTTCTAATACATAGGGAAAAAATTTGAGTAGCTTGTGCATTGTGAAGAGAGAAAACCTCACCATGACTTAGGAAAGCTGCTCTTTATCTAGGAAAGATAGATGCCTAGAAAGGGAGATGCCTCACTAAGAGATCAGCTGATCACTTTCCTAATAGACCCATTCCAAGTTTTCCTGGTTAGACACTCAGGCTGAACTCGAACCAGCATTTCACTGTTGAAATCATTTAGCTGCGGCTGCCACTCACCTCTCTGCCTTCTCTGTCCCAGCAGTGCTGCTCTCTGAGCTCTTCCACCAGGATGCAGCCATGCAGAGATTCATGGTGGGATCTGGAAAGACCCAGGAAAAGCAGATCCAGCTGGCGGGCCCTGCACAGCTCTTTACCGACAGACAAAATGAGGGGCTCTCCTACTCAGCCTCTTGCATCCCTGATTAGGCCATCAGTTTCAGTTATAAATAAATAGAACACACAAAGATAAAAAAAAATAAACTGATTAAACTATTCTAGATACAGTTCTGACTGGAAAAAAAAAAAAAAAAAAGAAAAAATCAGCAGGGCTTCCATCTCCCAAAAGTAGAACACCAAATGTGAACATCTGATGAGATTTGGGGTAACATCTGTGATGCTGACCTAAGACTCACCTGCTCAAAATAGGAAGAGTTATTCTACACAGTCTTGTCTGTTTCTGCCTAACATTTATAAACATTCTAAGAACTTGCAGACTGATCGATGAAGCAGCATAAGCTTCTCCCTACGTACCATGAAAGGCTGATTTAGCTCAGTTTGTACAGTGAATGTTTCGAATCAGGAGTCAGTTTTAGCAACATTTGCTACAACAGTATCAGCAGTAGTGGCATGGATAGGAGCAGGATGGTTTCAGCTCATTGGAGACAGGGGACAGAGGAAAACTTAAAAGTCCATGTCTTGGTTGACTCCAGGCAGCCCTTTGCTTTTTCAAATTGGTATGGAAGGAGCTGCCAGAGATGACAGCAGAACACATCATAAGCAGCCACTGACACACAAGAAGGGCAAGTGCATTTGTCTATTAAAACAAGATTTGTCCACTGAAATTCCTCAACTCAAAGACCAGTTAATTTCCATCTCAATAGAAAGGCAGAAATCTGCCTGTTCCCCTACACCTCAGGAAAGGACTGAAGTTAGGCCACAGAGGGTTGTCACAGAACAACCATCACATCTGCTAAGTTTTCATCTGTTTCTAAACCACGCTGAAAATTTGCTTACGCAAAAAGCAATTCAGGTGCATTCTCGCACTTGGCTTTGGAAGACTGAAAACACCTGAACAAGGTCAAATACACTGGTGTGCCTGCTCCCCCTTCCATTTGCCCTGGAACCAGGAACCCCTCCAGGTGAGCTCCATCACAGCCCCTGTGCCCACGGGCCTGGCAGTCACCACAGAGGGTGCTTCTGAGCCAGGTAAAAAGGGATTCTCAACATCCTACAGGAATTCTCAGAGGCCAAGGAAACCAGATCTGTAAGTTGCCCTGTAGTTTCTTGCAACTGCTTTGCAGTTTACTCTCCCTTTCTTCCTGAAGAGGAGGCTGACAACTTGATTCCTGAAAGCACAATTTATAGGCCAGCTTCAAAGCCATAGGTCCCACTAAGGCTCTGGTTGGGGAATTCACATCAAAGACGATGTGCACATGTTGTTCTGATGCCAGAGAGGACGGTTGGTAGAAATCTCCGTGGATTTGCTACAGTCCCCAGTACAGGGATTAAATTATGCACTGAAGCTGCCTCTGTAAACTGCAGGAGACAAAGAGAATAAGTGGCAGTGCAATATCTCATAATCAAAGCCTGGCACGGCTCTTTGCATCAGTCTCTTGGAAGCTGTCAGGGGATTAAGAGAAGGGACCATGTGTCAAGGTACCCTCAACTGAAGGGACAGAGCAAAAGTTGGTTTTGTTTGCTTTTAAGCCTGTCACCTCTGCACTTTTCCTGAGAAAAATATCTTAGTGCAAGAGGTGTACAGCATCATGATGGGAGGTGAGTTTCCTTAGTTTTTGCACAGCATTAAAGAAACACAATACTTGGTAATACTTGATGTGCAGGTGCAGAAGGAGCTCACACTTACAGTTTGTGCTATGATCTATCCAAACCCAGCACCATTTATGGTGGCCATATGAGGATCCAGTGAAGAAAAATTAAAAGGTAAGACTGAAAAGAACTTTAAATGCTGTCTAGGAAAAAAACACAGCAACTGGCAATAGGAAAGACAATTGTCCTGCTACCAAAAGACTACACTGAAGTCATCATTGATTCTCCTTCATCCACTACTACCACCAATATCCCATTCCCTTGTTTGATTCTTTCACAAGGTATTTTTTGTACTGGGACATAAAACATTCTAATTTCCCAGCTATTCCTTCTTACCTTCTCCACTACAACTTAGACCAAGTCCTTTCATGGAAGCATTTTGCTGCTGTCCAAGTCTAAGTATTTGAGCTCTTTGCATCTTTTTACTACGTCTCATTTCCCACCACCAGGCTGCTCTCCACCCTCGCCTTCAGCCTCTTACTTACACCTTGCTTTCAGATACATCTCTGCCATGATTTTCTACAATCTCACTACTCACCTTGAATTTCTTAATATCTTCCTTCTTTTAGTGCTTCCTTATGCTACTGCTCCTGGTAAGAGGATTCAAGAAAACATGATTGTCCTTCAGGCTTCCATCTGGTAACACAATTTCACCAACAGCTGCCCCAAAAATGCTTATTCTGTTTTCTTTGGAGGTTGTTTTCCACTCTCTGTAAGGCAACCAGGAGCACTGGCATGTAAATAACAAGTCAACAGTGCTCAAATGTGCATATACTTTCTATATGCACTTACTTTTTACACATATTCAATACTTTCTGGTTTTATTTACTTTATAATTAGCACTTGAAGTTATTCCACCATCTCCCAGCAATTTCACTGCAGCTTTTATAATCTTACCTCCTTCTTACATTTACCTGTAGTTTAACATTCCAAGTGTGGTTGTTGCACAGGATACCTCAACAGACTTGTATTAAAAATGCTCTTTAAAATTCCAGAGCTTTGAACTAAAGAAATATCTCAAGAAGTTTTCATGGAAAGTTCATTGCAGTTGGTTCAATTCAGCTGCAGTTAGATGCACCTTTTCAAATAATGGGGAAAAAAAATGTAAAGGGGTCAGACCCAATCAATACAGTTGTTCAAACAGAATTTCAGGCACTGTGATGTGGGGATTTTTTGTGCTCTTTCTTTGTACTGCTCCACTATGAAGAAAGGTTGCTTTTGCTAGTAGAGCAATAAAAATCTTAGCCTTTTGAATACAGCCAAATAACCAATGGGAATCTTTACCAGGTGTGGAAAATATAGCAATTTTTTCATGTTTTTCTTGTGCATGGCTTTGTTCTTTTTATAACCACGCAGTACACGGGCACCCAGACACACACAGCACAAGCAAACACTTTAAAATACCCACAGACAGACATAAATCAGAGGGGTAACATCACATCCTGCCTTCTGCATCTTCTAAGTTTTGACACTGGGTAAATCTGGTCTTTCCTTCATAGAACATCCAGAAGTTAATTGCTAAGACACCTGGGAAATAGGTAGTTTCCTAGAGGGGAACAGATGCTGATATAAAAAACATACATATATATATATTTGAAGATCTGGAAGTCAGAGGAGTAAATGGTGCAGGGGGAAAAACAATGGTGTTAAGTACCAGAATGGGTTGGGAGTGCTCTCCCTTCTCAGAACACCAACCCCTCCCTCCAAAGGCTGTGGGTTACCCAAGACCACCCTGGATGGGCTTTAAGGGCTTTTGAAATAGCAGCACACAAGTTCAGTAGCATCCTTCAGCAGCTTTTCCTTCCACACCTAAGATACTCTTCAGAAGAGAATCTCTCAGTAGTTTCCTGAAAAACCTTTGTATCTAACTTCTGGTGGGTTTTGTTTGTGGGGGGCTTGTTCTTGTTAGTGGTGTGGTTTTTTTTTCTTCCCAAGTGTTCCAAAACAGCCTGGATGTCTCTAAGTACTGCTTACCTGCCCAGTCCTTTAAAACAAACAGCATAATACAGATGCACAGACAGTCCTACAGCTCAGCAGGATTCCTTGCAGCCCAGCAATCACACAAACTTAAAAATAATAGTGAAAAACAGGGGTGGGGGCTGTTGTGCAAGTCCAGAAAGGTGAAAGAGGTGCCACTTACAGCTATCAGGCTGTACTTTTATAACTGCAGCTGGGCAGTAAACATTTAGTAACTTTGACTGAAGAAATTGGAAACTTCAGTGTATGGGAAGAGAATTCAGCCTCCAAAATTTTTGCTTGGTATAAAACCAGCACAATCAAAAGAACTGACACTGTTTTCTAATGAGTGAGTTCAATTAGTCCCAAACACTTTTCTGTTCAATAGGCAGAGGGGAAAAAAGTCCACTTTCTGACCAAAATTATACTGATCTGCAAGTTCACTTTTTTTTTTCTAGTTTTAATATTAGAAAGTAGCTGGTAACACTGAAAAGAGCATACAGATTAAAAGAAACAGAACTGAAAAAGGAAATTGACCCAAATTAAACATTCTATGCATAGGAAAACTAGTTATACCTATTTAAAAACTACACCCATCCTTACAAAAGATGGTCATTAAGAACAGCATTTCACATATTTAACAAAAAGTTTTGGAAGAAAAAATACCTTATCATTTTTTCCCAAATATGGGATTAACTAGGGACATGACCAAAATCTTTCAATCAAGACTGGTTTCGTTGAAAATGTTAATGCTGTAACTGTTTAGGGCAAAATCCTTTTCTTCCACACAAGATTGAATGAGCAGATTTTGTGTGTGTGTGATCAAAGAAAAGAGAATAAGCATCTGTCCCATCCTGCAGAGCAGCACTGCCTGTGCTCCTTTCCCTTCACTGCCTTGTTGTGTCCCACAAAAACGGGATGAGCACATCCTAAAGGAGCTCAGCTCCCAATTTCTGCAACTCACATCCAAAAGCCAAGGACTCACAGCCTCAAACACTCACCCTCAAGTTTGTGCAGTCAACACTAAGCCACAGAAACACTTTTAATTGGGTTTTTTTCAGAGGAATTCAACATGTCCAGTGCTCCCCATCAACTTGGGTGGCTTTTGAGGGAATTGCTGGAAAGTCAAATGCTGCCAGTGAGCTGCAGCTTTGCCAGCGCCCACCACCTTCCCCTCAGCCAACACCCCACTCTTGCTATTCAAGAGTAAAGACAGATTTCATCAATTGCTTAGAAAACATTTCTAAAAGCAAAACAGAAAATCAACTAACAATAATAATCAACAACAAAATGTCGAATTGGTGTGGAGAGAGCCTTCTTCAAACCCCAGTAAAATAAGTGCAAAACCGGGGAACTTCAATGGGATTTGAACCAAAGAAGAGCAAAATGTGATAAAAGCACAAATGACTCCAGATTTCCAACTTGCTGGACACTGATAAGAGAGCAGACAAGACAGAGGCAATAGGAGGCAGTTATGTTAATATTTTAATCTGTACATATACCATTTTCCAAACAGTTACATTTTATTTAAATTAATGTTTTCTTGCAAAATATTCATTTATGCTTTCAAAACTTTTTTTATAAAGGCAAAAATAAATCATTATTTTGGCAAAAGGTTTTGAAGTTGATACTGGCAGTATTGAGGTAAAATAGATTGCATTAGCTAAATATATACTTTTAAGAATATTTCTGAGTATAGTGTTAATATATCATGATTTTTCTTAAAGTCTGAAACACAAAGGTCAATTCCAAGGGGTTTTTAGCTACTACTTGAATACAGGGAATAGACAAGTTAGTGGTTTCACAAAATACTGCAGAAGTATTTCTCAGTTATTTCTCATCCAGAGCTGAACTCAGCTACTAATTACATAACATTGGGAAGTTTTTGCCTGTCTTGCATTCAATGCATACACAGGGTTTTTTTTAAGTCTAGTTGCAGCAATAAATTTAATCTTCTTTTCTCCTTATTTTAACCAGCTCACCCTTTGCCCTATGCATAAGTACAGCACAGAATTTCCAAGTTTGGCAAAGATAAGCACCAGGTGAACATACACAGGAAATTAGCAGGTGCTACATTCCATTAGTTTTGCTGTTTCTAGGATAAACACTAGTCAGTACATCATATTGTAATGTCTATTGAAAAAATATCAGAAGAAAAATATGTATTTACTAGCCAAATGACACATTGTAATTGTTTATTGCTTACTTCACATATTTTAATTAAAAATCATCTTCTTTCACATCTCAGCTTCCAAAAAAAAAAAAATTTTGTTAGCTGTTTGTTATAGAGGGGGCAGCACTACTTTCAAGGGCAACCTAACAAACTGAATTGATACCACTAAGTTAATCATCTGGGATCATTAAAAAGGGGAGTTAAAACTGGCTTTTGTTATGGCTTTCCTGGGAAATTTCAGCTCTACAGCAGTCACTAATATTTAGAAATTCAAGCTAACAGTTCTTGCAATGGATTATTTAATGGGCAAAAGGGTGGGTGATTAACTCTACAAAAATATTCCATCTGAAACACCCTTTCACCAAACCTGTCACCCGTGTTAGCTCTATCCATACCCTATCAATGTGCTTCTAGGTTTGTTCAAATTCGCAGGGTTTTTCTCACAAAACTTTACGATGTGTATCTGAGCCTGAGGGGGAAGCAACAGCATCTTTAAGTATCTATGCAACAAATGTCTTTTAAAATGAATTCAGCCCTTGATTAAAAAAAAAACCTAAAATACACCGTTCTAAAAATACATTGTCAGGATTTTACAGAGTTTATTAAAAGTGCCGTTTATTCGTATAAAAAGTGTGAACTAAACTGAAGTAAATAAAAAACGACCTGCAGTTCTCTTCATTTTCATAGAAAATCCCCCTATCATTCTCTGAATGTCTTTCCAGAAGAAGGTGTCACCAGCCAACGAGTACCTCCACAGAAACCTGGAAAAGAATCTCCTCTGTCCTCCACGTGGTGTCACAAAGCAGGATTTGCCTCCAGTCTCACGTCAGTGTTCACTTACTGCTTTGGCTGGTGTGAAGGAAAATAAAACAGGGTTAAATATTGAAGGGAGTCAGCCAATGCCAAGCAGTAAGAAATTGCTGGGAACTTTTTTTTTTTTAAGCCTTTTGCAGTTTGACAGAAGGAACAATTCATACAGACACATTAAGCCAACAGCTCTCTCATGATGCCACTGATGCTCAAGCTCCTGTGTCCCCAGCACATCACAGCTACTTTCTTTTTCTGAAGAAAACATAACTTGATATAAATATACATCTGTAACTGTATATCTATGTGTATATATTTGTACACATTTGGGGTAGGAAGGGACTCTGAAGGTCAGCCCCAGCCCCGTGCTTGAGTCTCTGGCACTGTACAATTATTTACTCAAGCAACCCTCTTTACTGCTTCATCTCTGCTTTATCTTCTTGTTCAGTTTCAGGCAATAAAATTGAGCCAAAAAAAAATCAGAAAGGTAAAAATAATATAAAATGAAAATATGGATGCATAGCATCCGTCTTAACTAGGGGCACACTCAGCAGTTGCATACAATATTTACACCTTTTCCTACTTGCAATTTCAAACAGGGAAATCTCTGCAAATTCTACTAAGAAGAGATAAAGATACAGATGTTTCTTTGTAAGGACAACAAAATTATCACAATTTTAATACCTGAAGTGGCAAAATAACCTAACCAGAGAGAAACTCAATCTTTTGTTAACATGATCCAACGAAAGGCACGATTGAAGTCAAACACAACATTGCGGAATTAGTTACAAAGGGCCACATTTTCAGCTCACCTCAGCTGAGACTCTGATGCCAGCTCATGTGTAGGATACCAGCCCACAAAGGAAGCCCCTGCTTGTACAAGGGTGAACTTTGGATTCTCTCTTTGCATGCCCTGAGCAGCCACCAGAGTACAGAAGGCTGCTGAAAACCTGGCCCCCCGTTACCCAGAGCACAGACGTCTCCTCCCTTCACCACAGTAGGACTGAGGAAGCACCTCACCTGCAGAGCAACAGCACTCAACTGAAGACTTCAGCAGCCCATGTGTTAGCTCATCAGAAGCAATATTTACAAGAATAAAAGGTTCCTGAAAAAGTAGCTGCATGCTTTCATTCGGATGGAATCTTGGTTTAGTAAAGGAGTTAAAATTTAGCAAGCCACAGCACAGGCACGATGGCAGATCAGACATGCCGAGAGCAGTTAGTTCTTACTTGGAAGGTGTTTAAACAAATGTGTAGTGAAATCCATTGCTTAAGGGGGAGTGAGGTGGCTGTGGTACAGAAGGTGAGGGTGCTTTGGGTGGATAGGTCAACTGCTGAGCTAGAAGGGATCACACACAGGAATTAGGCTGCGCAATCAAACATTCACATCATAAACGGAGTCACCTTAATTTTCTACCCCCTGATGAGCAATGAATGAGGTGCTACACTATTGTAGCCACATGGAACACAAGGTAAACAACATTTCTACCTGCTGCTTTTTTCTATTCCTTGCATAAATCAAACAAATAAAGATTTCTATTTGCATGAGAATATGGACATGAAATTTAAAGGAACACTATGAAGGCACACAACACTGACATACTCTCATCAGCCCTGCTTTTAAAGCTTTTAAAGCTCTGGACCAGCACCTATTTTTTGCTAATTCAAATTCCAGACTTCACTGAGGCTGTGCAGGTTTTCAACATTTCCTTTGTTATATGCTAGTGGGCAGAAACCAAAATAATATATAGAAAAATAATGTTCACAAAATTATATATACATAAAACATTTTGCATAATGCAGTACATGATACAGTAAACACATTTTCATATCTCAGCTTGAAAATACAGGATAAAGAATACAATGCTTAAAACTATTCTTGTTTATAAACCTGAGTAATGGTATAGTATTGGAAGACAATCTTAAAATTGAAGAAATTGAAACTTGATCTAAAATTCTGTTTTAATGTTTTGGAGGGCCAAAGCACACAACATAGGAAACGACTTCTTAGTAGTCTTGTATTTGACTTTAATCTTCCAGACTCTTGGCATGATTTCCACTCAAAAGGTTGATTTCTTATTAGGAACAGAGGAAACTCTAAAATGCTAAGATTAGATAAATTTACAACTTATCTTACAAGATTTATATTAGCATAATATCCTAACATAACTGCTCACCCCTGAAAAATGGGCAAAGTAAAGCTTCACAGTCTTTTTCATAAACAAATCTTTGTAACACAATCTACATAATTAGATTGGGATTTTCAGAAGTGGTCGGCTTCATGATCAAGGAGTAAACAATAATAAATACTTCAAAAATCAAACCCCAAAAACAAGAACACGAAGGAATCTGTAACAAGGGACTAAATGAGAATGTAAAGTCAGCTGTGTAAAGTGTCCAGTGCCTCCTTTGTAAATCACCTTAGTTCATCAGAAAATAGATCATAACTAAAAAAAATGGAACTCTTTTCTGGTTTGTAGATTTTCTATTAAAACCAAACTACTCTGGTTTGTTTGGTTTTTGTTAAGAATACCATGGAAGGTGTTTACTTTTAATGGAGTAAGAAATAACTGAAATCAAAGCAAGACGTGTTTCAAGAAGAGAGTTTTTGAGGCACAAGTGTGGCAACAAAAGCTGTGCACAAATATAAAAGCTTGGAATTCCTTAAAAACCTTAGCCTTTGGCTACTGTGTTAGGGGTTCTTTAAGTGTCTGAAAGACAAAAGAGGCAGCTGCTGTGCTTCACAAAAAAAAATGAAACTAAAACTTATCTCACAACTGACTGCAAATTTTCTGAAGCAGCATTTAAACATTTCAGTGCCAATACACACTTTAATTTCTTTTTTGAGGAAACAAAAGAATTAAGAAGATTTTTCTGACTACATGTATCTAAAAAAATTTGACAAATCACACTTTTGAGATAATTAAACATAAAAAATTAAAATATATTAATAGAAAACCTATAGTAATGGAATAATTTCAGGTACTGGCTGTGTTCTTCTGGGCTGATCTTAGCCCAGATTTGCGACCTTTTCCCAGCAGAAGCTGGAACTCAAGTGGCAAAATGCTCCACTGGCTCACACCTCATGAAAAAAATTACCATTCCATAACCAAAGGAACCTGTTAAAAGGTTCTGGTCACTAGAACTGGGACCAAAGCACCTGTGGAAAAGCCCTGTTGATACATCCATGGCCTGAGGAGCCACAAGGTTCATCCTGAACTGCCCCCATGATTTTACAATTCTGTTTTTCTGTTTGTTTGGTTTAGCTTTATAACGTCTGGCCTCCTCAGCGAATCATTTTCTCCCTGCCAGTCAGTTAAATTACCCACAGAAACTCTCTGAAGTCTCAAGATTCCTATCTTGGAAATGCATTCCATCCCCTCAAAATGCCATTCCCCTCAGGTTCAGCTGGCACTGCAGCCCTGAGAGTACAGCCACGTTCAATCAACACTGTTACTGCAGATGCACGTCACGCATCCCGATACTTGGAATAATCTGTCTTTAATGGGAAGGTCTTAAGGGCTGCTGTGGCAAGAGCCATAAGTTTAAACTGACAACTTTGGATGAGAAATGTGCATATTTTTTCTCCATCATAGTTGAAGTTCCCATTATTTCCATTCTCCACTGGAACAGTGAATGGTGCCAGTTATAAATGGCCAGTCAGGCTCTTGGGGAAATCGCTGCTGCGTGGATTACTGTGTGATACAAATCTCTTGACATTTCTTACTTATTGCAACTATAAAGCAATCAAGAGTGAAATTATCACTTTTAGCAACATATTGCAAAGGATCTATTAATTTCTAGGCATCAAGCAGAATTCCTGCACAGCTGTCTTGCTTTGACCTCTCATCCTGGTGACCAGACATGCCAATCCCCATTTTACAAGCTCTTTTTCAGCCTGTTGCACGCAGCTCAAGCTGCAAATGATTCTAGCCTCATCTCCATCACTGGACCAGGGAATTTTTCTCTATAAAAAAATATTTTAAATCCTCTTTCCTTGATTGTTTTTTGAAGTCACAGATCCATTTACTTTCAAAAAATGAACATAGAAATATTTGATTTAATGCAATTATAGATAATTAAAATGCTAATTTTTTTAGTACTATTAGAGCAAGTTTCCAAGTTCTTAACTTGATCATCGTATCTTGCCTCCTTTATCCTGTCCACTGGAGGCCAAATACTCAGTGCAAATCATTAGCCCCTCTCCATTTGTTACCTACACACACTTTTCACTATTTCGAATACGAATGACTAAAACTTTCTCTCATGCCAGGAGTTCAGCAACAACCCCACACAACTTGAGAAGCTGGTAAGGAATAGCTGTTATTTTGTAAATAACTAAGCATTACCTGCTACCTCCTTGCTCCTCTGAGAGGCTTCAGAAGCCAGAGCATATGAAATGGTAATGATGCGCTCCTGCTCCTGCAGCTGTGAATCTAAATCAATCGAGTTGTGTTTGTCCTGGGCAACAGTAGGCTGCAGATTGTGCATACTAGGGGGAGAGTGAAAAACAACATTAACATTTGCAAACATAAAGAATCCACCATGCAGATAAGAACGAGCTCGGATTCAGAGAGCAGTTTTCAGATCTCATCTATCAAGCTCCGTATTTTACTGCGGTTCTTTAATACAGGGTTGATGTTGTATGCAAACACCTACAGCACACAAGGAAAAATGACACAGCCACCCCACATTCAGTCACAATTTCTGCATAGCCTTAAGAACATCTGAAAGTCCTTTTTTAGAAATATCCTTAATGTGCTTAAATGAAAGCACTACAAAAGTGCTATTTATTTAAAATTGTTAGTAAAATTCCTTGCTAGTGCTCAGAAGAAAAGGAAAGACCTGGTGGTCCTCAGGCTGTACCCCTTCCAAAGAGAGAGCAGGTACCTGACATATCAAATTCTGGAAATGGAATGTTTCAGCTGACTGTGTTAGCTCTAAGTAGCCAAAAGTGCTGTTTCACAACTCCAGCTCTCTGGCCACAACAAACTTGCTCTCACGCTGACTTTTCTTCTGCTTTTGGCCAGCCAGCTTTGTGCCTTTCCCACCTCCTCACTCTCAGATGAGAGTTGTTTGGTAAGGACTTACTACTGTTTTAGGACTCTCTAAACAAGAAAATGGACATATGCAGAATTCATCAGTATGTCTCCTACCTTGCTTTAAAAAGCAGCTCTGAGTATGCCACATAAATTCTGAGTGCATTTTCTCAAAGCTACAAGTTGCAATCAGGTAACAGAAATAAAGATTGTTGTATGATGTTAGTTCTCCATGTTTAACATGAATTCCTGTGTATTTGGAAAAAAGATTTGGAAAAAAAACCCTAAAACCTAACCTTGATTTAGTAAGAATATTCTTTATCTTTTCTGCTTTACGCTGCCTTGCCGCCAGTTCTTCTGTAGAAAGAGGCTCCTCTGGCTCCAGCTCAACATAACGTTCTGGAATTACAACCTTCTCAGGTTTTGACAACTGCAGAAAGAAAGCAAGCATCGAGTTTTCAATAACAAAGACTTAAAAGAAATTGAGATAAATCCTCCTCAATGGGAGAACAGAGTGAAAAGAATAAAGCATGGATTTTCACAGTCAGTACATGTACCTGACGCTTAACACTGCTTCTGGATATCTAGCTGATGCCCTTTCAACAGTGTTCCCTCTGATTCTTGTTACTTCAGAAGACAGATTGAACAAATATTTAAAGGGATTACAGAAGAAGTCAGAATCAACAGAAAACCCTTCCTCAGTTCAGGCTTATAGCCCAAAATAGGATGCTGTCTAAAGCTCTTACAGTAGAAAGAAGCAACCATTCTGAGACTGACAGGACACCCTGAGATATCAATGCCATGATATTTGTGTCATGCCAGCCAGAACTTCCAACATCTGAAAGGAAATATTACTGAGGGTTTTAACCTAGGGTGTCATTCTTTTGGGACTGGATAATCAGAGCAGCAGAGGGGGAAAAAAGGCAAACAGAAATACGCTACACTGTGTGACTGTAACAACACATTGCAGAAATTAATTCTATAGACTGAAAGTTTTAATATGACTGCATAAAAAATCTAGAAACATTTTTTTACTAAGATAAATTACTTTGTGGGAACTTTTCACTCCTCCCAATGAAAATACAGTTTACAAACTTTGAAAATCAATTCTTATCATACAGAAAAGACTGCTTTTGAAAATGAAAATAGAGGATGTGTGAATAAAGAGAAATCAATTATAGGATAACTATTTTTTCTCATTATTATTGGGATTTTGTTAAAACACTCATGAGGCAATGAGTCTTCAAAATTTAAAGTTTTCAATGAAAATAATCCTAAATTTTTTCACCACTGACCTTGGTTCATGCTAATTCAATGGATTATTTAAAGTGGCCTGACCTAACCCCCAGTGCTTAGGCTGAGTAATTCACAGCAAATCTCATGCCAAGAACACACACTGGCACACTCAACAATATTAAAATCACAGCCTCAAGTTTTTAGACTTCCCTCTCAGGAAACCCAAAGCCAATGCTTTCAGAAAAATCCTCATTTTTCCACTACACTTCCCTACTTCTGAATCCAATTCCTCTCTGAAGGTCTAGATATAGACATATACAGACTTTTTTTTTAAATGTGTATCTCTATCTCCATACATTAGCTCATCCCATCACTTTCAGAATAGCAAACTCATTAATCATTGCAAGAATAGATGGTTTTCCTTAAAGACAGAACAGAGTATGTTTCCTTCTGAGGCACAGAGGTACCTCAAACACAGAAGTGCCTGCCAGGTGAAGAGAATGGCCACATGAAATGGAAAAGGACAACAAGGCCAGGTTGGATGGAGCTCTGGTTGAGTGGAAGGAGTCCCTGCCCATGGCAGAGGGCTGGAATTAGATGATCCTTAAGGTCCCTTCCAACACAAATGTATGATTTTAACCTGGGTAAACTGAGAAAGAAGCATTACACTTAGAGCTTCACACCTACTTCAGTTACTCTGAAGCAGGACAGAAATGCCTATGAGCAAAAGTGTCTCCAATTCAAGGCTTAAAGGAAGTACAAAGTGATTCCCATAGCCCCAAAGGCCTTCTGGAAAAGAAGAATTGTTAGCAGAGTGCAACAAGGAAAGGCAGAAGAACAGGAGTTATTTTCTGTTTCTGAAGTTTACAGAAGCACTGTATTTTCTGTAAAAATTATACAAAGATTAACTGAAAGATAAATCCATTCATAGAGTTCAACAGATAACTCACAGAGTAAACCATTTACAAATATCTCTGCTAAATGATATTCTCTCAACAGCTTTCAGAAGAGTACAGGTGCTTATTAATCTAATTACCATTAACAGTTGTACTGGTTTGTCACCTCCCACGGCATTTAACACAGCACAAGGTACCCCCTGCAGCCTTTCCACTTGCTGTGTTCTCTCCTTCCCACCAGATGGCTCAATCGCATTTCAAACTGACATCTCCTCCCTTACTGCAGCTGAGCAAAGACCTCTGGTGTGCCCAGAACACCGACCAAGTCATTCCAAAAGCTGACAAAAATACATTTTCTGTTCAAGCCCAAATAAAGCAGTGCTTCCTCTTCTCTATCATCATTTGCCAGTCAGCATGAAAGGTAGAACTAATTGGGGAACTAACTTGTCCTTCTTTCCTGCTTCTTATTTTTAAATACTCATTATGTTTTCTTCTCATCTTTTTTTCCCAATTTACAGAACTTTCCCTAACTTAATCACTCTTTCCTTTAAATCCTGAGATATGCATCTAAAAGATTAGAGCCAACTTTTCAATTTCTTCTTTCTACTAAAACACATTATGAACACAAACCTTTCAAAGGTGCCAGGTCAAAAATTTTCAGTACTCAAAAGATCCCTTTTAGTTCAAACTTCCAGCAACCTGAATTCACTGCCTAAAACTTAGAAAGGTTAATGTTTTGGGACGGAGAATAAGAGGGAAAAGATTGTGAATGTTACCTCTCTGCTGATATCTAAATCATAGTCTTGAGGCTCCAGGTCTGTCTCTGTCACTGCTCCTGGCTGAACTTTTAACCATTCATTTTCATCCTTGTCTTCTCCACGAATTGCCCTCTCAAGTAACTGCAAATCAAATTCTTGCTCTCGTTTCCACTGGTAATAGATACAAAACAATTAACAGCATTCAAGCATACTGCCAAACTCACCATACAGCATTGTACATTACGGCAGCAAAGGCTACACTGCTGAAGGATTCAGCTGGGCAAACCCCTGAACTGACAAGAGAAAGAAAATAAAACTGCATTTCTTGGTACATAAGGGTGAGAGTATTGATCTCTAGCTGTGCTGTGAGGAATTCAGAGTATTGTTTAATTTTACATGTTCGGCGGTGTTAGATTCTAAGAAATTTATTAATCCCAATTTTACATTTGCTGATGAAGATGGAACCAGCCACGCACAGGACAACACCTTTGTTGTCACTACCAGTGAGCCCAGAGGCTGGCAGAGCAGTCCTTGGCATTGTAAAGAGGCAGTGCTGTGGGGTTCTGAATCACTGCACAGGAAGGCTATTTACAGTGCTGGTTGAGAATGACAACTTGAAAATTTTATGTATCTTTTTTAGGATAATACCTACTGTTTAAAGTTGATAATATTTCATATATTAGCATTAACTTGTCTTAAATTTTTTTTAAATTGACTTTTAAGCTCTTCAGCAGACTCTAGCTACCTGCAAAAGTCCTCCACACAGTCTTTAAAATGTAAATATTTAGCAATATTATATGTTATAATAAATACTTAATATTTATTGATATTTAAATTTAGCATATTTAAACTAAGCTGCATAATGTAGAGTACTCAATAGCACTGCATAGTAGTCCCTACAAAACTGCACACAATAAAGTTACAGATAAACTCACACTTAAGGACACTACCAATACCTTTTTTTCAAAAAATTAAGTTCATTTGTAGCATCATTCCATCCAGTAGATCTGAGCAACTTTACCATACATGATATTAAAAGCAGTAGGAAAAAGAAGGGACAAAAACAACAACAACAAAATTATCTCCTCAAGGTTTTGAGGAAATCAGCAGGAGAATGTGCCACTTGTATGTTTCTTAAAAATATCTCCAGTATTTCTAGTACAAATCTTTGTCTTGTTTTGGATGAAGTTTGAACTCCACATGAAGTCCTTAGACTTCATTATGTCACTTGCATTAATAAATCTAATTGAAACCTATTCATGCACAAGCTCTCAGTATTCACTCATAAGATAAGTATCTTCCATGTATATTAAAAAGTTAAGTAGGTAAGAGGCAATTATATCTCAAAAATTAATACATTACCAAATTCAACAGAGAAAATAAGATTTTTCTCATATGAGTACTCCAAACTCATCCTTCTACTCATATTCGAACCAGGCCTGATTGAGATAGTATATTTTAAATACACAGTATCATTTTCAAGTTGTTGTTATATAATAGGTAAGAAAAAACATCAAACCATTCTTATGAAGCAGTTCTTTTATTGGCTTTGATGTTGCAACTTTTACATTAAAAAGGCATTGTATATAACAAATGAATTCATGTACTGTGATCAATACTTAAAATGTCATCCTACGCTTGAGAGCTGACCAATTAAAATTTAGAATTACGCATACAATGTATGTTTAAAGCAAATGTTACACACTGAGCAGCACTTCAATTATACATTTAACTGTTTGCCATTGTGGCTGCTAAAGAATTGTAATGCTGTAAGTAATTGTGCTATCAAACATGCTTTTGCATATCAAAGCCCCATAGGTACAAGAGATGACCTCTACAAAACACTACTAGGGCTGAAAAACTCTATTTGAATTCTTTACAGCAAGAAATAGACCAAGATGGCACCCAAATTTATAAATAAAGTATTTGCCACAAATGTTAATAATGAGTATTATGAAAGCATTTCAATTCAACTTGGGTATGTTATGTGAGTCAGAAAACATGAGAAGCTGAGATTTATTTCTTTCAATTAAAGTATGAAAGTAACAGTGGTACCATAGTACTACAATTCCCAAACATTATGCACTGTCTTTAAAAATTTTGTGATTGCAAAACAGAAGACAAAACAGATGAATGTCTCCAAGCAGTGCAGTTGTATTTACTGGGAAAGTAAATACAAATAACTGGCTGCAAATTAGTGCTACAGAACAGTGGGAATGAAAAGCTGATTATAAGGTTTTTTCAATGCCAGCAATTGACACACATGTACTAAATGCAATTAAGCCTGGTAAAAATTGAGTAGTCCAGTTAGAAATTTTAAAGTAGCTACAAATTCTGCAAATTAAAAGCAAGCAAACAAAAAAAAAAGGCATTAGGTATGATGAGTGACAAATTTAAAAATTTAAAAGCGAGAGATCTTGTGCAATGAATTAGGTAGAACAATGTGATCATTCTAAAGCTCTAGTGGACCAAATAAAACAATAAATTAAAAGACCACAGCATAAGTGCAGTTACAGTACAGTCCTGGTTTAGCACCAAGTGAGCAACTGGGTAACTTCACCAATCAGAATTGCTTTGGTTAGTATCCAAAATGTATCATTATAAACTTCTCACCTGCACAGCATTTACTCTCAGAAAGCAACAAAAATACTTTTCTTTAGCAGCCTAAATTTGAGCCTTATTAGAATATTCTGCATTTTGAGATTTAAAGAATTTGTATCAATTAGAATACATTGGCTCTCACATCAATTCCTAATCAGCATGATTAGATTTTAAAACTGATTATCCATTTATCTTTTTTAAAAAGAACAAACAAACATTTGTCTGATATTACCACCGACTATCTTGCAGGATAATTTATGAATTAAAAGGAGAAACACCCATGGTGAGAAACAACATTCTAAAAGGCCCATTCCATTATGAAGCAGTTTTAAAACTGTACAAGCTTCTGTCACTTTCTAAATACAATTCCAAGGAGGAAAAAAAAAAATCATGGCTCTGAAATCACCCCAAAATACTGATATCTCCACACATCACTAACCTCTGACCAACTTACCTGCTGAACCTTCTACATTTACAATAAGTAAAAAATATCTGTTCCTCACACTCTCTGAACTCATTTGATACCACAGAACACTAATTTAATTGGACTAGAAGCATCGCACGCGCTCAAGTGAAAGTGCTTGCCGGGAGGGGAAAACAAAAAAAAGAAGAATAAATCCAAAGATATTTTTAGTTTAGTCCTTTTAAGGCATATCTAACATACTGAGCCTACGTCTGCAGACACGGGCCTGATGAAAGAGCGAGATGAAACAGGCTGCCTTTCTCCTTGGCTAAGAGTTCTCTTGCGTTCCCGCACTAATGCCTTCTGATGTCTCTTCATTCTTTCTAGCTGCTCCTCTGCACTCATCTTTCCTCTTTGGTGGTCTCCAGAGTATAAACGTTCCAAGGCACTCTTTGGTCTCTCCTGGAGAAGTCACAAGGCACACAAAACACATGGTGTAATTAATACTTTATAAGAAGTATACAAAAAAAAAATGAACTCCTTCTCCTATCTCATTACTAAATTTTATTCTATTAACTTTGCATTTCTTTGTATATACTCTCTCAACTCTGCATTTCCTATTAGTAGTGCTGATTTTGGGTTCTAAACCTTGTTTTATAAATCTATTTGAAATGCAGCAAGTTGTTTGTCTGTTTTCCAATTCATTTAGGAAAGTGAAGAATTGGAGACTCCGTTAGATCACAGCTCTTGCTCCTCTCCCAGGCTACTGCAATCCCACTTCGTGCTACACAAAATGTACTCTGGGCTTAACTTTTTCAAGCAGTTCAGACATTTGCCTTCAGAAGTTAATTTAAAACTTACCTTGGACCTATCCCTTCGAAGTGTTGCAAATGATGAAATGGTAGATGACTGGTGCAATCTGGAAGTTGATCCAGACAAACCTTTATAAGGAAAAAGAGAATGCCTTAAAATCAAATGACAGAAAAAATAAGACAAGTATCAGTTTGGTTTGGTTTTTTAAATTTTATTATACTGTTTCAGTAGCATTCTGGTCAGTATTTGAGCACACATTTTGCAATTCAGATGATCATAAGAGGCATGAAATTTCATTTCAGCTGGACACAATGCGCTTCAGGTCACTACTGATTGAAAGTCAGAAAAATCTATAATCATTTAGAAGTTCATAGAAAAGGAGGGATAGGTTGAACTCAGCTGTACAAGAGTAGATAGATGGTACAAATAATCACATTCTATTAAGGAAATAAAACCTTAACATTCACAGCTAGAAACGAAGAGATAAGAAGCAAATGGCTAAGAAATCATTTGCTTTTGGCCCAAATATCATCTCTATCCTCATCTCCAAAACAGTTGCAGGACAATAGCACAGTGGGGATCGAGTTCCAGTCAGATATAACGTTTGGAGCACTATATTCATATACTTTATCAGTTACATTTCAATGGCAATATAGGTGTTTTAAAAATACTTGGACTTTGCAAAAGATTGCACAGAACTTATGAGGAAAAATAACTCTGAATATTCAAAGAGACATTCTAAGAACCAATTCCATGTTTTGCTATGGGGTTTTTTAAGCCTTCTATATTAAGCTGCTTTGCTAAAGGCTGATTGTCTGTAACAGCACCATTAAAATGCACAAAATTTCAAAACTTCCACTGAATAGTTAATCTAAAAACAGTGATCTGGTGATAAAGATCATCTCCAGGAAGCCCTACAAGAGAAAAGCTCCTATACAGACAGTAATGTTAGGGATCAATTCCATAAATTCCTGGCTTACCACGGGTAGGTAATGTCTGGTATCCACTGTCAGGGCTTATTAAAGCACTGGAAGGATGGCTGAGGTCACCCCCTAGCATTGCCAGCTCTGGTTCACTGACGTATGAACGCAGCTCCACCTATACAGAAAAACACTCATCAGCTCGAGTGAAATCACAGATACCAAGTCTTAATAATCCTTAAACAAATCCTAAAGCTTTGTTTCTGGATTGCTACATCTCTCTCTGCCATTATTATCATACGGCATTATTATTATGATGTCATTGTTATCGCTCTGCCATTCTATATCATGATTACTTTATGAAAGGTCCATATATTTTACAGACAACAACAACAACATATTTTATCCAAGGTTCCCATCTCTTTGAAGTGCAGGGGTGCAGGAGTGTGAGTGCTCACCCTGTAATCTCCATTTACATACTGGCCGAGCTCTCTGTCTCTCTTTCTCTCGTCTGACTGACGCTTCAGGCCCCGCACCGAGGTGTGTCTGATGACAGTGGCTTCTCTGGGGAGGGGTGGGACAGCTGGTGGCTGATCCTCAGGGCTGTACAACTGAGGGAGAGGAGGTCTGGGCGGTGCTTCATCTTCCTGGGAAGAGGAAAACGCAGGGATTTGGCAAAGAGCATGAAAACAGTCTGGCATAAACTGCAAAATCAAGGTCGGTGCATTATGCGAAGTATTTGTGACTGCTTCAGCGTGCTCTCCTCTGTCCACACCACTTTGTCTTGCTTTAAAGACCAAGCAAGACCCAAGAAATCAACCACGAAGCATTTCCAAGGAAGGCTCTGAATATTAACCCATTCTAAACCAGTCTATGGCCACTGTACCATAGGCTCCACATGTGTTGTGCTGCAAGCACTGCTGCTCAGCTCCAACAGAAACACCCACCGCTGCGCTTCCACAGTGTGTGCACCTCCCACCCGTGACACTCCCACTGCTCCTGGCAGAGGGAAATGGAAGCACTGCTGAGCAATCTCACAAGAGCACTACTCACAACCTTTGGCTTGAGCTTGACTGGTGACTGAAGAGGTGGCTCGATTTTTTTCAGCTGCTGTGCTTGGTGCTGTGCCCTGGTCTGGAAATAAGGCTGTGGGTACAGCCTGACCTCCAGAGGGGATTTCACCGGGCTGCGCGGAGGGCTCTGCGGGACGGAAAGCTTGCTCTCCACGGCAGCAAGGGAAGCTGGTAAGGAAGGCACTGAAGACTGAGAAAATGAAGGCACTGTTTTTCTCTCTAGGGGAGAAACGGACAAAAACATTTCTTGATGAGGATCAGGCCAAAAATGAAACCACACGGTTCGGTATCATCCCGTAAAATTCCCGGTGGAGGGCAGTGGGAGCAAAGGAAGGAAAAGCCTCGGAGTTACATGAAATCAGTCCATCAGCTACAGCTGCCCCCATGCCACAGATTCCTGCAGATCCAGACCATCTCAGAGCTATTTTATCTCTGTATGTGAAAGGTGAGGTTTGCAGCAGGCGTTAACAGACTCTTGCTACCCCAGCACATCAGGTCCTGCCTTTGAAATGTAATAAAGCCACTGCAGTGCAGAGCACACACACCTTCCCTTCCTCTCCTCCAGAGCTGATGTTGCTCTGCCCACCAAACACCTGCCTGAACAGACAACTGCAGCAAGAGCAGCTGGGCTGCATCCAAGGGAAAAAAAAAATAAACCAAAACCAATAAACCCAGAGGAAAAAAACACAGAGAAAAGGATGCAGAACAGATACTACACTGGTAAGGGCCTGGCACCTGACAGGAACCCCTTCTGCAACTTGAAAAATGTAGCACATTATTGTAATTGTTGTTCCCTTTTTTTTATGGCTTGTTACATTTTAGAACCATTGGTATGTGAAAACAAACAAGAAAAAACTTTTCTATCACCTCAGGCAAAGAAACACCAAGTTAATGCACTCCATCAACAGAGATTTCTGACACATCCAGTAGCAGAATTCACTGGATTTTCTGCAGCAGAACAAATTTCCAGATTATTTGCACAGACCCAAAGACTCAGCTGCATTGGTGTATTGTTTATTTTTTCATCATGTTCTCCTTACCTGGATTCTTTATAGAGTCTACTATGGTTTTGTAGTTTGCTTTATTTGCACTCAAGCCAGCTGTAACATCTTCAATTCTCCACAAGTCTTTTTGTATTTGTGTTTTCTCCTGTTGTTTGTAGTAAAAGAAAAAAAAAATCAATTATACCTCAGTTAGAATTTATGATGGGCCTTTCCTTCTTTTGATACCACCAAACTACAATTACAGAACTTACCTGAAAATTAGGAGTTTAGAAATTAGTTAAATAATTATTTTAAAATATAAATTAATAAAGACAAAACACCAAACATATCTTGTCCATAAAATGTATTAAAGCATTTTCTGACTCTTGGAAGACTTCCTATAGAAGACAGGGGAAAAGGCAAGTCTATATTTTTCTACAATATTGTTCAGACTGCAAAAATATAGTTTAATATTCTCCATAAAATGTGTTTCCAGAACCCTTTAATTTGAACTTTGTTCTTAAATCTTGTACCTCTGAAACTTAAGACTGCTAAAGCGACCTTAAAAAGCATCTCAATACTTTTAGGGGAAATAGCCAGTATTAAAAAAGCAAAAAAAAAAAAACAAGAACAAACTCAGACATGCTGACAATTTCAATTTCTGCTTATATTTCAGTTGTTAGGCCTACTGGCCATGATGTATTACAAGTTAAAACAATATATTGCTGCTGCTCCAGGACATGGTTTCATCTTGCATCCTATTTTCTTTACCAAGGCTTTTTTCCAGGAGGAAAGAAAGAAAGAAAGGGAAGCTTTGTCTACAAGACTGAGCTGCATCACAGCCTGGCTCCTGAAGCCACCATTTCAGTCATTCCAATCCCCTTAAATAGCTGCTGTCATCTAATTCATTAAAGCCTGGTAACACAGATTTCAAAAATTTGCATCAAGAATTAACTTGGTAAAACCAATACCATTAAAGAAAGCGAAGGCAGTGAAACACTTAAGTTCAGAACTGCTCACAAACTGCTCAAGAACTCCAGAAATTCATCACTTGCCACGAGCTGCAAAATAGCTACTAATTAATCCTATAAGGCTGAGGGTGGAAAAAAAGTTCAGTAAAAGCTGTTACACCTCATAGAGCTAAGGAAGGCATATAAATTGCTTTCCACTTTCTGTCTTAAATCAGGAAATATGTTCAGCCAGGTTACAGATCAGCAAACAGGGTGCCAAGAACACAAACATTTAAATGATGGAGAATGTTATTTGCCTGTAGTAAACTCACTCGAGAGATAGGACATATTTTGAAAGATTGTCAGGACACAAACTATAAATTTGCACATTTCATTTCATTTTTCTGAGATTAATCATACTACAAGGAACCAAATGATGGATTTACAAGAATCAAGCCTCAGAACTGGTGAAAAAAACACGATGTTGCACTGAACATCCTGCTTCTGAAACCACTCAGAAAATGTTTGATTAGCAATGTAGAAAAGCCAGATCTTTTAGTATTATTTCTTCCCATTACTTAAATATCAATGTGAAGAGAATATTTTACATCTAAAATGGACCTAGGCTGAACGATAAGCAGATGAAATAATTTTAAAATTATGAAAGCCAAGATTGCTGTTTACAGAGGGGTATAAATACACTTTATTGGGAAGCAGGAAAAGGTACCTTGGTGAGAAAATTTTATTTCTCTGACTTCTTTCAAACAGAAACATAATTTATACTGACATAAAGCAAGAGGAGAAACACTTACCAACTAAGAAGTCATCACTGATAAAATAACCCATCTCAGTTAAATTCAGCATGCCCAGATCCTCCCCAACCCTTCAGCAAAAGACAATTGAAGCTACATTCTAAAAAGCAAGATTTACTCTGACCAAGCTGCTTAAACATTTAGGCTTTAACCTCCTAATTAATGCCACATAGAAACAACATCAGTGGTCTCCTACAGCAACTTGAGCCTGCAAATTTACTGAATTTTTAATAACATTCCACGAAGACTGCATTTTTTTAAAATACAGTGTGTATTAATTTAGTTCTATTGGAAAATGCTAAATAAACAATCTTGAGTCTACATGCCCTTGGGCAGAGATCAAAAAAATTCTAACTACTATGGGTACTTCAAGTGAGACTTCTTTGAAGGAGTACAGTTTTTTAGAATATTCAGTACTTTCTGAAAAAAACAGTTCCCCTTAGAATCTCCAAAATAGGTATTCAGAAACATTTTTTTAAAACTTAGCCAAACATATCTGTGCATACTTATATATATATAGATATATAAAAGTATACACACATATAACTGATAATGTGCTTATGGCTGTGTGTGTATTTATAATTAATCACTTATGTGATATGAGTGATAATCAAACTGAATTAACATTTTTTTCCTGGGCAAACCACACTCCCTTCCATGGTATTGGTGAATCCCATGCCACACATCCAGTATTTTAAGCATGTTTAACACCTAACTGGAAATTTTATCTCAAAGTAGTCTAAAAAGGTGTATTTTGTTTAAAGGTGTAATTTGCCTATGTTAAACTAAGCAATTTCATACAAGGACCATTTTATTCTGATATTCTCCCAGGATTTTTTCTTTAAAATATATTCTGCAGCTGAGCTCAATTACATAGTCTGACTCCAGAAACTGAATCACTTCCCACACCCCAAAATGAAAAGTAAATGAAAATATACTTTGAAGATTGATGCAATCAGAAAAGGTTTTACAACTCTTGCTTTGATACAAACATTTATTCATTATAGTGAAAATAAACAGGCTTCAAATTATAGCTGATCAGATACTTAAGGCAAACAAGCTAAAAAATTTAACTAGTGAGCTCTTTTGGTTCAAGACATTTGGAAAAGTAGACTAAGATTTGAGAAAAATGTATACATTAACTGTGTTCTTGTGTTCAGCCCAAAGGAAAAATTATCCAGTATTCCCTGAGAATAAAGTCACCAGCTGTAAGCAGGTATGTAGAAATAATCTTGTGTTCCACATCCATTTCAGCAAAGAAAATAACTCAGCTTCAAACAAAGCTTCTTTTTAAAATTTGAAAGTGAATAATTGATTTAAAACTGAGATGCCTTTCAATTACTGATGGCTGTTAAACACTTTTTCCACTTCACAAAACAATCTGCACAGATAAATCTTCCATAAATAGAAGAACATGACAAAGAACAAGTAATGACAATAACAACCAGTGACTGATGCTCTTAAAAATGGATAAAGAAGCCAACAATGTCAGATCAAATAAATGGAAGGCTAAGAAGTCCTGCACAGTCTTATAAATTGAATAGGTTATCAGTGTCAAGATGTCAGCGTGTAATAAAAATGTAATAAAATAATGACAAATTTGCATAGACAACTTGTGAGAAACTACTGCACCACTGCATGTGCTGCAAGACAATGCAGTGCTTTTTCTCACTGCACAGCCTGAGCACAGTGCCTGAACTCTGCAAACCAAACTCCGTGACAGCCCAACGCACCGCAAAAATGGCCAAGAAAATTTCTCTCATGAAATGGTAACTTCAAGTCCAGACTAAACCATCCTCTAAGTGCTTACAGTGTCTGGAAATGGACTCACCTGAGATACCAATGAACTGCTCATCTGCTCCTGTAAGGCTTTTTTCAGCTGGCTCACATCCTTCTCCAATTTCAGATACTCATTCCAGGCATTTTCCATCTCCTGTTAACAAAAGGGATACTCTAATACAGTGCTAACTTTAAAACCACTTTCTCCATCCTGTAATTGAGCACCAAAGAATTTTAAGTTACTGTTGTTCTATTATAAAAAGAAGTAAAGAATCCATTTCAGTCTACATTGTTGCTTAGACTTGACTGTACACCTGAAAACCCTTCGTAGCTTGCATGATCAAGTCAAGAACCTGTAGTTAAAAACCTCTGGCCAGCTTCCTGAAAAAAAACCAAACTGGCATGTAACAGAATCCCTGCACCAGAGTACAGCCCTTTTTCCAGTGACTTGCTATTTATGCCCACAAATAAATTTTACACACTGACTGTGAAAGCCACATATTTTTCTAGAGACACAAACTGACTAGATACATTTCAATAATACTGTCATTTTAGTGATCAGACCTCACTGTAACGATGGTGCTCATGCAATTTTAGAAACAGTCTTACAAAGAGCTAGTCTCATATTCATGAAGAGGCACTAATAATAGAGTGAAACCAGTATTAAATTAGATTTTATTTTTATTAAGCTATAATATGAATGGTAAATTTTTACTGAAATATCAACAGATTTTCCCAACTCCTTTTACGCTGGAAAAACATCCTGGAATCACATTTATATTTTCAAAGGACTTGCTGAAAGATTTGCAATTTAAGCCCACACTTAACATAGACATTAAAAAGGTTAGGGGTTTTTGTTTGGTTTGGGGGCGTGGGAGGCAGGCATTGAAAACAAAGTTGGAGAGATTGTTTCATTTTTTTGGTCTGGTTTAGTATCCTGTACCTTAACCAAAACTGTTCAGAACAGGTCTTAAGTCCCCTATCCAATGACCAACACAGTTTTAGTCTAACTGGGATTTTAATCTGGGTTTTCTTGAAGCAACCAAGCACACGTACCGTTGAAACTTTGGATATTTCTGCCCGAATACGTATAAGGTCCTCTTGCAGAAGTCTCTGCTGGTAAGATATTTTTTCTGCATGTTGTGGTTGGTCTTTGTACTGATCCATCTGCCTGTGCAAAACCTCCAAAACAGACTCCAGCTGATCCTAACAAAGAAGGCAGCAGCAAGTTTACAACATTTACACGGAAATTTATGCATCTACTTGCAGGAATATGAAAGGTGTTTTCCATGCCCCAAGTCTTCCCTATAAACCAACAGAGGTTAGCATTGGCCTCCTGTTTTGGAGACTCACATGTAAACAAAAACTGCAACAGCCTGAATTACCTATTGTATCCAAAATTATCAGGTATTTCCTATTAAATCTTCCATTAAGCACCCAAAACAGTTGAAAACACAAAGCAGTGTTTACCCTCTGTACAAAAGTGTAATTTACAGTTTCAGAAGAATTCCCTTAAGCACTATAGAACTATGACAGCTCTGCCACAGCCCAGCATGAGCTGTTTGTTTAAGGACAGGTTCTCCTTCCCTGCTGTGGGTGAAACAGTCATGTGAGGATTTAAAATACTGTCTAAAACATTAAACAGGCCCAATTCATTTAGTCAGGAGTAAATAAGATGGAATTAATTTTGCACAGCAGCTCTTCCACAGGATCCACCTGAACAGCACTTTCATTTTAGGATATACACATTTTCTTGAATTATTATTTTTATAATCACCTCAGTTTATTGACAGCTATAGCTCACAGGAAGTGAAGTAGATGGGTTTAAAACATTCACTTTCAAAAACATGTTTTCTCAAAATGGCTACTCAATCCTAAAATAAAACCCAATTCTTGTTATTACAGAAGTATATACACAATACAGTGCAATCATCATCCATTAATTCAATTTATTGTTTATAATTTCCTATTTTATGCTTCATGATTAGATAAAAGTTTCTGTTTTGTTTTATTATGCCCTTTTTAACCTGCTTACTTTATTTTCCTTAAGGGCTCTTATTTTGTCCTCCAAGTCCTGCAGAATTCTGTCCTGCTCACAGAAAACACTCAGTTTCACCTGGAAATGAAATCATACACATATATAAGATTAGATTTTAAAAACCAAGCAGAAAAGTATCCCCTTGTAATACTTCACCCCAAGGAGCATAACAATGATCATGTAACAAAAGAAATAGACAAATCAGTGCAAGAGGTGCTGGTGTTTGATACTTACATCAATATCACTTTCTGCAACCTTGACAGGTTTTGCGCTTCTTTCTTTCAACGTGTCACGTCCTGTCACCTAAGAGGAACAGATTTTCAAAACGTAAGAAATTTGTAGCAAACTGAAACCTAATGATGCTTCAGCAGCGAAAAGAAAGCTTTTGTTAAATATTCACTTTTATTAAGGAAAAAAAAAAAATTTGGATAGAAGTTCTTTCAAATCTGGCTTTATTTTTTGAGAAGTGTTAACAAAAGGGATTACTAGTTATATTAGGCTATTTAGTAACTCTTTCAGCAGCTTGGAATTCTGCACAAAACAGCATAATCTCACCTGTCTCTAGTTACAAAAGTCCTTTTCCTGCAAGATCTAGTAAGTTGAACAGTTCTGCTCTAATAGCCTTCTTGAAGCCAAAGGAATGGAATTGTTGATTTAAATGCACGGTTGCAACAATAGCAGCATTCATGAATGACTAAAAATACAACTTTTGGCAAGTGCTTCATTCTACAAAGGACAGTATCTTCCTCAGCACAGGGCAGATTTACTAAAGGCAGACTGCTATAAAAATGCCATAGTGAAATTAAATGTAATTAATCTATTTTGACATGGCTGCCACGTACCAAATCTCTCATTCCATAAATCACTGGTTTCATATTCCATTTCTGGTGAGACTATCTTCTCACATAACACAGTTTTAGAATCAGTACCAAAACAATACTCAATTGTACTTCCAACCTTCACATCAACCTTAAAAATTAAGGCATGCCTGTGTCTGTGTCTGTAGAAATGTTTATTATTTCCACTGCCTACACAGGACCCTCTTTGTGAATAAATGAGGTTAAGTGAAGAGCAATATAATAAAGCTTGTAAATAACACATTTTTTTAAAGGCCTGAAAATCTAATGATTTAAATCACCTCTTTGGAACATTTTGAAGGTTCATTAGAGCAAATACTATCTTACCACAGGACCAGCTGGTGATTAGTAGTATTCATATACAGCATATTCTTATTCACATACAGGCAAAAGTTTAAGAAGAAAAATTCACCTCAATATTGTCTTCAGTAATATAACAGGAGAGATTTTGATTCAAAAGCTGAATTTTGTGGCTTTTTTTAGTGAGGTAAGAGGGGTATAAAGAGGCAGTTTGCTTTTTTACCAAATGGCAATCTCCAGACTTGAAGCTACATATTTTACTTATTAACCTAAGAGTCACCTACAGAATCATGTTAGCTTTTTAGAAGTAATTAAATTTTACCCTAAGTGAGGTAAATATCATCTTCTCTCCTCCAGTGGCAGACTCCCTTTGAAGACTTCTCATGTACTTTTGAGTGGTGAAATATTGCTTCTGCACCACCAAAATCAATAGTTTTATTGCTGCTAGAAGCTTTCAATTTTTTGATTTTTTTCAACAATTTGTTAGATAGAAGAAAAAACTGTCTTTCAAAATTATTTATGAAATTATTTAAATGCAAAATCCTATAGATAATTGTAACAATTAATTAAATATAAACATAAAATACCAGCATAGCAAAAGTAATAATTCTGCATATTTAATTACCTGCAAGCTAAGACAATGCAAAAGCCTTTTTCAAAGCAACGGAATCAACACAAAAACAGGTCTTCAGAATTTGGGAATACTTTAAATTACAAAATCAGAACTGTAAGGAATTTGTTAACTATCAAGCAGTGAACATGACAACATAATGAGGATTAAGCATGCTCTCACATTTTCCAAATTCCACACAGGAGTCACTACTTGACACATTCATTTCCAAAACATGATAAAATGAAACCAAACACTGAGGTCAGCCATAATTTTGCATACAGACTCCAAAAGAGGGAGGGGGAAAAAAAGGGAAGTAAAAATAAAATCTTAGAGAAAGCACTACTGTGCACCAAAAGACACCTGAGAAAGCCAGAACACTGACTGCTACTTGAAAAAGCGATGGGATGAGCACATTTCAATGCAAGCAGTCTTACATGTATACTGGATAGTAACCCTTGTGCTGAGTTCTTTAGCACTTTGTATATCATGTTGATCAGAGGTCCATTATTTTCTATCTGTTTCAAACAAAAGTTTAGTCATAGCTTGTTACGGACGTCAAGATTTAAACCCCCAAACCTCAGAACTCCAAACTCCATGAGCAGCAGTGATCACACACTCCCAGGTCACACCTAAGCACTCTGCAGTTAATTGCTCAACCACAATTCCACACTGAAAAGTTCTATTTCAAAACCTCTAAAAAAGATCTCCAGAAATAATGGATTTAGTGAAAAAAAAGTTTAACTCCAGTTCCGAAATGTTCAGTCCTAACTGAAATTGATTAATCAGGGCGGGTCTAATTCAAAGCCCAGTGTAGTCAGAAGGGATACTTGAACTAATTGGCTTTCTATCTAAGTTTCCAGCATCTTAAATGGAAGATATTACACACATGACCTGGGAACTTGCTGTTACTAAAATCTGTATAATTTGCTTCCTTTTATGCAGTGCACTCTTCTTTTTTCCTTGTATCACAAATCAAACCGTTGCTACATTTAGTGGCAAAGCACAAATGTAACCAGTACAGGGACCCCTTCTCCAGCTTCACATGGGCTCTTTAATCTCTCAGCAACCTGACCTGAAATTTTACATTTCTGGACCATGACTGAAAGAAGGTTATTAAGGAATGCCCATTAGGAAAATTTTCATCATTCCTTTAGAAACACATTTGACATTTTGAGTGTCAAGATTTTCAAAAGGGACCCAGCTGGCATTAAGTTTCTTTGCACAGAAGTATCAGGTGCTTCCACACATATTTCTTTCTGGCTGCTTTTGTTAGGTGCTACAGGCAGTAGGATGGCACAAGGGGAACTCTAAGGGACCAAATATCTCCTCATGCTCCAGACTGCAACAAATTAATCTGGACAGAATCCACCAAAAAGTTAAGAACCACACCCCCCACCCCAAGAATTTTGCTAAGCATATCACATTTTCAGAAGCTTGACCCATGGTCACTTCAACTGTGAAAATTATTGTGTTTTACAATGGAAAAAAGACTGCTATTATTAATAATTTCTCACCTCGCAGGACTTTAAAAATTGTAATAATTTGCAAAAAATTTGTCATAAAATTCATCGGATGGCTTGGGCTGCAGTTACATTTGGCAAAGCCATGAACAAACCAAGGACAAGGCTTAAAATGAAACGTGTCCAACCAATTTTAAATTTGTGTATTAATGATTCCAACAGTTTACATACTTGATCATTTAGACTACATATACACCACCTGTATTATATGCTAAATACATATATGGTTCTATAGTAATATTTTCCGTGTATATATTTGGTTATATATTCAGAAATTCAAACATCAGATAAGACTGAAATACACATCCTCAAAATGCAATCAGCTCACAGGAAACACCCCATGGCATCAGTGAGCTCTGTACATGCAAACCAGACAGACAACAAGGTGTCAAATTTCCCTTCACCTTGATTTTCAGGAACACCACGTGATTTATATATGGCAAGACATCCTACATCCCACAGAAAGTGGCAAACTACTTTGCTAAGCAAAACAATGATATCTTTCTGCTGGGGTTTTTTGCCCTTCAAAACCTGGTACTAAGAATTCTGTATTTGCCTTCAAATTGCCAACCTTCAAGTGTACCAGACACAGAAGTCATTTAGACAGGTGACAGAACCCTCAGTATAATATTTAATTCTTTTTCAAAAAGAAATATCTCCTAACATTACTTGATCAGATTGTCTCTATGGATGGATGGATGAATGGGTGCATTTGAAATCTTTTAGCTGTAATAACATGAAAACAATGACAGTGCTAATTAATCACATTTTCACAAGAACATATGGCACATTATACAAATAATGGAAAAGTCAGTCTAAGAAGATTTAAAGGGGAAAAGCTGGATTAAAAGAACACGAGTTTTAACTTACAGGTGTTGACTTCATATTAGCACTAATGCCACAGCAGAGAAACACTTTCAATCTGTTTTTTCTCTGATTTCTCTAAACCCACATATCATCCACCTCAGTACCAGGAACAAAAATTGTTCTTTCAAACTAAAGCAAACACATTTTCTGAGTTTCCACTTTAATTGTATAGTCACTACTAAAAAGACACTCAGTACTCTAAGCACAAGCAAAAGACAGCTTCCATCTCAGACTAGAAAGTTACTTTAAAATTTACAGGTACAAACACAATGCAAAAAAGACAACTGGGTTGAAAAAAAGATAAAAAATTAGGTAGAGTCATCTTAAAATCTTACCTTTAGATCCAAATACTCTAGATCCTTTTTCAACTGGATGTAAGTGTCATCCGCCTTCAGGCAAGTACATAGGGAAAAAACAGTGCAATGTATTTGAATGTTTGGAACCATTTCAGAATAGTTGGATTTACTATATACAAGAAAACAGATGGAAGAGAGAACAAAATAACAGAGTAGGAGCACATAAAAAAAAAAAGCACATTTGCTCCACCAGCATATTGCTATTTACAGCTAAAACATGGGCAAAATATTTCCCAAGAGTATTACTGCCTCATTAAACCCCCTCCAAACACCTAGATTTTTGTTTCCACCTCTAACAGGACACAGAACTACCTGAAACAATACATCTTCAAAAGTTGTTTTTTCAAGATCAATTTCCACTGACTAGCCCTTCAATGAAAAAGTTACAGTGGTGTGACTGAATGACAAATGTAACTAGAAGGCATCATATAACTTATCACTAGAATACTTTTGATCACAATTTATATGCATTTTAAGATAGGGAAAGTATGAAATAAGTTTTGTGAATAAAATTCTGAAAAAGATCTCATTTATATGATTAGACAATCCATTTTGTCTTTTAAGTAAAAACATTCAAATTGATCCTTATTTTTCATTGCCTCACCTGCAATTGCTATCAGCTTAATCTCATAGTTACACTCATCTAGCAACATCTTTATTACAGTACCTTCAAGGAAAACATGCACAGAAGTCATAACAAAGTTATTTCTCCTCTGTTGAGAGAGGATATTTGCAGTACAAAATAAAGTTTAACTGTTGCAAATGTGCTACTTGTAATTAGCCAAAATGCCCAGAACTTCCTACAATTTTAGCTGCTATTTTGTCAGCATTTCATATCCTGGGTGCAATTAACTTCAGAATAAAAGAAAAACATAACTATACCTTTTCTCAAGTTTTGAGCCAATGAGAATGTGTAGTTAGAAAAAGAAAAGAAAAACCCTTTATGCCAGAAAATCAATAGATCACACTTGCATTTCTTTAGAGGTGTTCACTTACAATTCTTGTCAGATCAGCTTGTAAGACTGGCTGAGGACTCGACTAGAAAGTCTGCCCGTTTTTGGAGAGATCCCTGTTATTACCACCCATCTTAGTGCAATTGTTCTGTAGGTGAGGTAGTCGGGATATTAAACTTCTTCAATTCCAAAAAATCACTTTAATTTTGGGCTAAAGCCTTCACCAATTCCAAGAAGAGTCACCAGATTTTATTCCCAGGTGGCTCCATTTTTAAGGCTCTAATAGGAACCGGAGAGCTCTGTGAGTACATTTCTGGTTGATTTCACATTTACAAGTTTGATAACACCAGTGCAATCAAGAGCACTGTAGATGATCCAAGACGCTCCTGAGCTTTTATGAACCAATGTTCACCTGCAGAACTGACACAGTCACAAGCTCATATGAATGTACAGACTGGCTGATGCATTTCAATTTGCAGGTGATGCAGCACGTGGCACAGGGAGCCAACCCCACCATGAAAGCAGCACAAAGAAATGGTTTTGCTTCAGAATGAACTTATACAGTATTTTAACCCACATTTCTGAAGATGCAGCATTTTCAGAAATAGTATAAATACACAGTATAAAAAGAAGAAGACGCTTTGAAACAGATGCACTGGCACCCTGTAACTTAAAAATGCTCCTCTTTTATAGCAAATACAGTAAGCAAAGAAAAACCGCAAACGACCTGGGCACTGTAGAATACCAAAGAATGGGCAAGGAAGCACAGACTCAAGCATGCCACTAATGAAGCATTTGCAGAGTCACAAAATGTCACAGATGAGCCACGCAGCAGCTGACCTGATAGGTGGAATTAGTTGGCAAGTGCTGCAGTAACTGAGCGATTGTGTAATTTCTTATACTAGCCAACTTAGCCTGATGTCTCCTTAATCGAATGAGAAGCAATGTTAGCTCTTCAGGCTGCAGGTATTTAGACACATTGTAAAGAGGAAATTAGCAGTCTTCAGGGAGAGGAACTATAATTACATTTTTCACCTCAGTGCCCAGAAAGCAGTTACTTGACATGATTAAGCAATTATTTAATTAACTCTGCATTTGGTCAAACAAACATAATAAAACTCGAATCCTGTAATAACAGAAAGCTCACGTTGCAGATAAGGCAAAAACCCTACAGGTTTTACTGGGTTATGATTAAGTTCTCATTCGAGTTATTTATGCTTTAGCTAATACAGTTAAGATCAAAGACTGGGGATCTCAAAACTCGGCTGCACCAGCGGGAGGACACGAGAGGAGCCGAGCTCTGCACTTACCGACTTGCCGTGCAGGCTGGGGGCGCTCACCGTGTGTGTCATGTAGCCCATGGCAGGCATGGAGCGGCGGTCCAGGTGGGTGGAGCTCTGCAAGGATGCACAGCCACAAGGTAAGGATTGGGTTAAGTGCCAGCTGAGGCAAATTCACTCTGCAGCCCTGCCACAGATTTTCTATTTGAATTCGTGGCGTGCTCAGAACAGGGTAACGCACACTGGCCAGCCTGATCCTTTGATGATAAAAAAACTTATGAATGAACAAACACAAATTCAGCACCTGTGATGCTGGGCAGAGCAGTGGACTGTGGCAGCATGAGATGCTTCAGCAGAATGTGCAATGCAGCTCTCGGCAAATTTAAAAGAAATTCACCAAGTTTCCATCCCCCAACACAATGTCTCCCAGAAAAAGGCTTGGTTGGATGATGCCTTCCCACAGCAGGCTCGTACTGCACATGTGAATGCTCTCTTTTATCCAGGGAACATGAAGCTACTGACATGACTGACACCTTGTGGCAATCAATACCAAGGGGTTTTTTAATGATCATTCTTGATCTGCCCCTTTCTGCTTACAATAAGAAAGCTTACTGCACACTCATTCTTTCACCTTTCTCTTAAAGCCAAAGTTCTGTGGGTTCCTCAAGGCAAAATTAATGTCTCAGTTATTTTCATTCCTGTCTCTGAATTTCACTGGATTTGCCTCACCTGCCTTGGTTTTCTTTTTTAAGTGTAAGTGGATGGAATTTAATAAAGCAGTACAGGGAGTGTGGAGTATCATGGATTTATGCAGACACATTTAAATGTAGAATGATACTGTGTGCTTTCATAGGAAAACATGAGCATTTTTCTCTACAAACTTTCACTGAAGTTCCAGAGAGAAGTTTTTATGATGAGGAACTGTGTTTCCCAATACTGGTAAAGCAAAGATGCCATAAAAAGAGCTTAAAATTTATGCAGTTCCATAGCACAGGAAAGGAAAAGACTGCTGTACATGCCTTTATAAGGATGTAATGGTCCTTCAACTTACACGTGGAGAAACCAATATGTGGGAGAATATAATCAGAGGTTGGAAATATTAATTTCCAGTTCTGCAAATCACTTGACTATTTCACCCTCTGACAGAATATTATAAATCTATAAATGCAGAAAGACACCCAACAGCTGCCCCACATATACACTGGAAAAAAATCTAAACTGTGCATGAAGCTGCAGCCTAAAGTCATGGTCCTAAACCCACACTGGGTATCTGGATTTACAAGCCTCTCCCTTTGCAAAAACCTTCCCTTATCAGAGCCCATGGCTGAGGTTGAAGATTTAAGTGAATACAGAGGCTTTCAATACCAATTATTCCAAATCTACCAAGACAAATCAATCCTTGATTCAACACAAATTTCCCCAAATCCCTTAGGCAAGGAGAGCATTTAGAATACTGAATAGGGAAACCTCTGTCACCTCTGGATAAGAGGGTACAAAAGTCCCTAGAAAAAATCCTCACACTGAAACTATTCAGAAAGTTGAAGCTTCAGACCAACACTATTTGAATTTGGTTAGCCCACTGATAAAGACTCTGCAATGGACCTAAAATAGTAATATATGTATTAATATATGTAATAATAATAATATGGGCTTTACCATAGCTAAAACCAGAATCAGCTGTGTGACTAACTACAATAGCAAAACATGTAGAGAGAGCAAAGACAAAGCTACAGGCAAAAATAAATAATCAAGGAAGATTCCATCCTGCTGAGTTTTATATTCTTGCCTTCATACTCTCTACATTAAAATACTACCATCTTTATACATGTAAGCATATGCCTTCTGGTTTTTTAGTAAAAGTACTCCAAACCTATGCGACGTGACACCAATTTTCCTTTCCTAACCAACAAAAGTTAATAAATCTGACCAGAATGGCAAGAGCTTGAGGAGAAAATTATTCCTTGTATTAGCTTTTACAACTCACATGATCTTTCCTACACGAGGAAGGACGCAATGAACCACGATAAATAAACCCCCCGTGTGTGACACCACAGGCAGAACTGTTTGCAATCAGTTAAACGGACACCGACCTTTACAGCACGATTCCGAATCTTCCTGGGGGATCCAGCAAGAGGAACATCCACAGTCTGTCTCTCATCAGATGGTTTAACCGTGAGCCTTTCTGCAGGAGTATGTGGTCTCCGTGGGAGAAAGTTTTTTGGAGGTCCAGGTGGAGGGATATCAGATGGAGAGGGCGGAACAGATATCGATCGTGGAACATCTAATGAGCTTTTTGACTTAGCCCGATCAATGAAGTCTGAAGAACCTACATAAAGCGGGGCCGTGGGGCTGCCATGCTTGAACTGCTGCCTCTGCTGCCACTCATACAGCTGCCAAACAGTTCCATCCTTACTTGCTTTCCTCTCCTCCTGGGACATCTTCAAGTGGCTGACGCGATCTTGCGCGTATTTGTAGTCGCTCGGCAAATTGCGGTTTGGTGGTGGTGAGCTCCCTGAAGGCTGCCTGGTATTCTTTGGCAAAGTGTGGTAGTTTTCAGGAAAAGGAGGATTGGGACCCTGACGTGTAAGAGTCTGATCAGAAGCGAGGCTGCCAAAAAAAAAAAAAAAAAAAAAAGGAATACAGGATTTTAATTTAGTGTGATGAACTACTATTAACAAACTTAAGGAATGGCAGCATTATGTAGTTGAACTAAAAATAAAATCAAGAACATGAAGAAAGGAATAATTGTCATGTTTATCGAGTGAGTCTGGATTTAAAACATTCCTTTTCACAGAAAGTGTGCTGACCACTAGGTGGTGCAGTTTACGAAAACAAAAGCGTGTTCAAAATAACTATCTTTAAAAGCAATAAGAAATCTCACCAATCCCAGAATATCTCAGATAGTTTTTGTTCGTAATAATGAAGCAAAAACAAAGAAACTGCTCAAAGTCCAAAGGTCTGTATCATTAATTTTCACCTAATGCCACTGGTCCTACTGATTTGAGCAACATGAGACTTTTTACAACAAAGGTCATTGACAAATTAGAATATAAAAAGAAGTATTACATCCTGGCTTTAGTACTGGACCCATAAAACACTTAAGCTGTACCAACTAGACTTTTTAGTAGGTAGAACTGGCAAAAGGTTTGACAAAGTCTAGTTAGCTCCCTCTCCTCCTTTGAAGACAAAATCTTTGTGTAGCCTCATGTATAAGAGCCTGCCTGTCTAATTTCTGATTCTTCAATCAGATATCTGGGGGTTTTGTACTTGGAGTCATTTGCCCATTGATTTAGAATCTCCAAAGAGAAAACCACTCTGCTAGGCTTGCTACAAAGCATCAACACCAAAAAAAGATAAAATTAAAAAAGCCAACCCAGCACAAAACCACACAAATAAAGAAACTCCAAGCATCTTTTAAGCACTTCACTCAATAAATTCCACTCTGCATGAGAGGGAGACCTCATGGTTTGGAAAATACAGGAATTCCACATGAAAAAAAAAGCCAGGATGGAAAAGAACATCTTTGTTCAGCATCCAAGAATAACTGAAGCAAGGAGGAAAGAATTGCTAGCAGCAACTGCTGCTCAGTAGTTGCCACCATCCCTTTTTACTTGCAGGATTTGACACTGTTGGCCTGCCTGGAAATATGGATAATCTCAAGAGGATACAAAATCCCTCATGCCAGCAAGCAGAATAATTGCCTGCACTGCCTGGAGGGTTACAAATCTGTAAAGGCTCTGCTCTCTCATACCACAAAATCTTGATGTTACCTTGAATTTCAGGCAGGTAGTATGAACACAGGCAAATCAAAGATCAGCATACAGTGGTCGTGGAACCTCTTTTAATTCTCTAATTCATTGCATTATGCGCACTTTGAATGTACTGTACTTGGATGCCAATTTTTCTACAAGAAAACGTGGTATAAAGTTGGTAGAAATGTATTTCCTCTAGATAGCAATAAGAACCAAGAATGCTTGGAGGGGATAATGCTTCAAAAGGACATGTGAGGCAGGCATGAAGCTAAGACAGATTCCTTTGGTGATTTCTCTGTGGAAAAACAGGCAAGGGGGACTTGACCACTTCTATATCCCAATTTAGTGAAGATCTCATGAAGGCCTAAGCAAACTATCAGATGTTGCAAACCACCTGTGTGTGATTATTTTCTAACTGGACACTAAAATGCAGAATATTGAGATCAGCTGGAATTGGTGGCAGACAATGAAGCCACCAGGGCTGGCAGCTTTAGGAGCAAAACCAACCTGAAAACAAAGACAACATGAGTTTTGTTGGGGGCAAGGGCAGTCATGCTTTCCTTCTAGAAAAGAATGAATTTTTCTGAGAAGAACTAAAAATTGTTATTTTGAAAGCAGTACATGGAGCAGCTGATACAAGCCAGTTTCATGCAATACTTCAGCCTGCTATAAAAAGAGAACAAAGTTGAATATGGATAACATTGCACAGGGAAAGTCACATTCAGAGCTGAACTTTGGAGGCAACTGCCTACATACAGGCACATTGTGTTTTCTCAGTAGCTGAAGTAGGGAGAAACCTCAAGATGAGATGACAGGCTTTAAGCTGGTGGCATCTCTACCACACAAGGTTTGAGATGCTTAAAAGATAATTTGCATCATATAAAAACAGGCTCTGAGACAACACATGAATTTCTAGGTAAAGAACCATGTCCCACATGGCTCAAATTAGTGCACAATGGACTATTTTTGGAGATTAAAAGTGAGCAAAAGCAGCTGTTCTTGACAATCTCTCTCATTTGAATGATGAGGTACAGAGAACATAAAAAGGAAAGCAGACATTAAAGAGTGCATAAATGGCCTGATGTCATATTATATGACCATTGGCCATGAAAACCTTCAGGGTCTGCAATGGGAAGCAATCACACAGAAGATAGTGTAAAAAGAGAAGAAAGATGTTCAAAAGACAACAAGTACTATTATTAGAAACACTGTGCCCATTCATGGGAATGCACAGAAGCTAACAAAGACAAGTAATGTTTCTTCTTAAGCAAATCAGGAAGGAACAGAAAGTTCTGCATAACAAGAAAGGGTTTAACACTATTTGCAAGGGAAAAAGTATCTACATGACTGTATCTAGTGAGGAAATATTAAGCTTAACTGGATTTAGTATTTCTAAAATGCAAGTAAACTGTTAGAAATAGCAAATTCTTCATAATTATGCACTAAGTTTAGCCACTGGAATCAAATCAAAACCTAACAATTTCTGAACAGCTGCCATTTGATGGTCCTGACCTTGACCTTTAATTATTAAAACCCAAAACCACCTGAAAGCCTCCTTTCAAACTTTCTTCCAGTTCTTGAGATCTCTCTGAAAGGCTGGCATGAATCTTACCAAAGCAGGTATTCCCATCTGCTGAGAATAGAGTGGGATTAGATGGCTACACTGGATGCCACTGGAGTGCAGCTGAGAGAGAGGTCACTAAGAGAGAAGGGTCTCCAAAGTGACAGCTAACATTTACAACTCAGCCAAGAGAGTGCTTCATTAAAAAGGGAAGTAAAACATCTCTTTGAAAGGTCTGAAGATCTATACAAAAGGTGCCATTCCTAGAAGCAGTCATATGAACAACCTCAGTATTTGTGTGAACCCTTCAGCTGAAAGAGATCTTTCTTGTCATAAGCAACTTGCTGACAAGCACTGCATCTGCACACACCTGAGCCAGGAAACAAACAAAAACTGTACTCATTCTGTGTTCAAGAACTACCCAGCCCTCTGAATCCTCAGAGGTTCTCTATTTGTAACATTTCAGCTGGAATATCAATCAACATGGAGCTTTTAGAAATTAAGTGCTCTACTACCACCTTCTAAAATCAAAATGAAATGTCAATCAAATTAGCATCTCTGGTTTAAATTTCTACACCATGCAATCAGGAAGATATTTGACAACTAACATTCCACTTCTATCCATCATTTAACAACACTGCAGCAACCTCAGCAGGCTAAGAGAAGGTGCCATTTAAAAGATGACTCTGTTAATCTTTGGGAAGGTAACATGGAATTTATCCTGAATGCAGAGAACATAATGGCATTTGTCAGGAAAAGGCAAAGAAAGCAAGGTCAACTGAACCAAAATAGCCATTTTTAGAGATATGTATATGCGGATATAGAGCTACATCTAGAAATAGATGCACACAGACATACATACATACATATATCTATCTTTATTTTCACTGAATACTTAGCAGCTCCAACTGAGGTAGCTGGTTTCTTCTAGAACAAAGCCTGGCACCTGCAACAAAGCTGTCTTAACACTGCACCACATGCATGCCCCTAAAGTTAATTTACTTTTGAGTAAATTAAGAGTGATTTGGAAGAAAACCATACTTATTTAGCTATCAGTCAATCCTGCCACTGCCAGGACTTCTGATGTAAAAACCATCAACAGAAACTTTGTAAGCATTAGCTCATTAGTTCAATTGGTTTCTGTATTATTTTGGGGAAATCAATGCGTGTAATAAGAACTAACTTACCACCTACTTTTTTTCATTAAATTCATTTTCTTTTGGGAAGTCCTGATTGATATCCAAGTGAAAAAATATGGAAGTTAATTGACTAGCAGCTTAAAAGAATATCAAATAATATAAAAAAATAAGAAAGCTTCTTCAAGGGTAATTAAGAAAAAAAAAAAAAGAGTAGAAGAATGGACTTCCACACAAAATTAGCAAGCCTTAAGTGTCTTACTGGCTCCAAATTGACAAACATTAGCTTAAAAAAGAATTTTTTAAATTCCCAAAATGTTTTCTCCATCCTAAAAACCACATGCCAATGTCTCTTGTTTGTTTATACTATAATTAGATTTGAGCAGATTTATAAAACACTAATTCAGTAGAATAAGCATATTTGAAAAATCCTCACAAGTAGCATCAAGCCAAACTGTTTTTCCTGCCACTTGACACAAGGTGACATTCTGAACAGACACATATTCATAACTTCATTTCTCCAACTGGTACTTAATCTGACTTTGAAAGCAAAACAATTATGAGATTTTCAAACTACAAAAGCATTCCAGCGTGCATTTCACCTACTGGGGCTATTGATGTCATTTTCAGGGACTGAAAATGGAAAAGAGAATCCCAGAGACCATCCCTGGATGTCTTCATTAACTAAATGAATATATGGAGACTTTCAATATACTGTGACTCTGAGTTGAGTGATCTGATATAGAGCAGTGAATTTGTGTTTGCAACAGGAATAGAAGAAGGAAAGAAAGTAATGAGCATTCTTTACTTTTTGAAGTGGAAAACAATTCCTGTAACTTATATTGTGTAATTGTTTATGAATAAGAGGTAACTGAGGGTTGCATTTCACTTTCTGGCTCTTCAAAATTTAAGCAAATTTTAAGAAGTTTTAAGCATCCACAGTGATTAAAAGAAGGAAAATAAAATAGCACGCTAATCTCACTTATTGTGTTTGCAACACTGTAACAACATTAAAGACATTTGATTAGCCAATCCCATATTGGCTTTCCCAGGAGATAAATGCCTGAAAAATACCATTCTGCACTGAAGGAAAAAGTAAGTCTTTTTACATTTTCCTTCACACATTATCCTTTAATTTCAGAAAATGCCACTTGGCCATCTACTCAAAGATGGGCCTATTACTAACCTTTTTGTATCTCCTTTCTGGACTTTTACCCAGTGTTCCACTTGAGCCATGTTACTTTTCCTTTGGAACTGCTTATCTGGATTTGTTCTGGGAACAAACCCTCTTTTATATGAGCCAGTACCATTCTGGTCCACTAGGCCAGCACCCACACTCAATGAGCTAGGGAGTGTTCCATTCTTCTCAGCAGGCTGAGGCTGAGCTACTTGGGACCAGGATGCATTCCTCAAGTCTGGAAATAATGAATCAGCTTCTGCCACTACATGCTTGGCCTTTCCCTTTTTGCTTTCCAGAGTTTCTTGTCTGTGGATGTAACGCTCCTCCTGCTCCTTTTCTCTTCTTATCTCTTCCCGCTTATCGTATCCGAGCATTTCAGCTGATTTCTGATAACTTCCTTTTGTGTCAGCAATCTCTGCCTTCACACATTCTTTGCAGGCATCCACATGATTGACTTGGGGAACAGCTTGCTGATCCACTTTTTCAGTTTCCCTGAAAGAAAACAGGTGTCAGTGATGAACACTGTTCAATTGAGAAAAGTTGGCGTGGTCTCTTTTACAAAGGATCCCCACAAAATCACTGTCTGCAGACTGTGATAAATTTGACATGTTACAATAAATATGCTCAGCAAAACTCAATTGCTATCCCAGTTAGACAAAAGTTACCTTTATTGTGCTGTCAAGCAAGTAGAAATGACTTATACACATCTCTAAAAATGACTGAAAATATTAGTATTGTATGGAAGAAGTGTTCAACATTACATTATGTACAAAAAAGCTGTAAATAAAAAAATCTTCGGGTCCTAAGAAACACAGAAAGCCAAAAAACTGAAACTAAGCTGCCAACTGCTCGTGGCAAAATATAAAAAAAGTCTTTCATATATTTGTAGACGCCTCAGGGACTAGTCACTTCTGGCCAAGAGGACAGGGCAATATCAACATTTAAGTCAGTACTATTGCCCAGGGAATTTCTATTTGGGATCTACTCCTGAAGGAAAAATTGCTCCATGCTGCAGTGCACACTAGTTTACTTCTCTACCTCATTGCCTAAATAATATCAGAAATCTTGATATTCAATTTGAACGCACTATAAAATGTCTGAGGATTCTGGAAGTTTCATGTTGCTTTTGACATATACTTCATTTGCAATTTTCTTCATCTTCTTATAACAATAAGCTTCTCAGCAACTTTTTTTCCTCTCACAAAGTAATGGGTTCTCACTGATCTCAGGGTAGCACCCCATCTCTGAAACTAAGTTCAGCTTCTTTAAAGCTTTATGGAAAGTAAATTCGAAGTGCCATGATAAAATTATTTTCACTTCAGTCTAATTAGAAAAGAATAGTCTACTTAGGAGTAAGGACATTGGATCAATACTTCTAATGTGCCAGACTTCTCCAATTTTTCTTTCATTTATTCCTGTCCCTACAAAGAAGATAAAGAAAGAAGTACCAGATTGTTTCTTGAACTTTATATTAAATCTAGAAAGTCTTAGCACAATATCATATGGAATGTAAAGCTCTGGAAGAGATACTGCTCCCTTCCTTATATTGACTGGCCAGAAGAAAGCAGTGTGAGATACTCAGAGAAACTGCAGCATAACATTTCAACCCTCACAGTGGCTAAAGCAGGGCTGTCTCACACTGCAGTGTTCCTTCATGTGGAGGAGCAGGGAAAGAATCACATTCCAAAGCCAAAACATCAAGAAGGCTACATCAATTTACAGAAAAGGAAAAAATCTGGAAGCACATTTTGGCACAGCTGAATTTTTTCATTATCAGTTCATACCTGCATAAATTAGTTGATATCCAATAACTCTATGCACTTATGATTCACCCGTTTTTAGAACTCTTTTTCCCCTTAACACCACTTCAATTCTAATTCTAAACACTCCTTTGAAACAACTCATAAAATTTCTGTTCTTTCTCTTTTACTTCTCTCTCCCAAAGGCTGCCAATTTGCTGTGGCAGGTGTATGAATGTGCCCACAGAAACTGAAACTTTTTACCTGAAATTCCCTAAAGTATTATATATAGAGAGAAATTAATCATGGCCACTAAATGTGGGCAACACAACTTGCAGGCATACACAGATACTGAACACCAGGTTTCCTTAATTAATACCAGTTAACTATTTTGCAACAGAATAGATTAAAAATAATTAAAGAGAAATTAAATTTCAAAATAAAGAGAAATAAATTAAAAATAATTATTTAAAATAGGAAAGTTTTATTACATATCTACAAACAGCAGCATCAGATACCACGACGGGTGCGATTTATGGAGGATATTAAATTTTTTTAAGATTGTACTTTTTTTTAATGTAAGATATTAACTTTTTTTTAAAAAAGCTTCTGAGTGTAACTTGCCTCTTCAGTGAGGAGCGTGTCTGCATGAGAGCAGCCTGGTTCATAGCCCGGATCCAGGCATTCATATCCTCCTGGGTGTCAGCACTGAAGTAGTACGTCCTCATCCCTGTGTGCTCTGCCTGAGAGCCAATGACAGAATTCTTGTTATAAATATATGCCCTCATACCTGTGTGAACAGCCTGGAAGAAAAAAGAAGTAAAAGTCAGACAGCTCTTTCACCTTTTCCTCCAAAAAATTAACTTAAACCCAACTTTTCCTTGACCACTTCTTGAATTTGGGGTGAATTATCGCACTGCCACAGTGGGCTAAAAGGGCAGTAAACTCAAAAGACGCTCCAAGTTTTACTGAAATTCTTCTGCCTCTTCCTAGAACTACTAAGCTGAAAATCCAGAGCTTCTGATTTTCACAGTGGGAAATTTCAGCTTTTTTTAAAAATTGATACATTTCATTTGCCACAAATACTATACTAAACAAATTGAAGAAATCCCTATACTGAACAAATTTAAGGAATTCTTAATGAGATGTGCATCAGCAAGTCAGTTTACCCAGCCCATTTAATAAATAAATTTATTCAGACAAAAAATAGACAAAAGTCTTATCTTTTAAGCAATTACACTGCTAATTTAAGAATTTATTGCAATGCATGTTATGATCTTTTGGTTAAAGCGTGCACTTGAGCATGTATTAGCTGCAAACTCACAAGACTTACTGATAAAGTTAGTAATAGTGATGGAATTATCACAGCAGATAAAATACTGACAATTATCTCCGCACACTAAAATACTCCACTGCAAACTAAAGGTACCAGCAATTTCTCTATAAATATATTCAGTATTCAAATGGATTCAATATGGAATATCTTTGTAACTCTAGGCTAGTTGAATTTAATAAAATCTCATCCATATTTGTATTAGCAATAGTATAAATATTACAAAATCATGTAAACCCTGCAACATTTCAGATTAGCAGGGAGATATTCATCTCTTTACTTTCCAAAAAAACCTGAAGACAGTATACTCTGCTTGAAAGCTCTTGTAATGATATTAAAATGAAATTAGTAATTAAAACTTATAAAACTAAGCCTGCTATCACACACAAAAACTAATAGCATTAAATACTGCTGAGATGGGGTTTTTTAAGAGGAAAAAGAATTATACCAAATTTTTAATTTGGCTACATCTGTTTCTAAAGGGTAAATGTGCTCTGTAAATCCTGCCTAAATAATTGGTCTTTTTATATTGACGAAATCCTCTCCCCCTTGTTATTCTGAATCAAATTTTAAAAAAATTCTTGTAGAGACAATCATAGATGGCTTCAGAAATACAATACTTTTGCCAAAACCCGGGCTATTTAATGCAGTGCAGCCCTTTCTAAACATTATGACTTGAGTTGTTTACCAAGAATTTCCCAAATTACCATGACCTTAGAGACTGGCATCAACAACTCCAAAGAGCAAAATATGTGCTTGCTATTACAGTGCTTTTAAGCAAGTTCTGAGCAGAATTTCCTCCCTTCCTATGGCAGGCTGTTCCCCTGAATGTGTGAAATGTGGCCTTTCCCTTCTGTGCCTCAAGCAAGGAAGCCTGAGCTTGTTTTGAAAACTGGAGACTGAAGTAGAACAGCCAGCTAGAAAAAGGAGGAGGAAGAGAAAGAAGGGAAAAGTTACATAAAGAAGTCAAGACTCTCTCCTGTTTAGAAGAGTCTCCACTTCCCAACAATATTGGCCAAAAAGGGAATACAAGGTGGTTTCTTCTCAATTCCCACCATTAGCTGCCCACCTGAACACAGGAAAACAGGATTTACACATATTAAACAACAGCTCTGATCAATCATATATTTAGAAATCAAAGGACTTTATTCCTGTTTGCCTGGTTGAGTTCTTTGGTTTTTCTTTGTTGTTATTGGGGGTTGTCTTTTATCTCCATTTTCAGAACATGAGAATGCTCAAATATGATTTAGAAGCATTAATTCGTTATAATTTACGATTACCATTCAATGTATGAAGAGACCAAAAACTGGCAGCTCCAGAAATAGAGGAAAACAGTGACTTTAATGTGAGACCTTATGACTACAGAGTTCCTTCACGGAGCAGGTTGATCCCACAGAAGGTGTTAAAATTCAGAAATGAATCAATTCCTGCAGCAAATCAGACCAGGCATGTCCCACTGCAGACGATGCAGTAGGACCCAACCACTCACTGGTTTTATACTTGCTTAAAAAAAACCAGAATTTTGGAGAACTCTCTGTAGAGATTGCATAGCACACCAAGAAATGGATTTAAACAGCTGTCTTAATTGACCTGTATGCCCTGATCAACATAACCCACTTGTGTTTTAGGTTTCTCTCTGAACACAGCTGCAAGCACTGCCTAAGAGGCTGCAGGTGAAAACAGTATCAAAATGCAAGCTGTGCTGCACCCCTCTCTCTTGAGAGACTGAAGCTCCCACAGCCACAAACATTCCCAGCTTCAGAGGGGATAGGGGAGGTGGTGTGTGATTATCAATGAACACAATATCCTGAAGTTCACAATATATAACACTGGTTAAGGGAAAATTCAAATTTATTTTAGTTATTTATTAGTAGCGCGTTTAAATGCAAGAAAACAACTTTGTGCCAACATCCTGTAGCTGTCCCTGCTGGCAGACAGAAGCTAGCAGGCTTTTTGGGTTTGGGAATTATTTTTTAAAGCCAAAGCTATTAGGATGGCTACAGCATACTAAAAAGCCTAGAACACAGCACATGCTCACGTGTACACCATACACACAACAGGGAAAAAATAATATTGGTACCTATTCATGCATTCAGAGGCCTTAATGTGGACAGACTGAGAAGAAAAGCAGTCTCTCTCCCATAATGCACAGTAGGAGAAATGGACAGTAAACCCCAAGAACACAGGACAAGACAAGGACAAAAAATTAAACAAGTTAAAATCATTAAAAGATCCATATTAAAAAAAAAAAAAAACAACCAAAACCCAAACCCCAAAATCCACTTAACAAAAGAGTGTACTAAAAGTAACTAATGCCTACAGCTGTTATGTTCACCTCCACTTGTTCAAAATACCTAAGAAAGAAAAGCCACCATTCACAGAACAAAGGAATAACTAAAGGAAAAGTTTTCTAGTAACTGTAATCTTTCCAAGTTAGTTCTGTCAATGACCCATAATATACAGAAAACTCTTCCTTCTTCTGAATTTTGGTATTTATGAACGCTTCCTGAGCAAAAATTGGAGCCCTCACTACAAACTCAACAACAGCCCACTACACCTAACAAACCTAATTCATCCTTCACCCTTAAATAATACTGAGTATTTTGAGGATTTCTAGAAGCTTGAACCCTCCCCTCTTCCAAATTCAAAAAGAGAACCTCTCAAATTTACAACCCATGTCATTTCTTCACGTAACTCCCCACACCCAGAGGAATGTGGGAGCCTAAGGAAGCAACACTGACTCGAAACACAAAGGAACAAAATAAATATTTTTGTTTGTTTGTTTGGTTTGTTTTGTTTTTTAGGAAAACCAGTGAGATCAAAAAAACAGACAGGAAGTTTTTCCTGGTTTCAGTGGTCTAAGCCATGAGCAAATACTTCCATTAATAAGACCAATTAAAAATAATTTTCCTTATTTGAAGACAACAAGGTTTCTAAAGAGACTGTGATGACATGAACCTACATAAATTGATATTATTCCTATCCAAAACTATTGTATTACTACATTGTTTTACTACAGAGTACAGTCATTTCTCTGTTAATCACAGAAGTATTTCCAGCTTTGCAAGCCTTTTTACATTAAACACTGAATTTGTGCTCACTCATATTGGTACCAACAAAAAGCTATTCTTTTAAAATGCAGCTATTAGGTTAACTAAACATCTTTAGGAGGAGAGTGCTGAACTAAAAATGCAGTAAGGACCCTGAGTTCTAGGCTCACACACAGCTTAGTGACAATGGCTTCCAGCTAGTCACAGCACTTTGCTTGGCACAAACAGAGGAAGTGAAAAAATTGTCAAGATTTAAAAACTGTATTAAGATAGAGACCTAAAAGCACAGTTTCTAAACAAAAAAAAAATTAAATGCAAATACTGATATATTTCACAGTAGGGGGTTTGATTGATTTCAAAAGCCTACAGGCTGTTCTGCAGGCCTGTAATTGTTAAATACCCAAAGAGACACAAAAACTTAAGCTGGACCTCAGGAGGTCATGAAAGCAAAAGGATTTTGAGAACTCCTACAGTACACATTTTAACGCTTTGCAGGGTTTAACACAGACCCTAGTGAGCATGTATTTTACAAGCTTCCTTCTAACCAAATCATATGCAAAAAGCACCCATGTATTTGCTTAGCAAATTTCCTTCCTCTAGTTTTGCAAACAAAAGAGTTGAATTTTTTTCCAGTTTTGCTGTTTCCCTCGCTTCCAAACTCACCGCTACTTCAAATGGGAGCCAATCCTTCTGTTTTAACAGAAGATTTACAACAATCTCAACAAAGAACAGGCCAAATGTAAAAAAGTGCCATGGCACATTCTCCCACTCATTCAGGTCTTCAATTAAAAAAAAAAGTCTTATCTTTATTTTGGGCTTAATCTGCTCATGTGTTCTATTTCTGGCTGCACTACGCTGCGAGACAGAATGTCCAGCTGGGCTCTGGGTCTGGAGGTGTTCTGAAGAGAGGAGATAAAGGCAATGGCTGCTGAGTGATGGATGCCAGCACGGGGGGGCTCCTGCTGTGGGGTGCCCACACCAAGTCTGTGACCACTGAGCATCAGTGCTGGACAGGGTCCGTGCCACAGGAACAGCACAAAATCCTCCTGCTGCCCTTGGAGCTGGGTCTGAATAAATTCAAACTGCAGCATCCAGCCTGCAGTCACTCATCAAACACCAGTTACAACTGGCCTGACTAACTGATGGATGAAATGCTGATTTTTTTTACAGAGTTTTCTAGCATAAACTTTCTTTTGCTATCAACACCCTATTTCTATCTATATCAATAGATACAGATAGACCCTGTGTGGAAAGTCTCATGGTATTTCCAGAAAAAGTCTCAGATTAAATACCTGGTAGAGCTCATACAGGTATGATATCCCTAAAGGAACAGGGGAAGTCTGCATTTGCTTCTGGAAAGGTTTAACCATGACCAAACCATGGATTCCACTCCCCTTGGCCAGTGGTGACTTAAGAGCGTGTGTAAACACTATTTGAATAAAACAGAAATCAGGGAACCCTAGAAGAGTACACTGAGTTCCCCTCTTTCAGTACATGCTTCCTCCAAGGAAAAGGCTCTAGAAAAGGAGGGCTTTATGAATCACACTCAGTAAATACTGGAGGTGGAATGTTTTTCTTAAACAAAGATTTCTTTGTAGCCTTATCCTGATAACTCCTGCTCAATGCATTTGAAAAAGTACAATAAACATTTCCACCAAGTGCACCGGGTCCTTTTAAAATACATTTCCCAAGTTAATATTTGCTTAATAAATTTCAAACTGCTATCCACTTCAACATAGAACTGAAAGTAAAAAAGGCAGTCTCAATTTTAAAACACCTCAAAAAATCAAAATGCAAGAGAAAGTCACATGTTTTTCATAATTTCAGCATAGAAAATATTTAAACAGATTCCTTCTAGGTCTCCTAAAGTATACCTGATCAAAACCTGATTTGTAAATTAAAGTACATAGCTGATTTGCTTGACAGAAAAACAAGTTCTGCTCTGACTTTGAATCTGCCACAGGCATGGAAGTTTCTGAACTTTGCCTCAGTGCCGCAGTTCTGACAATCATTTGGAGTCAGCTTTTGGCACTAACAAGAACTATGCCCTGTGGGCTTTTACAACGAAGACTAGAACTGCAAATTATAAAATTAAATTTATTTTTAGAAAAAGAAAAAACACAAAACCACCCATAAACTATATCAAACAAGAGTACTTTTTCCTTTTAAAAAGTCCATATCCCTTAGGATGTCTAAGTGCTGTCATTTTCTAACTCAGATCTGAGTAGATTCTTTTCTTTTTAAAAAAACCACAACAAAACCAAACAGATATCAGTCCATTATAAGATCAAGTACTCTATTACAAAGTAAATAAGACTTTTCTTTCAATTTGTACACAGTACTGGAACAACTTGTCAATGCTAATTTCTGATTTTAGAAACAGGCTCTTTACTCAGAGACACTTCATTAAGCTCTAAGGACACTTACAAACTAACATTGACATGAATGCCAATTCATAAGCAAAAAAAAATGCAATGTCACATTTGAACAGGCAGTCAATAAACCTGTCTGCTTTTAAAAGCTAATAACAAGTAAAATAGGAAAACAGATGGTGTCTTGTTTACAACAGCAGCTTTTCTAATGCAAACAAACTATGATTAGCTGATAAGATTTGCAAACGTACCTTAAAAGAAAATTTGCGATTTATCCGATCTTCAGGTCCGACTGGAGATATGACATAACTGGGCAATGGGATGCTCCCCAGAACAGACTCTTCTCTGCTGTCTGTAGAATAAAAAAATAGAATTTAATTTAATTCCCTGCCCTGTTCAACGGGCTAACAGTATATTCTCCTTTATGGACACAGAGAAAACAGACACTAAGCAGAAACAACAGTGGTTCAAACTCAACATAGGGAAAAGCATTTTCCCAAGAAAAGAGCAGCAGGGGCACAGGGCAAGGAAGAAGCTGTGCCATCTCCATCCTTGGAGCTTTCCAGTGCCTGACTTGATCAAACCCTGAGCAACCTGGGGTGACTCCTTTCCTGACCCTGCTTTCACCAGGCACTGGGATGGGACACTTCCTGAAGTCCCTCCTGACACAATTTCACTTATCATTCAACACCAATAATACATGAAGAAATATGTTTTCGTTTTAAAGAAGAAAAGTTTGGAGTTTGTTTTCTTAAACAGATTCAGTTTTTACTGAGTTTTTTTTCTTTTTTTCTTGGGGAGGTCAGGGTTGGATGCTGCTTTTTAGCTTCAGCCAGAAGAACACACTTCAAGTATAAAGCTTATTGTGCCAAATGAACAGTGACAAGCTGCAAAACATGATGGACCTTCCATTTAGCACTGTACATCTAGGCTAATGGCTATAATTAGGAAACCTCTCTTACTGCTGGCTCCAAGTGATCGACAGCAGAAATGCAGTGTCTAGAAATATCAACTCCAAGTCTGATATTCTGTAATGCTTTCCAAAAATTGTAGCACATGAAGCATTCAAAACTTGAAAATAACCTTATGTAATATCTAGTTTGGTCTAAGATCACATTTAACCTTTTTTTTCTGGTAGAATCACTGGATTCAGAAGTTCTCACTCTTACTTTGTCCCTTGGATTAAAACTGAACCAATGCCCTGATCTGGCCATAGCAAACTCTCACAAAACTCAGATATCCAAGTGCAAGCAAGTAGGTACCAGAACACAGACCAGAGATGGGATAAATCTTATTTATTCCAGTCAGACGTTCTGCAATGTAAACTGTGGCACTCACCAAACATAAATGATGTGAAAAAATATCATACAGCATCCTTTGCTTCCCCTAATCTGGCCTAGAATTTGCTGTGCATTTAAGAGGTCTGGCCAAGCAATTGTTTGACTGCTCATCTCAGAACAACTAACTTTACCTGAAGAGTTCAATTAGTTCATGCATTCACCATGGCTTGTACAGGTGAACTGTTCAGACTAACTCAAAACAGTTAATACCTACTCACCTTTGTAGTAAAACAAACAAAAATCAGCAAGCACAAACCATCGTCTCTTCCATAATCTCATTCCAGAGCTATCCTGAAATGCAAGAAATGTGGTACACTTTTCATTTAGGGAAAGTTAATAGACACAGCATTGATCCAATGAGTAGTTTACCAGAAGTTAACCTAAATGTGAATGCTAAGTGCAAAACAAATGGTTTCTATCTTAGCAAAATATTGTGTACTAAGAAAGATAAGAGTCAAACCATCCAGCTATAAAATAATGAGGGCAGAATAGTCAAATGCTAATTTTCATTAAGTAATTAAACCCTCATCCCCTAACAGCATTCAGATTAACCTTGTACACAACCAACACTTATTTTATCTGCTCAGATTTATCTGCAATAAGGAAACCAAGAGTGTTTCTGGATGGCACAAACTCCAACAAAGATTGCCTGCAGACCAAATGAAAATCACTACACAGCTGTGAAGTATGACCTCACATTTCAGGCAATGATATCCTATAATTCAATCACCATATGTTACCCATGCCTAAAATATAATTTAATCAAATATTCCTTAGGAAATAAAACAGGATGCATAATGTGCAAATTTTAATGAAGTATAATATAATATGCCTGTGGAGATATATATAGATATAGATATATATAACCTTGTCAGAATGAGTATTATTTGCATTGAAATTAATTTCTGAAGCTTTTAAAACTGCCAGACTATAACCTAGGCAAGTGCAACTTCTTCAGGTCAGGTAGGCTTCAATGGCACCACCAGGATAAAAAGCACCTTCAGATTTTAAGGGTTTACAAGCAAAGGTTAGGGGACAGAAGGAAATAGGATATACAACATTGCCCTAGCTATTTCTCTCCTCCTTTCTGCAATCAAATCAAGTATTGAAGGAATTTCTTCCCTTCCCATTTTCATGCCACAAGGCTGGCAACACATACTGTGTCTGAGTTCTGATTCTGTCCTGAGAACTAATGGACTTGGGTAGTGAATGTCAACAGAGCTGGGAGTGGAGCACAGCAGAATTACATCCCTCCACCCAGGAGGAAGCAGACAGCTGTCAGCTATTTCACTTTCATGTAAAACCATAATTGTAAGCCTCAGATTTCAGCCTTCTCCTGCCCACCCCTAAATCTAGCTGCTGGATCTCTGGTGATAATCTGGTAGACACGGGCTGCCAAATGAGAAGCAGGGGAATTATTCTCATATAACAAACAGCTTTTTTTACTTATTGCACTCAAAGATGTGTTTCTGTCAGCTTAAGAGTTCAAGATATAGCAGCTGTAGAATTCTGTTCAATGAATGAAATTCCATAATCCAGTCTTTGCTGGCTACATGTCCCCATTTCCCACAATTTTCTCCCTCCTACTTCTGGAGAACAAAAAGGCATAGGGACTGGAATTAAGCCTTTGATCAGCATAGAAGGGCATAACCAAGTAGATAGAATAAGGCCTTCACAGCCAGCCTCAGGCTGCCTGTGTTCTGAGGGAGTCAAAGATCAGCCTGACAATGAGCCAGCAGGCTAAACCAGGGAAAATAACAAGTTACAGCCTGAACATTGAGCTGTGATGGTGATGTCCATTTATCAGTTTCCTCTTCTGAATCAAACCCATTTGTACACCTTGGTGTTCCTGCTTGCTGAGCCCGAATTCCTCATTATGGAAGCCTGTGGAGCACCCAGCACTGCCCTGTGCCACCAGCACTGGAGCTTCTGCTTTCCCAGCTGATGAAGATGCTCGCATTGAAGTCTATACCTGTTTGTGCAGCCAGCCTCTCACTATCACAGGAACATTGGGATTCCTCCTGATGGCTTGCTCCCTCTTTCCAAAGCTGTGAACTTTGTTTCCAGTCTTCACAACCTGTAAGGTACAATGCAGCAGTGGTTTCTAAACCATACCCAGACTCATTTCACGTTACAAATACTCTCACTTCAATAACTTACACTTCATTACACAGCCACAAAGTACTCACGGTATTTTCAAGGGCAAGTAAACAGGCAATGATATTTACAACAGAGCAAAGTCAATCTTCCACCTTCATCAAGGTGGTGTGCCAGCTCCTGCTGAAGAGCAGCAGCACTGGTGTGTCAAGTCAGAAGGCAGAACTGTGGAAATTTTAGTGTGCCTGGGAAGAATTTTTGAGAGCTGCATGCAAGTCTCTGTGGAAAATATTGCACAAGTCTCTCACATGCAGAGGACTGTGAGCAGATGAATCTTACTCTTGCTCTTTGTTTGGCTTTTTTGGGGGGGTGTGGATGGGGTTTTTTGGGTGGATTTTAATTTTTCCTTCCTGTTTAAATTCAAACAACATTGATAGCTTAATAAAATGCTTGGACTCTGGCCCTGCAAACAAAAGGAGACGACAGTGAGGCTGCCAGGGAAGAGAACTACGCAGCAGCCAGTGGGAATCACAGGACTAGGTAATGATCTGTGTCTTACTGAAACCTCAGTTTTGACCCACATGGACAAAACTATTTCAAAAACAAACAAGCAAGGCCCATCCATGTGTGAAAAAGCACGAATCACTCAATGAGTAATTTGCCTGTTCTTTTCCAGCCTCAGCCCAGTTTGCTCCTCCAATTGCTTCAGGACAGACTACTCTAACAGTTGCTGCCAACTTCTCCAAGAAAAGAGCTGTCCAAATTCTTTCCTACAGTGTCTCTCTTTTTAATCTTTGAGCTTGTCAGGGTCCAGATGTGGGCTGCAGGCAAACAGCAGTTCTGAAACAAGTATATTCACCACACACAAGGGATAACATCAGAAAAATATCTCAGTATACTGCTCCTGCCAGTCAGGCAACATCTGGACTAGAAGACAACATATAATAGAAATAATTCTATCAAAATATTGTAACTTTAAATGGATTCTATTGATTGATTTATGAAGGCCAGACTTGACCAACCTGCACTAAATTTCCTGTCTTAATGCAGGGTTAAGATAATAGCTAAAACCAGTATGGACAAATGCACTTCATTTTTGGGTGCTCCAGCATCTGAAGGAGCAAGGCAGGTTTAAGAGGAGTGAGGAGCAGGATTTCCCCAGCAGTGCCACCTCCCCAGACAGCTCAGTGAGAGCCTGCAGGAGAGCCTGCAGCACCCAGGGCACCACAGGCGGTCGCCTGAGGAAAAAGCCCACACTTGTCCCCCTGTCCAGGGCTGCTGGCACAAACCCAGCAGAGCAGGCTGCAGAACAGGTTTCTGAGGAGGTGCCTCTGCCATCCAGCTGGCAAAAGGCAGTTCATAGCAGGAGTCAGGTCAGGATGGTACCACCAAGATCCCCAGGCTGTGTCTCTGCCAGACCTGTGCTAGGGCACTCAGCCAACAGGCTGCAGAGCTCTGGCTTTGGGCAAACACAGCCATATAGGGGCTTTTGTAAAGAAAAATGAGAAGTCAACAATACACGTGAGTTTTTAAAAATTGTTGCCAATGTTAAGATGCAACAGCTACATTTAAAAGGTTGATGAAAAATAATGAGGCCCAAATTTGTTAAAGCTCTGAAAGTCAAAAATCTGGTTTTGTTTTTACTTTATCTATGCTTTGATGCCGAACACAAATCAATTTACAAAATGCACAGAATTTAATTTCCTAATCTTTCTCTCATGTAGATCTTTGGAAGGGTGAAGGAACTGAAAAGCAGTTGAAGCGCAGCTGATCTAGCCTTACAGCAGCATTTAAATTTGATTTTTTTTTTAATCAGATCTTTTAATCAAGCTCTCTCATCTTAATAATTTAAAAATGCAGACCACAATGTAGAAAAATCATCCTTGGACTTGGTCAAACGACCAAATAATTTCTATGGCACAGGAGTAGGAAAATTTTTCCAAAGGCTGTGTATTATATGTCAATCCAATACCCATAATGGAAACAAAATTATCATTTTATGGTGCTTTATGTAATTAAAATTCTCATATAATCTTCAGTATTGATCATCTCATTCTGCTCTGGAATAAAACAAAGCATAACAGATACTTAGTCACGCCTTGTTTCCACTGGCTAGACTAAGAAATTGGTTTAAAAGAACAGGTGTGTATTTTTAAACTATTTCCCTGCATTGCAGTAGTCTGTTCCCAACTTGAATTCTTCTGGCATCATTGTCAGGAGTTTAAAAATGCAGGTCAGCACAGCTGTCTGTATCACTGAAGACACAAAAGTCACTTTTGACTTCAGTACACTTGTTATGCTGACTTGCTTGTGAATGACTGCTGAGTTTTTGCAACAAAACTCAAAAATGTCAAAGCCAAAATTTTCAAATCCCTTTCCATCAGTGTCTCATCTTCTTTCTTACAGTAGCTTGAAGCTGAGGAGGAAAGTTGCTAACTTGTTATGTAATTTATTTCTTTCTTTTAAACAGGACAAACAAAAATGTACAGACAGACATTTTTTTGGAACAGATTTTTAAAATAGTAAACAGGAATACTGTATTTTGGTCAAAATATGCAAATACATATGGAACTTTCAACCTAGAAGGAATTTTAAAAAATCAATCCATAAAAAGCCACCTGTTTAAGTCACAAACTCATTATGTCAAAAAATCTCAGTGTTTCAGTTAGAAATGAACTTATGAATCCTTTCAGTATCTCCAAGAAAATAAGATATTTTTCAGATAGAAAAAACTGAAAGTCTCCAAAAATCTCCAAATTTTGAGCATTAACATGCAGTGGCTGTGAACTAGACCCTGTGCTGCACTCCAGCTCCAGACAGTCCCAGAGCTGGCACATCACATTCCTGTCACCACTGCTTGTTCCAGCTGCTAGACACATTCTTTACTTGGATTCCTCACCAGTTTACCTCTGAGAAATACCAACAACTACCAGTGTCATCAACAATTCAATCACTTCTGTTATGCAGAACCCATCCAAAACATGTTCTCAAAATGTAGATTGCAAATACACTCCCTACTGTCCTTTCAGTTTTGACTTGACCAAAGTCCTGTGTGGCACAGTAACATTTACAAACTTCCCCCAAACACCACCACATGTTTCAACAGAATAAATTCCAAATGCACCTTACTGCCAAACTGAAGCACACCCTTATTCCTCCATAACCTTAATTATTAATCAATATAAATGGCTTTTAATATAGTTAATCATGTAATTGAATTGGCTATGAACAAGATTTTTGGGACAAGAGAATAATTGCAGTTTATCAAAATGCCCCTTTGCTTTTCATTCCCTCCACCCCATACCCCTCAAATGTCAAAGAGCAGCATAGACTGCATTGGCCTAAAGTCTTTAGATGACTTACTCAGACAGTTCCTGCATCAAAATACTGGCTCCAAATGTGCACAGCTCTAAAGGAAAAAAGGCTGAACTTGGCCAGGATTCCAACACTATAAACACACCATTCTGTGATGGCATTTGCAAGACCAAATTATAGAAGCATTTAATAAAAACATTTTATAATTACCCATGACTAAGTAGAGGACATGAACATGCCTCTGGCTTCATGACTGTGCTTCATGTCTGCATCTGAACTAACTCTTTGAAAGAATGATTATGGAATTCAAGGAAGAAAACATTTAGAAATAGATGGAAGGACCTTAAAATCTATTCTCAACCTCCTAAAAGTCAACCTCAAAGTGGAGGACACAGGTTATTTTACATCCTTTTTTCTCACTGCTAGTTCACTTGAAGTAATTTTTGTGTTAGAATGTGAAGGAATTCAACAGATCTTCTCACTCTACAAAACAAGAGAAGTGATTTCAAGCCTGTTAACACATGCAATGATGAAACACAGCATATGTAGGAAAGATGCTGGTTCACCTTAATTAAGGACCCAAAGTAGAATGGATCTTATAAAAACAAACTTGGTGGAGAAGCAAAGTACTGGCAAAGCCTCTCTGAGAGCTTTATTCTAAGTCTAAAGCTGCCATGTGTTAAAAAAATCCACACCTGGGAGCCTGCCAGAAGCATGCATAGCCATCCTCACAGTGGACTGCAAACAGAACAGAAAGAGAGACCAACACCAGATCAACCACAGCCATGGGAGGTGATTCTGCACATTCTCTAAGCTGTGATGAAAAAAGCATTACCCTCCTGTTGAGCTCTGTGATTCTGACATGCCCAGTGAATTAGCCCCCAGCAGGTGGCTGGCCTGGGAGTGGAATCCAGTCCCCATTTCTGGTCTCTGCTGGATCAGTGCAAGCAGGTGACCGAGGGAAGCAGCAGGAGCAGGGGTCAGAGGATGCACACTTTTTGGCAGAAGTGTGATCCTGGCCAAGTTAAAGCCAACTGTGTCACTGGAGAACTCCCCAGCTCAAAGACCCCTATCAGGTCCCCAGTAAGTTTGCTGGTTTAGAGAGGGAAAAAATGAGCTTTCTGCCTCTAATGCAGGCTTTAAAAAATCAGAGTTAGGAGGATAAATACAGTAAAAATAAATGCCAACATAATTCAGTAAGTTCAACTCTTCAAAAATCAAAAAAGTGTTTCAAATAATTCAAGTAACCTACTAAGCAGACTCTTTGCAGTGATAAGTTCATCTAGTGATAAGTTCATCTTTAAAGATAAATGCATTCTTGAGATATGATACATCACAACCTTTGTGTTGGTTCAGTAACTTATACACTTAGGGTTTTAAAAAATAATTTTAGGCTTCTCATGAAATTGTATCTTCTCCTGTATTCAAGCACATCAAAACATTAGTAAAAGATTTTAAATATTCCAACTAAACGAAACATCTTTGCAATCAATTCGGTGAAGTCCTTTCTTGAACTCAGTTACATAAGAGGCTGCCCACTTTTGCATTTAAAAAAAAAACCAACTGAGAAATTTAAGAACTGCAGTCAAAGTTAAGAAAATTATCTCTGTTAATTTTTTCAATATGGCTCTATCCCTTTTTATCCACCCACTACCATTCTCACTGTTCTGTAATTTATTGTAAGGTCAAAGAAGTATTAAAATAGATGGTGACACTTCAAGTACAGCACTTTATTATATTTTGTTCAATAATGGACACTGGTCCTTTGTCAATGACAAGGAATGGAGTTTTCTATTATTAAACATTATGTGTGTGAACTTGGTGCCTGCACTGCTTGTGCAATGCAGCGAGGGCAGAAAAGGATTTAATTGTTACTAGGAGGAGGAAAGCAGTAAGATTTCATGGAAAAATAAGAACTGCAAACGCCTGGTATCATACATCACTTTTTGCCACATACACTGGAGTACTAAAACACTTGCTGGAATACTAATATCACATATATTTACTTTGTAAGACTCAAACTTTCTATGTCCCAATAAAGTAAGAAGTTACCATTCAATGCTGTCAGGGTATACAGTGCTTCTGAAAGAGCTGTACCAGGGCTGTTACTGCTGTATACAGTGCTGTCAGAAGGTTTGTGTCTGCATAGAAGGTATTACCTCTTCTCTGAGGTCTTACCAAACTTCCAGCTAAATCAGCATAACACTGGATTTAAAATCAGTGAAGTTGTGATCAACAAGCTGAAAAAAACAGCTTTTTCCTTTTACCTTAGAGCCAGGTTTTGTATCAACAGCAGACGTGGTTACTGCAGTGGACGTTTCACTGACCATGCTGGAAGGCCTTTGGTTTAGTTGTTGGTTGGACATAGATGAATTCTGTCTAGAAAGCAAACAAAACCAGATCATCTAAAGCACATTGTTTCAAATATTCAGCTTGGCCTTTTTGTGTTTAAAATTCAGTGTGAAAAGAACAAGTTAGTCAAACATTCCCTGTGTCTGCAAGATCCCTTGCACCACTCCTGTCATTTCCATCTCAGGTCTTTCTCAAGCAGTGACATCTGATGATTGGTATTTGTCTATGCATCAGGAGGGAGAAACCTGCCAAATTATCTGCAAGCCCAGGAGAGAATGAAGATCTAACAAGGAGTGCAGGAAGAGAGAAGGTAAGGCCTAGGCAGTGGAACCAAAGTGCCCAATTTAGAGAATTGGCCAAACCTGTGAAAGAGCCAGTACTGGGGAGAAAAGGACAGGAATCAGCACTTGGCAGTAACAGGCTTTTTATTTAAAATCAAATTGAGTCCTGACTGCTGTTAGATCTTTCACTAACTTAATGCTGTATCTTTGAATCTGCCCAAAATATGATTCATAGCACAATATGAATTATTAAAATACCTTTTAAGCAAAATGGTGCAATTCAAGGCAGATAGCTGTTAGAAATGGGTAATTTCTGAGTCATCCTGAGATTCCAGAAATCCTGATAACTAGCTCAGATATCCATTTAAAGCATAAGTGAGGTCAATCCTACCAGAAGAACCTGTTCAACAAGTAAGAATTCAGCACAGCCACCCAGATGAAGAACTGAGAGGATAAATGGAAGGGCAAAATAAAATCTCTGTGAAGAGAAGCTGCAGCAGCCAAACTCAACACCAGCATCGAATGAAATTAAAACCACAGGTGGCATTTTCAAAAATCATTAACAACATAATTTAGCAAATAACAAGTAGCAATAGTCACATCAGAAAAGAAAACACAACAAAACAAACAATTAACACCTGATTTTCCTTTTCCCAGTCACCAAAGCCATTTATCAGAAAAACCAAAAATGGTATACAAGTTACACCAACCATGGTTGCTGCTACCACTGAAATCCAGATCTGAACACAACAGAGAACAGAATAATTCTGGGGAGTTACCACAGTTATCATGAGAACAGAGAAGAGTCTGTGATTTTAGTAGCTCAACAGAAAGTTTAACAGAGGACAAAATAATTTCCACCTCTGCTCTTCCTCAGTTCCAACCTGAACAATTATCTGTTCAAAAGCTTGGACAGGTGGATTTTCCATATTTTTCCATTTGTGACCAGGGTTTCAATGCAGCTTGCAAGTAAGTAATATAAGTTAGGTCCTATTTTATTTATATCTTGCATATCTGACATAAATTCCTTCTTTCTAGATTTTATATATAACTTCAGGTCCAAGATATAAGAACAACCTACAGCAAGCCCCTAAAATTCCTGGCCATCCTTTAAAGCAAAGGGACTTAATCATGTCAGTTTGAGTCAATTTGCCTCACCTCTTATGGACCAGGTACCCTGGTTCAACATTTAATCACTTTTTAATCCAGTCTATGCAAAATTCAGACTAAGAAACTTCTCATATATGACACTGCCTAAGCTATTCCTGTTGATTAAAATGAAAAATACAATTTAAACTTTGACAAACTGGAATTATTTTTTCCAATAAAAAATTAATGAAGAAGAAAAAAACCCAGAGGAATGGTTTTAACTTAAAATTTCTACTCTGATTTAACAGATTTTCTCTATTCCCAAAAATGCTGTTTCACAGCAGGTTAAACATACTGCACTTTAAAAAAAAATAGAAGAATTACAGAGCAAAATAAGCTATATGTTTAACAATACCATCATAAGAAAATCATAATACAATACAGAATGATAAAAATGTAATTTCTGAGCATTTATTATGAGATCATACTGTGATTGCTCCTCCACTTGATACTACAAGTAATCACTGCCAAGAAACCAGGCTTTCCCTTTCTAGTAATATCAAATTAATGATGAACTTCAAATTCACAAGAAGAAAAATACTCTTTAAAAAATGTGAGGTAGTTGCCATGGAAGAATTCAAACAGCAAGCAAAAGACACATCAAGTCCATTGAAAGAGAAAATACATTATTATTCTGCTATAAAAAGTCTTCAGCAGCAAACCTGGTGATGCAAATTTGCTGTACCCAACATTTAACAGAAAACACAAAACAATACTGCAAATTCATTTCAGTATTTGTATATAGTATTTCAAGGATACAGTAGGATTTTTGCATGAAATCAGAACATAAAACTCAGGTATGCAAGTCTTTTAACAGCTAATGAATATTCTCAGTGTTTTTAAAAGCATTTGAAATGCTTTTAAATATTATTAGGACAATGTTAATTCCCTTAACAGGCCTGAAACATCCTGACCTGTTAAGGGAATTAACATTGTCCTAATAATATTTACAGATTCAACTTCAAAAATAAGTGACTACAGCACTGACTCTGTGCATTCAGAAACATTAGTTCAAAGTTACTATTCCCAAAGATGTTTGATAATACCTGTTATCCAAGATACCCCATTCTGTCTTCATAGTGATGCTGTTTTACTATTTTCAGGCAAGTTTTTACTGCCTCCCACAAGTGTGTGAATACACACACAGAACTGCAGTGTGTCCATTTGGAGCTCCAATACTGTGTAAATATTTTTAAGTACTTGAAAATAACACTCTAGATAATAAATCTCCTGTCAAGCAACTCCCTGCTCTACTTAAACATTGCTAGTATGTCTCCAGAAACCATATTTACCAGCTGAAAAAATTGCATAGCCAACGTTTGGGTTATTAAAAAACCCTGACACTGAAGAAGAACAATAAAAAACAATGACTACACCAGTAGCCCATATTGAAAATGCAATACTCACGAGAGACCATAAAGATCAGTCGACTTGGAAGATCCACATCCAAACTGGCAACTTAAAATTTTATTTGTTGGAATCAGACATGATGCAATAACCTTGTGTCAATGTAGTTTTATTACTAATAAATTTCCTAATCAGCTAGATTAAAAAAAACCCCACAAAACCAAAAAAACCAACCCTCCTAGTGTTTCTATACATGTAAACAAGGTAGATACTTATTTTAGGGTTGTTTGGGCCTCCTCTTTCCTCTCCACCTGATATTTTTGCTGCTATAGTAACCAAATGCAATAGATAAAATAAGATGGCTCTCTCCCCAGAGGTGGTACACAGGTTTCATCAGGCACACAAAAACAGGCAAGAAAGAGGATAGCACTCATTGGATTAAGCACACTATATTTTTTCCCCCCATATGTCTACATTTATGTTCTTGTATTTTTTAAAGTACTATCTCCTCATTTGCAAACATGCTTCTATGCCAAATATTATACAGCTCCTAATACACAAATAGTAATGTTTAATTAGTTATATGGCTGCATGGGCCTGATTCTTCCTTTCTGTCCACAGTTACTTAAAGAGCTGTTATTCAACAAAGATATGAGAGGAGAAATCTAAACATGATATACAACTATCATCAGTAAACATGATATACAGCTATCATCAGTAATTCTATCATGGACTGTTTGCAGAGAAATGCATGTGTAACAGTGTAGTTAACTAAAAACCAAACACCTGTCTAGCAGACTTATCATTAATTCCCACTTTTCCAGCAGTTGTTTAAGAAAGGTCCCTTTGTGGATTAAGGGTTCATTAAAATCATGAAAGCAAAGCACAAAGATCAAGAGGCAGTTGTGAAATGGAGGGGCTTCCCATAAAGCAAGATACTCAGATTATTTCAATGTGATCCTAAAAACTGGGAGGTGAACAAGTCAAAAGAAAATAAAAATTATTCTAGACAAAAACTGAAATGCTGGCAGAAACAGATAAAAAAATAAACTTAATATACAAAAAAAAACCATGATGCCAAACTGAATTCAGTGCCAACAACAGAAAAGTAATTCAAAGGAGGAAGAAATAAAACACACCTCTGCAGCTTTTATCACTCAAAACAACATTGCCAAGGAAAGGCTATTTTTAAATATCAGCTCAATGAGTAACAGCAGCCAAAGAACATTAAGAATTATTAGTAAAGGAATAGAGAAGTAAAAGTCCAATAAATTATTATAACAAACAATGAGCTCATAGGCTGAATCTTGCAGTCACGTATGACCAACCATTCCATGAGGAAAAAAGAAACCTAAAAGTGACATGCAGAAAAGCTGGCTCTCAAGCAGAGCTAGTGAAGGATACAGAACACACACCTTAAACACCAAGTGAGCAAAGCTGCTAAGCTTGGAAAAAGAGTACAAGGGATTTGATAGTGGTCCCAGCTAAGAATGCTTTAGGAAATAAGGAATTACTAATTCACTGTTTAAAAGAAAAAAGAAACCTAAATTAGAACACCTTTAGGAAGAAGGAACAGTGTAAGGATCAAAAGAAAATGTAATTCAAAAGTCACAGGTTCCAGCTACAATGGAGTTGAGAAAACCAGATTACAGCTTGAAAAGCAAAATTGATGTGATATTGTTTAAACACTCTGGGGAAAGACTAGTGAAATACAGTCCCAGCCTTCTACTGAAAGTGTCCAGTTCTCATTTGATCAAGTGAATCAAGGGCATTTGGTTCACAACTGAGTCATAATCAAGCTAGGATTACATCACTCCTTGGTGCCATTTTCCAAAACTTCTTTCCAAATCTTCTTGCCAGCACACTGCCTCCAGGATGAGGAATGGCCAGAGCAGTCCCCACATTCATCATTTCTACACAACTGTAAATTACTTTTCTGATGCAAAATGTGTCCTTTTAAATAGATATGTCTGCTGCAGCCTGAACCAGTTTGTGCTCACTTTTCCCCACTAGCTCCCAGTCAACATCTGCTGACAACCCCTTGGCCCTAATCTTAAATTAAAATCAACCAGTCGGTAATAAATCCCGTCACAACAGCACTAAAGAACAAATCTCCTTTTATGAAACCCTTGAGAGTGCTACTGCTTCAGACAGGGTTCTCCAGCTACAGGAAAAAGCAGTCCTGGTCAAAGGATGCCACGATGGAAAGGTTCCACAGACCATGCCAATCCAGAGACTGCCTGTCTGACCTGAGTCCTGCTGCTGGAAATCCTTTCATCACAGGACAGGGATCTACAACACTGATTCCAAACTGACACACCACCACCACCACTGATTGCAAGAAATCCCTGGTGCCAGAGGGAAAAGGACTGGAAACACAGCACAGCTCCATCACAGCTCCTAGGCCTTAGGACAGGGAGGTGCCAAGAGCTCCTCTGGTTTCATCAGACACATCCACAGATGCCAACATCATCACCGGGCAGGAACTCAGGTGAAGAGTTCAGGTCTCCACAGGACCATGGTGAAAAGCCTCTGTGTAAACCCCAACGCTGCACAGAAGTGGTACAAAGCTAAGGAAGCCAGAGCATCCCACACATTTGAAAAAGACATTTTTAAAGCAGTTTTAACTGGCAGATTAAAAACATCTGATTTTAAAAACACTGTATGTTCTTCAGGCCAATAACAAAGCTTAGAGAAACATTCTTGCAAATACTGTTTTCTGAGCAGTGAGGAGAAATATTTACTCTCCTCTCTATCCCTCCAGCCATTCCCTTTTCTTTTAGAATTAAAACCACCTCTCTCCACTAATTCTAATACAGTGTGAGATTCTTCCTGGTTTTGATAGCATCTCAGTGCGAGTAACTAAGTCTACCTGCTCATCAGACCCCCCTCCAATAAGCACTTCCACTTCTCCTCCAATAAAGTTTCTAACACACATTAAAGATTACTAAATCTATGTGCCACCAACAAGTACTTCTGTCAATTCTGTTTTCAATAATTTATCAGCTGCCATGACTACAAAACAAAAAACAGCCCGGGCAAGTGTGACTAATCCAGGCAGGCACTCCAAGAGGTTATCCAGACACCTATTTTGCAGTACATGTTCAAATTCACATTAAATTTGACTGAACCTTTATAACAGATAAATTAAAACCCAATTAATGGATGGAAGCTGGAACACAGGCTCAGTGGCTGCTGCTGTCCATGCTCTCTGTGAGACTTGCTGATTTGCAAGGTGCCTGTTTCTCCCCAGCAGGACAGTGAGGTGGAGCAGCTTGTTTCATACCTGTAAGTGAGCAGGTGCCTGCCTGCCTGGGGACAGCTGGGGTGACCTCCAGCTCAGCAGCCATCCCACAGCCCTCACACCCCATCACAGTCCTCTCCTACAACGCTACATTTCACCTGAGCTCTCATCAGGGATCTTAACGTAGGATTTGGCCTTGGCTTTGCTTTGCCCTGGGGGAGAACAACTGCTTAGCCTGTGGTTTTTTAGGGGTTTTGCTGCTATCGTTGGTTTTGGTTGGTTGGTTTGGCTTTTAAACTGTTTGAGAAGTTCTCCTCATTGCTGCAGCAGAACCTCAGAGCTCTAAAAGCCATGTTCTGCTTCTCCAAGTCCCAAGAGAAGACATGGAAAAGGCTCAGTCTCCAGGGAGAGCTGAACAGCCTTCCTCTACGCCTCAATTTTCTTAATGCTGCAGCTGCTTTTGATAGCAGTCCTACCAAAATGCAGAGCAAATTCAAGGTCACAGAATTTGAAATGTAGAGAGCAGGCAGCCACACAACCCTCACATCCAAGCCATCACAGCAGGATGCCCAGGCTCTGTGACAGAGGCTGCTTGAACAGTGATGGAAAATTGGCCTGGAAAAACAAAAACCAACTATCTGGTGTTGTGCCATTCTTCTTGCCCTTCAGTTCTAGAAGTGATGTAGAGTTTTGTCCAGGACTCTGTTTTCTGTCTAGGGAAGATACCCAGTCATTCCACCAGAGAAGGATGGCAGGAGCAGCCTGGCAGGCAGCCAGGATGATGAGGAGGAGCTGAAGCCCACAGAGAAATGGTGCATGATCCACCCAGCACCAACCCAACGGTGACCAAATTCACCAGACTGAACATGTACATTTCTTACTTTAGTTTGTTTTTTTTGATCAGACTATCGAGATAAAATATGCTGGACACAAATATATTCTACACCATTTCTTTAGAACAAAGAAAAACAGGTGGTGAATGTAGAACATCTTAAACATAGGAAAGCCAAGGAAATACAATTGAAACTAGCAGTATTATGTGCATTTCAATTTCAGTACAAACCTTCCAATATGCACTTTACATTTATGTTCTGTTTACCTGATATTTATATAAGACTAAAGCATTATTGTTTAAGTATATTTAGCAATTTTTTGTTTATTTTTAGGTTTGTCTGGGGTTTTTTGAAGACTTGATGAAGATTTTCCCTCAAATCTTAGCTTGGAATCAAAAACTATCACAATGACAGTTTTTGATTCCAAGCTAGGACTTGGAAGTAGTCACTATCAGAATGACAAGCAAAATTTTAAGCACAAACCTCAATTAAATTTTTCTACAATATTGGAAGAACTGTCAATAAATTAAGGTACTAATCTGCTGCAGGTAAATGTGTTACTGTTTTAGATCTCTTGACATGGGTATAAAACTACTTACTCTTCTCGCAAAATAAATTCAATATTTTCTGGAGAAACCTGTCCTGTCACAGGATGTCTAAATGACGTGGTCTGTTGATTATGGCTGAAAGGAAAAAAAAAAGAAAAAAGGAAAAAGAAAATTAATATTGCTATGCTCTGTAAAATATGATCTCTAAAAAGCAGAACTTTTTATATTGATGTTTTGCTGCTCTAGTCCAGAAATTAAACATATTTCTGAGCCACTTCTCAAGTCTGAAAAGTTTTCAGCTCCTTCCTTCAAAGTTCTTGTCGACTTTGCCAATGGCACACTGTGCCATTTAATTATTAAGCAGGTTAATGTTTTAAAAGTAAACTAGTTGCAATCTTTAGTTAGTGAGACACACTTGAATTTATGATTATTTACACCTAGCTGTTACCAGATTATTTAAATAAAGCATAGAAATTACACAACATACATTTCTGAAATGTTTCCCATAAATTTCACAGAACAGAACCAGTAATTTGAAATGCAACATTTTACACAATTTTTATTATTTAATGAGGTCAGAGAGAAATTACGTGGAAGGCATTTCTTGCATGTTTCTTTTTCCTCTAATAAGGTATTTCTCTTTACACCTCCATGCAGAGGCGTAACATACAACCTTAGCTGTGTGGCTGCACAGTCTATATAAAACAACATTCTTTAGTATTTCATCAGAACTGAATTAAAATCAAGGGTTTCTATAAACTTTCCCTCAGAGCACTATCTAGACATTTTGCTATCCTCAGTGAAACATTTCATTAAAGAGAAGTATCTTACCTATCTGTGAACCAAGAGCTCATTTAAGACTCTAAATTTTGCTGAGTTTAGTTAACAATTCTTAGGTAAACAACACCCAAAACCAGAACTCACATCAAATAAAATAGTAACAAAATAATAGTAATAAAATAGTAACACAATCTGATTGTATTCAAAAAGTAAAAATAACGAGGCCATTCAAAGAATTGTACCCCAAATAGGCAAAAACGAAACTTGATGTGTTTTCTTGTTTAAAGAGTTGGCATTTTTCCTCTTGTAAAGCCTGTTTGGTTTCAAGCATTACAGATTGGACCTTGTTGTCCAGCATACCAGGATGCCCCCCAGCACAGAATAAGGCATAACAAAATACTTTGAGGTTTCAGAACAATGAGTTCCTCAGAGATAACACTCTGCTGACTAAAGGACAGCTAACAATCAAACAGCTCACACAGCCATAACATGCCAATGGAAATGGCTCAGGACATGTTTTGATTTAAAAAGCAAACCAAAACCAAGCAAACCAAAACCAAGCAACCCCTAACAACAACAAAAACCCCACCAACTGCTCATGTTAAGTCCCACTCAGGCCATAAACACAGAGGATGTTTGGTGTGTTATAAACTTTTCACCCTTTTCCAACACACCTTGCTACTAGGTTGGGTTCCTTACACCTGAGCAAGTCAGATCTTGAACATTTCCCATATCATGAACATTTCCAATGATAAGCAGAAAGCTGCAACAACTTATGCAACACCAGAAGGACTTTTTCCAGCCTCACCTATTATAAAAATCCTGACCCTAGAGGCATTGGAAACTGTGAACAAGATATGGGCTATCAATTACTCCACTGCACCAGGGATGGCCCTTGCTCCCTACGCTGCTGAGAACTAATCTGTCCTACAGCTGTGGGTTAATAAAGTTTAATAAAGTTTCTAACTCTTCAGTTTTTCCATGAAATCAGAGATCCAGAGAAAGTATCTTCAGTAAGCACACAATAACATCTACAAAGCAACCAGGATCTATTTCCTCACAAAACCACTGAGGAGTATTGTTTCCTAAAAAAGCATTCCTATGTGAGATTTAATTCTGTGTCTACATCCAAGGAGTGGGATAGGAACTTGAGATGTTTTCAAAGAAAATCATGAATAAATAAACTATAACCCTAACAACTGAACTCCACGTTTGTCACACTGTCCATTTTTGAGTTGAAAGCCTTTCCTTTCAAAGCAGGCCTGATGCAGTCTGTTTAACCTTAGATGCTTAGGTTAGGACTGCTATCAAAAAAAGTGCAGAGACCCTGTTAGCTTAAAAAAATGAAAGGACCTTGCCAGCTATATTCTCCAGGGGCAGAGGAACTGCCAACAAGCTCTCATCTGCAGGCTGTCAGTCATTAATAACTCACTCTTCAATTAAGACTAAGAAAAAGAACTGTATTCCAGAAGTGCTCTAGGGTTATTCAGAAAGGGAAGTTTCCCATTACACCATACTAGCATGTACACAAATGCTTTATTCTATCTCAGGAAATAAATTCACCAGAAGAGGAATTAGTCCTCTTAGTTGCAAATAAAGAGCAAGTACATTACTAACAAGACTGAATATTACTTACTAATAATAAAGATTTCAGCTGGAAAGTAAACACTTTTTAAAATATCTGAGCAATACATTTTAGGACAAGTTTTGCATGTGAAGCAAACACTATGAGCAGAGAAACAGAAGGATGCCTCTGTTTGCTGCCTGAAACACAGATGGTAATTTCACAGACAAGGAGAGGGCACATAGCCCCAAAACTTCTGCAGCTTCAACAGCAGGACTTCACTGGGAAGAAAGAAATGAAACCCCTGCCACTAACAATTAGTTTTGCAGAACACAGTGGTTTATTTGAATTTGAAAAGTGAGAGTTTAAGTGTTTTGCCTCACAGGACTCATTAAGACTAAGCGATACTATTCAAAACAACCTATACAACAGATGGCTAATGCCTTGCAACAAGGAATTAGATAGCAGGGAGATTTCCCTTCACAATGAGAGCAGTCAAACATTGGAAGAGGTTGCCTAGCAAGGCTGTGGAATCTCCTTCCTTGGAAACATCCAAAATGTGGCCAGATAAGGCTCCAAGCCAAATATCAAACTTTGTAAGTTGGTTCCAACTTTGAAGCTGGCCTGGCTGGATGTGATGGGGTACAGAGCTTCCTTCCAACATAAATCATTCTGTTCTGTCATTCTCTGCTGCTCCCTCTATCCTTTCTCTGCAAATGCAATTTAATTCTTATAATAAAGCTTCTTTGAAGCTTTCCCAGTATTTGAAGGGATTTATTCCAAGACTATTAGCAGCAGCTTGTTTTTATCAGGATGAGAGAAATTGAACAGCTAGATTTTTAATGGCAATTTTTTGCTGTTGTTTTCATGTCTTTTAAACATTTGCTTAACAGTGATGTCTGTTTACACAACACTGATAACAATAACATCACCAGTCAGAGTGCTCTAAACTTGTTGCAGTGCAAGTTTTCCTTCCTTTCTAAGCACAGACCAAGAAAAGACCTGGCACAGTTGTCTGCACACATCAGCTACCCAAGTTAATCACCTGTATTTCCTCCAAATGGCAACTACTGAACGTGTTCCTATTGTCCAGAAATCCACCACATACAGCAGGCACAATAAATGTGCCTTAATAAAAGGACATGGTAAGCTGTTCTACTCTCCATGCCCCTTTGTTCTTTTTTTTCATTAGAGAAAGATGTAATAGCTTCAACAAAACCGGGAAAGGCTTCACCATGTGAATTCTGAATGCCTCAGACCTTGCATTAGTACAACACCACACATTCCAAATGCCAAGCTAAGTTTTCTAGCAACACTACAATTTTCTGTGTGATCAATTGTGGCATTTTTTTCCTAGCAACCATCTTTTAATTTTATTCTGATTTTGTACAGATACTGGTAATCAGAGTCATGAAAGCACAGCAAGTATAAAAACATGAAAAATCCACAGAAAACTACATTGATTACTACCTACCACTACCAGCTCTATTAAATTACACAACAGACTGTTAGAAATTATTCTGAATTTCAAAGTTAGAGAACACCACTTTTCAAGGATAGTAATACTTAAGACTCATACTCTTCATAAAAGAACCACAGCTCAAGACCCATTTCTTTGTAATTAGATACCTCACCACAAATTCCATGATTTCACAGCATGTATACCCAACTTTTACCAACATAAGAACTGAGTCACCCACTGTCTTCAGACAGATGCAAACCAGGCTCTGACCCTACAGTACAACAGAGCCAGGCAGGCACTTTTGCTTGTATGGATCCTTTTGCAGAACTCATAATTAATATGACTTCAATTAATTTTGTATTTGAGTCAAAGCCAAGTCCTAATTATTAATTTTTGGACATGACTGATGCTGATGACCTTTCATTTGAAGTCAAGCAAGTGTATAGATTGTCTCTGGAGTAATTTAAATGCACAGGCAGCTGAAACTTGAAATGTGTGAATCAACTATTGATGAAGTCTACATCACATTAACAGCAAATTTATAAGTTGTGAGAAAAATTCACATTGTCATTGGGCAGATGCCCTGTAAATTATTACAAGCCATTTCTACAGCACTTATTTTCCAGGCAGGCTGGCTCCTTTACCTATAGGACAAGGTAAGCATAAACACCTTTATGTTGAATACCCCAATGGTGATGACAGTCACATGTGGGCACCCACCCACACTTCCATGGGTGATTTTGGTGTGGGTGCAGCTGACAGAAGAACTCATGCTGTGAAGAACTGTTCAGCCAGTGAGCTGTTACTCCAAACAGGAGGAAGTGCTTGTATCTAATCAGGCAAACAGCCAGGAATACTTTGCTTTATTTCATAACATATTTCTGAAATACATCAATGGCTTCAAAATAGTTTCAGCCTTCTCAGTATTTTTTTGGATATTAGCTTCAAGAATTGGTTAGAACAAGTACTAACAAATAGTCCAAGAAAAACAGTGCCCTCAAAGTTCTGCAAGCTGGAAGAAAAAAGCAGAGTAATACAGGTATAAGTTGGAAAGATTAGAATTCTATTACTCAAGCAAAAGTACCTACTACAAGCTGCACATACACAAAATTCCATCTTTTCAAGACACTGAACGTTGATGCACTACTTTAAAATAGTAGTGCCTCATCAGAGCAGCAGTAAAATCCTTGCCCCACTGTAATCAGTGTCCAGGAGACTTTCATAAGGCCAAAATTTCCCCCCCCCCCCACTGAGTTTAATTAGTATCTTAACCTAGAAACTGCTGCATAAGAAAAATTCATTCTCTCAAATCTTACATCCTTCTCAGATGAGAATTCGTAAGTGTTTAGCTGTTCAGTCCAAATACAATTCTGTATCTTGAGCTGCTGTGTCTGTGACTAGCAGCAGTCAACACAAGAGTCTGGGCTTATAAAGACAGATGAAAGGGGACAAGATGGCCTGGCATCAGATTTTATTGTATTTTCACTTCTGGTGGAAGCTTGCAGATAAGAAGAGTTTGAAATGAACAGTAAACTGAAAGTCATGCCCTCACATAGTGTCATCCTTCTACCCAGCTCACTGATGAGGAGGTTAGATGGGAACTACATGTTTTCTTGGAAATGAAAAAATTCTTTTTTCCTGTCCTAATGAACTACCAAAGATAATTCATACCATCCAGTAGTAGTTTCAGCAGGAAAGGTTTTGTTAATGAACAAGCTTTTAAAAACAGAACTAATAGACCAACAGTAAGCTAATATGGAAAATGCCACAGAATCACTACAAGTATTTTCAGTCATTAAGAGCACAGATAAGAGGATGAATACACTATCATCACAGGATCAACACAGATTTCCATGACTAATACAGGCTGAAGTCATCTGCTGATTCACAAATCCTTTTTGATGCATATCATGAGAAACCATCAGGGTTTTATTAACTCACAAAAACAAAATGCATTCAGGGAACTTGAAATTAAAGGGGGAAAGCATGTTAGTCTTACAGAAAAGGAAGTCTTGACAAAAGAAATCTTTAGAATAGAATCCTTCGAAAAGAGGAATTTGATGCTATTTCATTACTTTTGCAGTTTTAGAAGAATTGTAGTCCCTGCCTTCAAAATCAAAAATTAAATTAAAAATCTCTCTGATAACACAGATACATAAACTAAATTATTCATTCACTCTCTAATAAAAAAAAAAAGTAGTGATATCCTTAAGAAATATGATTTAAAAACCCCATGTAAAAGCAGCCTACTCTTATATTCCAGTCTCAACCTCAATGCAAAGAGCTTGGTGATGAAGCTGCCCAACAAGCTGTGCCACATAAAGATACCATTTCAGAAAAAGTATTTAAGGGAAACTTTACACAAAAATGTCACAGATCTCAGGTTTTAATCTGTAACAAAACTGGTTAAAACAAGATAGGTGTTCACATGCATAGCATCTAAATTTACCAAAGGAGACTGAAAACCCTCTCTAGTGCTATTTGAACCTATTAAACTTTGATGCAAAGACATCAAACATATGATAACAGACAACAAAATCCACTTTGTTCTAACTATCAAAGCAAATACAAGTTTTCCAGCATCCAGTTTTCATCTTATGTAGCAAACCATACAGTGTAGAAAGTTGAAACAATTTAACACAACAGCTACAAGAACTGAATAAAATAGATTTTGAAAACTTGTTCTGCTGCCACAAGGCATATAACATCAAAACATTTTATCTTCATTGACTTTTTAACACCAAAGATAGATTTTTACTTAAAAGAAATGCACTTCTGATTTATTATTTATTAAATTTAATCCATAATACAAAAGAAGTGACTATCAGAGGACAATATTGCAAACTGAGACTTTGCTGTGTGTGCCCTCAGACAATGTGGAAACACTGCCCTTTTCACCTCTCCATGAAATGGAAATGCTTTATCTACCACCTATACCACGGGAATGGCATTTTAATCAAATACAAAATCACAGGAGTCCAGGACGGAATGAAGGAATTACAGCTGGTATCCATCACAGAGTCCCAGGGTGACAAGTCTAGAATACTGACTCCAATTTTGGACTTCCTCCTACAGGAAAGGCATCAACAAACTGAAGTGATGTCAGCAGAGGGGCGCTAAGATGGTCCCGAGCACCTGTGGGGAGCGGAGTCAGGGCAGAACCCCTGCTCAGCTCAGAGTGCCCTGCCAGGACCAGCCAACAAGGCTCTTCCCTGTGGCACCTCATGGGAACAGGCACCAAATGAAACAAGAAACCATCAGACTGCTTGGAGGAGAAGCTTTTTCCCCTCCAGGACACAACTGTGTACAGCAGGGACGGCAAAGCATCGGAAGAGGCTGCCCAGAGAGGTTGGCAGTCCCGTCCTTGAGGTTTTCAACACTGCAGTGGAGGAAGAACTGAGAAACCCGGTCTGAGCTCACCACTGACCACGCTCTGGGCAGAGGGTTGCACAGAAGACCTGAGGCCTCACACAGTCCAAGCTGCCCAACTACCACAAGGCCAGGTACAACTCCTATTTCTATCACAGAACACAAACAAAACCCAAAACAAACAAGCAAGATTCACGTAATAGATTCTGCTGAGAGAAAAATGTAAAAGCTCCACATCATTTAGGAAGAAAAGCTCCAAAGAGCATTAAAAAATGGTTTCTTCCTTCAGTCTTTAATAACACCATTAATTAACTCCTTCAGCAACTAAATAAATCCAAAGTCCACTTACATTCCACTAATAAATATTCCATTAAAGCAGAGAATTTATGCGGGCTGGGTTCCTGTGCTTTTTATCTGCTAGGACACAGCTTCCAACCAGTCTTTCCCAGTAAAGGTCATTCAAAACACCCATGGGTCTCTCTCAGTCCCTCTGTAGCCCTACCCACGTCCGCCACAGCTTCACAGTGCTACTGAGGTACTGACCATAATCCTACAAACCTGATGCCCTTCAGAGAGCAGGCTAAAGAACAAACAAGGATATCAGCATTGCATTAACTGAATTAATGTTTAGCATAAAGAAAGCACAATTCCCACAGAGCATACCTAGTCTCGTGGGTTAGCTCACAATGTTTACTGGCATACAAATCAATAAAAGTTCCTTGGTGCCTAAAAAACTGTTCCAGCCTATGGAATCCTTGTGGCTAAATTCTGAAACACTTCAAACTCTATTCATCTGCAGTTTAGGGGGAAAAAAAAGGAAAAGACTACAGCAACAAAGTTATTTCTTTTGGTGTGTGTGATTCTTGACTTTTTTATAGGAGTTCCTACTTCCCCTATTCCACTCAATTCACTGTGTTGGATAAAATGCAATGCATCTCCTCCAAAGTTAAGTGCATTTGTAAAATGTTTTTTCTTATCAAATCTTAAACGTTAAATGGACTACAGTACTCCTGAGAGGCACATAATACCAAGTTTTTACTCGGAGAAGATTAGCAATGCAAGATCATCTTGCCTAGAGCAACAGGCAGGAATTAATGGAGCTTTTCAGGCTGACTCTTCAGGGCTGTGAATTACACACCTCATTGTTGCTTCCCTTTCCAAAGGAGCCCAGCACCTACAGCCCTGAAATACTGACATGCTCTAAAGCCATGGCATCAGCATCTGCTCACAGAAAGCTCCTGCAAATCACACACAGAGCCAAGAGACTAATGCTTTAGGATTGGAACTGTCAAACAGACATGGAAGAGTCTCTTTTTAGATTATGCACAGTTTATAAAGGATGCAGAAATACCTTTGTTATTTAACAAAAAGTTCAGCATTACAAAAAAAAGGGGCCATTTATAGGCACACAACTATAAAGATATAAAGCTACCTGAAGTTGACTATTTCAGTATAACTTGCCCAAAGAAATAACCTAGAGCCAACTTTTCCTTACAGAGATGTAGAAATACTCAGTGGCTCCAAGTCAGACAAGCACAGAACCTTCTCAGACATTTCCAAACACTCAGAGAAATATTGCTGTAGTGTTAAGGTATTTTCTTTGGCATCTACAGAATGAAAATATGTTAAAATATACACAACCCTTCTAGACAACATTTATACAAAGAAGAAGAAATACAATCATTAATACATTAGCCATTTCAACACTGTACTAAATAATTCCAACCTCTAAAATATCTCTGATTTAATTCTCATTATTTTACTCAATGCAGAAAGTCAAACAAACTTTTGGAAATTAACTACTTTAGTGGGTGTAACTCCAGAATTTTCATTGCTAAACAAACCAATTAACTAATTCTTCAGAAACACCACTATTTTCAGTCATCCAGTGTCACCACCACAACCCCCAACTCCCCACTATGTAATCAAAGCATGCAGGTCACAATATAACGTACAGCAGCTGGTTAATAACAATTTACATCACTGGCATAAGTTATGCTGAGTTTAGTGTACTCAATGTCTAAGTATGTGAACCAAACATAAATGAAGCTGAAGAAAACTCTCATATAATAACATTCTGTGCTACATTTCTTGGGTCAACACATTCTGTACTGTCAGAAGGTGAAAATTTGAGAATAAAATAAAATAATAAAATATAATTACGAGAGTGGCACTGAAAACAACCCAGCCACAGAAGAAACATTTGCATTTTGTTAATGTCACTAAGAAGACACGTTAACAGCGCCCAAACAACCAGTTCAGAAAAAGTCCAAATTACACACAACTGATGACAATAAGTAGATCTAGTGGCTAAGGAAAACAGCACAAGCAATATATCAAGAAGCACACTTTCAGTCTTCCTATGCTTAAGTTAGCAAATACACTTGTAAAACAGCATTGTTGGCTTTCTGTGAAGTGGTTCAGAGGTTTTATTTAGATTAGCAAAGATCAATATGCATTATTAGATAGGATGCAGTCTTCTGGGGACTGCATGAGGCTTCAAAATCAGTTCTGAATGACACTTCATTATTTCACAGGAGAAGATGGAAATCCCTTCCTTAGGCATGGAGGCTGCTATGATTTTTTAAGGTAACTGGAAAATGAGGCAACTACCACCTTTCACAATGTGGCTGGAAGCGAACAACCACGCAGGACAGCCAAAACGCCAAGAGCCAGCAGAGATGCAATCAGGCTCCTTAGCTCCAGGGAGCAAAACTGCAGCAGAGCCCAGCCAAAAGCCAGCTCTCAGCACACCACTATATATAGGGGAGCTATCAGCTGTATTCCTCCTGGGCCACTTGTGCCTGGCTCCTGTCCTGTATCTGCACCGAGGCGCCAGCTGAGCCCTCCCTTGTCCCTGGAGCGGACCTGGAGCAGGAAACACCTCCAAGGGTGCATGAGCGCTGCTCCTGCCGCTGCTGCTTCATCCCAGGGGATGCACCGCCTGCACAGCCCCACTACAGAGACCTGCCCTCAGACCAGAGCTCAGCACCTGCAGCAACACCCACCTCTGTCTCACCTTGGAGCTCTCTGCCACATGCCCCAAGCTGCGAGGACAGCCCCATGTGGGTTCACCTCCTGACCCTGGGGCATGCCCCTGTTTGCTGCTGTCAAACAGCAGGGCCAGGGCACTGCACGGCTCTGCTGGGCTGGAGCAAGAGAAGCTGCCAGCAGGAGAGCTCTCACACTGCTGACAAGGCCTGGGGTGAGAACGGGATTAGAGACTCAAAGAAATTCCAAACAACTTCTTCAGATCCTGCATTAAGTCCTTTCAATGCCAAGAAAGCCTCTATCAAGCATGTGACTGAAACTTGGCAGCTAAGGGGGTGAAGTAACTTCACATGAAATAATATTTGTTCTTCAGGTAATTATTTAACAGAAAATACGATAATAGAATGCCTTTGAAAAATGTGGCTCTTTTAGCTTACGGAAAACTTTGTAATCTCTCGACAATACAGATGCTAAATAGTCCTTCACCATTCAGGGAGTTAATTTTTTTTCCCTTTTAGATACAGCAAGAACAGAAATAAAGTTCTCCAAAGCATATGACTGAACAGAGCCAGACTAAGAGCTAGACATTCTTGGTAAATTCAGAGCAACATATAGTAAAAAGGGTTTTATTCAATGTTAATTTTTAAAACGCAAACACTCCAAATGCACCGTGAGAAGTATCATATCCATTAATATTTAATCAAGAGGATTACAAGCAACACAATACCTTTCCATGCTTTCAGCAGATCTATTGCATTTTAATTTACAAACTATAGAAATGTCACAAATTATTTCCCTGAATGCTGTCCCTGAAATAAAACTTAGTAGACTACAATTGCAGAGTCTACTTTAAAACCAATAAGAAATTTGAAAGTAGCACTGAATAAAGAAAAGAGAGAATTGATTTCTGCTGAATAAGTCTTCACTTACAAAGCGATTCAGCTGTGAAGTTATATTCATCAGTTTTGCATTATAAAGTTGAAAAAAAGTTGAATTCATGGAGTGATGAATTTCAATTATTTTGGAAACTGGGCTGGGACTCAGAAATGTGTCTTTACAGAGAAATTAAGCTCTCCCACAAGAAAAGTGAAAGAAATGTCTAGATTTGCAATACCTGAAGTTCTTCAGCATCATTAACAGATTAAAGTTAATGGCTTTGGCACTACTGCATTGGGATTTGGGAGAACAAGATTCAGATTCCAGCTCTAAAACAGATTTCCCGTACAGTCCTCCTTTCTTTATGAAATAATTGTTTTATTAACATTTAAGATCTTCAAAAGAGAGAAAAGGTGCCTACCAATTTAGACACTTAACTTCATTTGCAGCTTTCAGGATGCTACTGCAGTACATACAAGCAAAAACATTCATTGTTTTTCAACAGCAGAAAGGATTACTTCAACCTTTCCAAAGAATTCCAGCAAAGCTGGGAAGCAAGGACAAGTGGAAATTCCTGAATCTAGATGAACAAACCCCACTGCAGCATTCCAGATTAACTGCTTATGGATTTACAGAAAATCTCTCCCAGTACCTAGAACTTTGTTCTTTAAAATATTTTCATCCAACATAAAATCATCTTTATTCTGAAAATAACATTTTGGCAACATCAGTGCCCTTTTCACTTCAAGAACTAGTTGTATGGATGTGGGAAGAAGGTGGTTGCCTTTCTTCCTCCTGTACTCTTTCAGAGCTGTGAGGTAACACACTGTAAAACAGGATACGACTGTACAAGCATAATGAATCCTAAAGCATTGCAACACCCACAAAGCAAGTTCAGCAAAATTATTTGGCAAGATTAAATTGTCAGTGCACTTCTACAAAGCTGAGCCAATTAATGCCACCTGAAAACTTGGATCTCCAAATATAAGTCTCCAAAACTAAGCTCACTCTGAGATCAAATCTTCCTGCTCAGTTACTTCCTAGTCCTTCTAAACTTAATTCACTCAGATACAACTTATAAATAACTGCACTGAAACATCAAGTTCAGCCTAACATGACCCAGAAAATGTTTGCTTCTGTAACATCATGTGTTGTCATTTCATTACTCTTCTTTGGAAACCATCTAAGAATCCAAATCTAAGCCAGTGGTGTTAATACAACAGAATAAACTCCAGAAATGATGAGCAGCAATATTCATTCATCTCAAAGTACAACACTAGATAGACACAGCCACATTGTAAAGCAAATTGCTGTCAAATCAAAGTGAAAAAAGGGAAAAGGTCCCATTTCTGAATACAAAGACACTCTCTAGGGAAAATTAAAAATAAATTCATTATTCTTAACTTGCATAACACAAACTTTTTTTCTATCCAGTATTCTGGAGTCCTCATGTTATATGCCATGATTTCAAACTTTAAGGCTCCTGAGTTTAACTACCATCAGAGAACTCAATAATCCTGTAAAGACCACATGTGTATTCTTTATTCCTTGGATGTGGAAAGGTTTGCAGAATAAGACATTGTATTCTAAAGACATAAAGAAAGAGCAGATTGAACTTTTTGGCACCTCAAAATGTTTGGTTCTAGATTCCTTACATACTTTTTTTCATTCTCAAATACTTCTATTGACATAAATGTAAGCATGAGAACTACAAAAGAGAAACAAAAGCTATTTTGTTGATGCCTTAGAAAATTACAAGTGAGATTTACAATGGGAAGGAAAAAAAACCCACTAAAGTTCTATTTGGAAATAGACAGTACTTTGGAAATAGACAGAGTTTTGTTTTAACTAACAGGATCTAAGGAAAATAAACAATGTAACAGACTGAAGCTCCAACAGAAATGTTTGTGACTAGTGAGAATGCCCTGTAGGGAAGTACAACAAAGGAAAGAAATCAGCCAGGTACTTTGCTCTGAATTGTGTGTGAGTCCATCTCCCTGTATTTTGCATTGAAAACCTGCTGGAAGAAAAAAAGAGCCGTGACAGCAGGACCAAGAATCATGCTGTTTCCTAACAGTGTTCTCCAGAAGTTTACCTGAAGGAAGAAAAAGGACAGATGTACTCTTCTTATTAAGTGATCTTACCCTATCCATAAAATCCCAAATGCAAAGATGGTGGTTCAGTTTTGAAGACATTTTCTGCTCTAGCTAAGAGTAAATTCTCAAGAGAAGAGAAATAATCCATATCCATGACATGTAACACCAACTATTTCTGGAAGTGAGGAACCTTCATCTAATGCCAAGTGGCGCATTCCAAAGACACATGCAACATGCCACATTTCTAACTTACCAACTGAAGCTTAAAAAAATCATTAATAAGTCAAGGGAATAATTAAACTTTTTCAAGGATTGTCCTGTAAGCTGCATTAATAGTCTGCACAACCTGACATCCATTACATGCTTGTAGAATTGGCATGTCTGTATATTTGGTGGAATAGGTAAAAGAGGTCATTTAAGATACTAGAAGTAGGTATTAGCTCTACTGTAACCTTACATAACTGTTAGAAAGCATGGGTACCTTTCAGCTGGATCCTACTAAAGCAGCATTCAGTTCAGGTCATGGGATGCTTTTCTAGGAAGCAACGTCCCTCCAATGCAATCCTCACAGAATCAGAAGGGTTTGCACTGCAAGGGACCCCACAGCTCATTTAGTTCCAGAACACCTCCCACTAGAACAGGTGGGTCAGAGCCCATCCAATCTGTTCTTGAACACTTCCAGGGATGCATCCAGCACTGCTCTGGGAAACACTGCAGTGTCTCACTACCCTCACAGAAAAGAATTTCTTCCTGGTGTGTAATCTAAACCTGCCCCCTTCAGTTGAAAGCCATTGCCTCACATCCTGTCGCCTCACCCCAATAATGAAACTATCCCCACCTATCAGCTCCCTCTAAATACTCAAAAGCCACAGTAAGGTCTCCCTGGGGTCTTCTCCAAGCTGAACAACACCAACTCTCTCAGCCTTTCCTCATGCAGGAGGTGCTCCAGCCCTCTGATCATCTTCACAGCCTCCCTCTGGACCCACCTGACTGGAAAACTATCATCAGAAACCAACTACTACTACCTAAAACCACCATGACTACCAAAAAATATCATGTCCTTCATTAGGCACATGGTATTGCATCACACACAGCTCAGGTCACAGGGCCTTCCCTTAGGCAAACAGAATTCCAGCAACCAAAGAAAGTCACAGAAACGCTGCAGGGATTTTCCTTGCTTCCTAATCCTCCACAACTGAGATGTTCTCTTCTGTTCCTTGAACTCCCAACTGCTCCCTGGGGCTCCAAGTACAGGTAGTTCCAGTTCTTCACAGAATTACTCCGTCCTCTTCCTCACACAACAATTAATGTACAACAATATTATAATCAAATTATAAACATATAGGTTATATTAATGTATAATTATACCACACTTACAATTGAGATCACTATATATTCATAAATTCACAAATCAAAACCAAAGTGTTAACTGACCTATGAGGTTCCAAATTAAGCAGACTTTTTAAAATGCAGAAAATTTAGAATGCAGAATGTGGGACATTAGCAGCAGCAGTTGTATCTAGGAATTAAATCTCAATGGTATCAATTAGCAGATTTCTCAGGAAATAATTGAAGTGGGATTCTCAATTCAGTCTTCACAACACCACTGTAACTGCAACTTCCATAATACAATAGTGTCTTGGAAAACTTTCCATTTTAAATCTTCTCAGGGCCTGTATTTACAGTATCATTTTGTAAATATGTTTCAGACATTCCTACCTCCAAATAACGTAACACCATGCATGTATTGCTTCAGGCTCTTCTACCCCCAGTCTCTCTAAACTATTCACCCTCCAGCAGGATTTCCCTATGCACTACTTTAAATCCAAACAGCCTGTCATAACACTGTGGTCACTATAGAAATCCTGAACTAGGAGCACAGACAGCAGAGACACAGTTTATCTTCCAAAAGCCAGCAAAAGTTCCAGACACACCCATCCCAACCTTTCTCAAGAGTATTTCTCACTAACTTCTTACACTCTTCATTCATGGAGAACTATCAGCATCTGCAACAAGCTGGCACCAAAACATAAAGAGAAAATTAGCATCTAAGCCCTTGAGATGCAAAATAACATTGCTCTGGCACACTTTCTCCTCCTTACTGTACTTTCCTCATCTCTCTCAAGAATACCATTTTCTTACAGAGACGTTTCCATTCATTATCACTTTCTTGTTACTGAAAAGTCAGAATTACCAAAGAGAGAAAACTGCACTACAGCATCTCTATATTTCCATTGTGGAGTTTCTAACAAATTTTAACACCTAAGACTTCTAAAAATCATGAATGACACTTACTGCAACTAAAACCATATAATTTACTTAAACATCCACAAAACTCTGAACTATAGCAGGTAACGCTTCCTAATCATAAATTAAGAATTACTACAAAGCAGGTAACAAAGTACAGATTAAGGTAGAACTTGTAAAATGCCAATTTTTTGTGGCTTGCACATGCTTTTGTCCATCAAATGCTTTTGTAATTAAAAGTCTACTCACATTATTTTAACTGGCAAGAAGCACAAGTGCCTGCAGAGGACTAAGGAATGAAGCATGAGTTATAGGCCCTTATTATTATTTTCCAGTGTGAAATATGGTTATTTTACACAAATGCAGAGATCACATTTTTCGCTTACTGGATCACAAAACAGTTTTGCCTCATATTGCCTATACTCATCAGGTTTGAAAAAAAACTATTTTGAAATTCTTCCATTTATTTTTCTTTAAATGACAAACTTCTGTGCGCATTCTTCCCTCAAGTACAAGAACAGAATCAGCTATTGTAATTTCTGAACCAGTACTCTGTATGTTATTTGAATGAAAATGCCTAGAAACGACCCATCACACTAAAAACTCCCTTAGTGGAAAGTAATTAGAATGGTCAACATGACTGAAGTATCAGAGGTATTTTTACTACTAAGGAAAAAAACCACACTGCAGTTTAAAACAGAAAGCAGTTTAAAACAAACAAACTAAATATTGTTTAGATAATTAACCAGAAAATGTATTCTCTTCATTAGGAAGGGAAAAATTTCTGCAGGGACAGAAGCCACAATTTCCAGAGAACAGCAAGAACTTTTACAAGAGTGCAATAATAATAACACCCTTTGCATAGCTGAGACATATTCATGGTATCACAGCCTTGCTAATATTTTAAATTACAGCCTTGCTAATATTTTAATTACTTCCTAGACCAAAATAAATCCATACAAATGAAACCTGAAAAAACTGAGATGGCATTTACCTACTACAACTGAAAAACTGATTGGAGTTGTAATCTGTGATTTACGTACAACCGTGTAAAGAGGTGCTCAGTTCAAACACTTCAAATGGGACAACTCACATTTCTCAATGCTTGCAGAATTAAGATCAATGGACACCAAGCAGGACAGCTTGTGTCAGTCTGTGAACAATTCTTACGTGCCATTTTTTGCAAAAAGAGCTTAAAAATCATTACCCCCAGGAAGAGTTAAAACAGAGAGTAGCAACCTTGTGAAGTGTAAGTCTACTGAGAGAATATATATAGAAAACAATGATACCTAAAGCTTGTCTGCAGTAAAAAAATACACTTGAGTGCTCTTAATGTAATGTATTTAACCTCATGTTTAAACAGTGCTTTTCATGTAGGAACATGTTCCGAATCTCTGAGCTCATAAAGTCATGAATCAGAAGCAAACAGAAAAAAAGGCTTTGAACATCCTCAGTTCACTTATTCCTTAGCAAATGAAACCAAATCCTGTCAGGGTTTACCAAGCGCAGAATGACAGTTCAGATCTAAGATATTTCAGCACCTCTGAGAAAAATTTGTCCAATTTGGTGAAATGCACAATTATGGAGAAGATTTTATTACAAAGTTTCAATTGAGTTTTCCTCCACAAACACAGCAGTCCTTCAGCTCGCCAACTACTTCAGTGGCAGTCTGCACAAAACAAGTCTTCCTGAACTACTATGAGGCCCAACCCAAAAATTAAAATTCCCCTCCCACCCCCAAATATGTTTACAGGTGCATTTTCTTGCACTTTTGCAGATACATATGCAAAAAGAAACACACATATAAGATGTACACATGCATGAACACGCGTGCATACTTGAGGTTTTCATCTTGAGGCTCTAGATGTTTCTGAAGTCCCGCAGGTTTCCTAAAGGTTAAAGTTCTCAAAATGCACAAAGCTGATCTTTTACACATGTGGTAGCAGCATGTAGGTTTTGATTAAATGTCCTCCATGTAATAAAGGTATTAAAGGTGTTAAACTGCACCAGTTGAAATCCAAGAGAAACCTTCAATTCAGCTGATTATCAGGAAGCTGATAGATCAGTAAGTTAATATAAATTAATTCTTGTTTACCAACAGCAAGAATATGAACTCAGGCAGCCAGGTGAATGCATAACAATGACCTTTGGGAATTAAAATATTTCCCCTAAAACAACTCGCAGAACTTAAAGAAAGTATCTCACATTTGAAGAAAATCAGGTATGTGGCAACGAGGATGTGTGTGACTAGATTATTGTTGAATACAGAGCTTTGAGACAAACACAAACTTCGGTGCTGCACTATCTGATGTAATCACAACTTACAAACACAACAGTACCTTGCAAATCTCACTTCCCTCATCATCTTTAAAATCATCATGGAATTTACAGGGGTAAAAGCACTGTGGAGACTGTAAAATCAAGAATGCAGCATGTCCCTTGCTGAGTGTATGTCCACCACACGTGTTTTGAAAACCTGGTAAAGAAATCCTATTTTTTCCTGAAATCCTATTTTTTCCTGAAATCCTTTCTGAAATACTGCAAATGTTCATAATGGAGCTCTCAGTAGCAATTACTTACTTTTAACTTGTCACTCAACTGTCACCATGACAACAACAAAAACCTTTTCATGCCTGGAGAAGACAATAGGGATTTTAATTACTGAAATTCATTCTGTTGACAGTTTGAGTGAAACTAAATTCTACTTTCTAAAATAAAAAATTGAACTACCAATTTAAAATGGCAAGATTTATATGATTTTTTTTCCCCTTGAACATTCTGCTCTTTCTATTTATTTCTGCATGTTCAGATTTCACACTTGCTATTTATCAAATACTTCAGTAAATATGATTTTTAGGATAGCTGGCAGAATATTTTTCATGTCAATGCAAACTGAGTTTTGTAATTCACCTCAGCAGGAAATCTCAAATGTTTATCAGGGACTGATTGCCCAAACCAATATCCCCACAGATTGGTTGGTTACCTGCAAAAGAGTGGAGGTAAAACTGAGGGCAAGACATCTCATCTTTTCTAGTCTTGGGGAAGAAAAAAAAAAAAAAAGACCATTATAAATGCAGCTGGGAGCTTTTAAAAGTATAATGGGTTAGATACTGTTTAAAAAAATTAATTAAAAGCCATCATGCTTTGAATCCTGCAGATTATTAAACATAATTCTCTACCTTGACAGGGCTATTCATTGCTCACAGCATGCATAAACAATTCTGGGGATTAGAAAATATTTTCAGTTCCCTGCTAAAAATACACAAGGGGATAAAAAGCAGAACGCTCTGTGTTAATTCTTCTCCAAGCTACTACAAGGAACAAACTCCAGCAGTTATTTATACAACCCCATAACCATGCTTTTCTCCAACCAGCACACAAACGGGTACACCTTGGTAATCTCATAATTTGCTGTTATTTGTAGCTGTCCTAGAGCCTATCATCAGACAATAATATTTAAAGTAAATTCTGAACATCAATCAAGTAGCAAAGGACAAGAAGTGGAGTTGGCTCTTCTCAGGAGATAACATATTTTTCTATCAAAAGAGCATCCTTGTGTGAACAGTTAGAGCTGGATTACTGAAGATCAGGTTAGATCACACAACAAAGTAAAAACTTGACTTCTTGGCCTATATCTACCATGACATGTCCTCTCAGGAAACACAGAGAAAAGAAAATCCTACGATACAAGAATATATAAATTAAGATAAAGATGCAAAATGATGGGGAAACTAGTATTTGTACATGTTTCAGAGACTATCAATGAATGGGGAACGAAGATAGATTGCACAGAAAAGAAAAAATCCCATTTGTTCACACCACAAGGGGAAAAAACCAAACTGCACCACTAAGCGTTCAGTTTTGATTATGCAAACATATTCACACAGATTCAGAATCACAAAGACAATTAAAAATTCAAACAGACCTCTGAGATCATCGAGTCCAACCCATGAGCCCCACCATGTCAACCAGACCATGGCACTGAGTGCCACGTCCAGTCTTTCCTTAAACACCTCCAAGGACAGTGACTCCAGCACCTCCCTGGGCAGCCCATTCCAATGCCCAACCACTCTTCCTGTGAAGAAATTCCTCCTGATGTCCAGCCTAAGCCTCCCCTGATACACCTTAAGACCGTGTCCTCTCGTCGCTGGTTGCCTGGGAGGAGAGACCTGGCCACAGCCTCCTTTCAGGCAGCTGTAGTGAGTGGGTGATAAAAATCCCCCTGAGCCTCCTTTTCTCCAGGCTAAAGACCCCCAACTGCAACATGAAGAACAAAACAAACCTACAGAAGAAAAACACATAGGTACAAAGCAAATATTCTGATACTACAGCACGTCCTTACAAACTATGGATTCAACCAAGGAAAAATCTTCTAATGAAAGATTTCCAAAACAAATATTCAAGGACACCTGGAAGGCATAAATTCCTACAAGTTTCAGGTTTAATGGGAATAACAAAAAACATGTTCCACACAGTGAGAAAGAGTAACTCCTTATTGATCAGTAAGATCCTGACATGACTGAGAAGGCAGTGTTACATGGAGAATCATGATTTCACTACTGATCTCTTGAAAGAAAACTACATTGCAGGAAACTTGAAATCTTGGGAGGATGCATAAAATGGAATATTTGAGGAATTCATGTCTGAAGCAAACAGCTTCACTAATACCACAAATAGTACCGACAGCATGGAACAGAAGCCAAGCACTTCACAAACATTGCAGAAGCCTCCAAAATGTCTAGAAATAACTTTTTCACAGGAAGTGATTTAAACCATGAAGTCATTAAAAAGAACACAGATGGCAAAAAAGGAACAGTACATGTTCAAAAGTACATGGCTGTTAGATGCAGTACATAAAAAATTGTTCATCTTACTATTTAACTTCCTATGTAGTTCAATGATTTGGTTCATTACTTTTTCCAAGTCAAGGGCATCACTTTTATTATCATCCAGAACTCATCAAGGCACCAAATGAAGCAGAAAAGCACAAAAAGTAGGCTATTCTCAGAAAATACATAGATATTTTTCTACCAAAAAGAAGCGGCCTTCTATGAAGAGTTAGTGTTGAATTGCTTATTATTCCAAGGGCAAGAAGTGGTAGGGAGTCAAAGCCCTTTATTTCTGCATATTGTCCAAACCATGATCAAGCAAGAGTGATGACTGCCTTTCTGAAATGCACCATTTAACAACAGCAGGCTCATTCACACAGCCCAGCAAGTTCTACAGGCAGAATGCTCCAAATCAGCACCAAAAAAAAAAAAAAATCTGTCTTGTGTACTGATTAGAATAATCATCTAATTAAGAATCTGTATCCTTAATAACCTGCATTTACTTTGTTTAAGCTGTCATACTATAGAAGTTAATAATTAAAATCAGTAGAGGCTTTAAAACCAACACTGATTTCAGTCAAACTTCCTACAGGAAACAAACAATTCAGAGGGATTCCTGGAATTATTTACATCAATACCTTGAATCCAGACTGGGTTGGATCATGACAGCAAACCCCTAACATAGTGCCTGAATAGAGGTTTTTATGACATATTAAGGTATTCAATCTTTTTCACACAAGCCTCAATTGATAGCAACTGCTAGCAACAAGCCTTTTCAAGAAGTGTCAGACCCAGCTATTTGTATTACAGCTGATCACTCATAGCTGTGCTTATTAGGAAGAAACACAGAGATGTGCAAGTTATTTGTGATACAATATATTTCATCTGCTAAGATGCAGTGGATTTCACTTCAACAATGGATAAGATTTTCTAGCGCTGCAAAGAAAAAAAAGATCAGAATTCAAGATGAACAATCCACAGTGTGGCAGTGGTTTTAGATGATACCTTTAGAAATAATCACTAAAACAACAATACACACACACTCATTTTGTACTTTCCTTTACACAGTAAAATTTGATGCTGTGTTAAAGCTCAACCAGTATCACATGTGGGATGAGAAAGGAGTGATCTTAGCTCCTTAGTAATTTACTATAGCCTTAACTGAAGATGAAGCATCCCTGAAAGTCAAATCTAAAATAAAGGAATAAACTTGCATCCTGCCAACTACCCAATTATTACCTTAAATCACTCCAAACATTTTCCTGGCTATCTTTAGCATTTTGACTTGCAACTCCATCATATCCCATCAACATAATACATAAAAGGGAAAAGAAGAACAATTCTGTATCTGCAGTCTTTGGCTTTCCTCTGTTCTGGGAAAGAGACTTCATCTATTAGCAATAACTAATTCCATTTGTGCTCTACAACACTTTTATGTTGGTTTCCTTATATTTTAAAATTTATAGATAAAATTATGAAGTGATGGAAGCCAGCATCAACTACCAACATGAACTCATTAAACTAAAACAAACTGAGCCAATTAGACAACCCCAATTTTATTTGTTGGCTTATAAAGGCCTCATATTTGGCAATTTCTCAAATACTGTGAGTACTTTAGTTTGCTCTATGCACAGAAGCATTTCACTTCTGTTGATTAGAATGAAAAGCACTAGTTTTACTAGCAGAAAGGAGAAGCAACAGATTCCAGACACCTATAGCATTAATCATATTAATCAAGCTACTGGAATTATTTCAATCATTAGCTCATTTTCCTGAAGGATTTAAAGGAACTTCCAAAATCACAAACATCAGGCTACTTGTTATAAAAGGCAAGTAACATTTTAGGAGCAATTATGAACATCAGATTTTTAAGGATACGAAATTTCAGCATGCGGTTTAACTTTAGGGAAAGCAAGTTCCAAGTTAAAACTATAACCACCTCTTGCAAAGTAGGAAATAGAAAAAACTGCACATTTTATACTCTGCTGTATACTTAGAAATTTTAATATTTAGAGAAAACGTTCTCCTTTGTTTACACCACAAAATTATTTGCATCAAAACGGTACCCAGACACACCAGCTGTCCCTCTCATGTAAGCGTCCTTTGGCACTACAATCAGAGTTAAAAATCTTTTGCTCTTCACTAATCAAACAACAAAAGAAATCCTCAAGGAATTTATCCAGAGATACTCTTACAAGAGCATTCCTAGTGGCCATACATGCATCAGATTAGATCTCTGTGTGATTTCATGCAAGCACCAAAACACAGTGATCCAAACAGGCAGCAAACAGACAACACATTTTTTGAAACACACTGCAGGGCACTGGTACTTTGCAAAACACAAGAGTGTTGCACATTACAAAAGTAAGGCTAAATTATTACCATTTTCATTTAAAAACAAACAAACAAGCACCCATCAAAATAAACAGAATAAATCAAAGAAGGGGTGCAGAAGACCAAGCTGGATGGGAAGGATGACGGTAGATATTGTGAGGACACAGGGAAATAATCTTCATCTCTTCAAGCACCATTTGTGTGACTGCTGCTGATCTCATTACTTTGGCAGCATTTTTCCAGAAGAATGCAAGATATCTGCTTAGGCAGCCACCAAATTACCAACCCCATCTGATGAAGATAGCAGAACTATAGGGGGCTTTGTTAAAGTGTTAACTGATGTGCATGCAGCAGTTTTGCCGTTGTCTGATATGAATATTGAGAAGTCACCTCTGTCCTATGGGTATCTCCTACTTCTGCTTTCTGTCCTGGCTATCACCAGAGAAAGCTTCCTCCGTTTCCGTGTGAGAACTCTCCACAGAACCCAGCAACGCGCAAATGAGCGCATCATGACCCAAGCCCTACCATGACAACTTTGAGTCCAGAATAAATCAGCAGCTGAAAGAAAGCCAGAGATGCCACTTGGAAACCAATGATGTTTTGAGCTCAAAGAGATGGACTTAGTACTGAGTACCACGGTGGGTGGCATGGCTCTGACTTGGAGGCTTTAAAGGTAAATAAATATTGCCATGGGTAAGGAAGCTGACAGCAGCACAGCAGCCTAGTCAAAGCAACTCTTACATTCCAAGCAGTTCCTGCAGATTGTCACAGGACAATTCAGGCCATTTGAGTTTATCAATCCTGGTCTACAGCAGTTTTTCTTTCCAGTGTCCAGAAAGGGTTTCTTTCTTTGAAAGAACCGATTCAACCATCTGAACTACACTTCTAAACCCGAACCCCAATTGCTTGCACAACACAAGGTGCCTCCGGCTGGGCTCCAGTCAAGGCTGCCAGTATTTCATCACAGCTCTGTGAATAAACACACATGCACAGCTTTGATCCAAGACACATGTCCCAACACTTACACATCTCCACTTCCAAATCAGTGCACTTCACCGTGATCAGCAGATTAACAATCATCACTCTACCAAAAAAGTTCTGGCTAGCGCTCAACCAGGGCTTACTATGTGATATGTGATGCAAGGAGAAGATGAATAAATTGTCAAGACAAATAAATGTGCAGCATGAGGACATTCACAACTGGAAAAGCAACCAAGGAATAGGCAAGAGTTTAAAAATAACAGCAGAGAATAGATTCACATATTGGGACACAACTACTTAACAGAACTAATTAGGCACCAGCATTGCTTCAAAGAACTTCAGCCCAAACTCCTGCTGCAGTTCCTGACACATCCTGTACTCAAGTAGAAAAGAATAAATGCTGCCAGTGACTCTCTACCTGCAAGGCTTTCCATTTCAAAAAATTCAGTCAGGATACAAAAAACAAAGATTACAGGAGTATGTTTGTGGACTTTTACAAACCACACTTTACTCAAGTTTAGACAGAAACCAGAAAAAGTAGAGAATATTTTATAATACTGTTTTAATATACATTAATACTGAAAACGTATACAGGAAGTTTATTTCAAATCACTGCAGTAAGTAGACTATGCAGACTTCAAAAGTACAAACATTCAATGCCTTGATTGTTGGGAAAATCTGGGTTTTAAAACATGCAAAATTATGACATTTAAGCAATTGAGGTTTACAGAACAGCTTGTACTTAAAAATAAGGGGCTTATCTTCAGGAGCTTTTAGCATCTGAAATACATCACATCATGACCCAGCAGGGTGAGAGTGGGCAGAAAAGAATACAGAGAGCAAGTACAATGGAGCAAAATCAAGACCCATGGTGCAAAGCAATAGAAAAGTTTACATTACCAAATCCACTGCACATTTGCCTAATGTTTTCAGCACATGGAAATAAAGTAATCCCAGCAGACAGCAGCAATAAATCCATAAAAGAAAAACACTTCTGCCAGAGAACATGAAAGACTCTTAGTAGGCATTAATAGATCCATGCTGCTTTTCTTTAATTCTGAATTGTGAACTGAGATTTTAGTATAACAAGTTGACACAGGCCACATTCTGCATTTTATCCATCTATGGTAATACAGTGCAGGGAGAAAACAAACCTGCCTTGAAGGTTTCCACATGAAAAGCCAAAATCAGAATGAAAAATTTACTGTATCTTCTGCCATCCAAAAGCTATACCAACACTTCCTACTGTTCTTCAGGGATACAGAACAGCTCAGAAAAGCTGGAGTTAAAACACCAGAAATAGCTGGTGGACACACATGAAAATCATTCTAAATAAAACCCAGCTGATTTGCAATACAAATACATATTTCCAATCGATACACACACGCTGACTTTTCATTAGTGGGAACAAGTCACAGCAGAGAAACTCTTGTGAACAGTATTTCTGGACCTGTTAAATCACCTCAAACCTCACCCTCTCCAACAGAAGAAAAAGGCACAATTCAAAGTCTCCACAATTATGGGTAATGCTCCAAGTTTTTCTTTTACTTCCCTTCTTCCCTTCAGGCAATCTTTTTTTGTTTTTTAAGAGCAATGGAAAAGACAGAGCAGCTGTAGGAAAATGAAGGGCAACACTCTAGCTTTTACCTGAAAGGGGAAAGGAAGAGGGAATGGAGAACATTAAAAGCCAAAAGCTGGGAAAGACCAGACAATTACATTTTTCAGAACAGTAATAAACGAATAACCGACAGTTATGAATTCTATAAACCAGGATGTATTTCAAATCCAGAAATCTTACCTGGTAAACAGCACACAAGCATAAAGCAAGTAATTTTTATTACATCCACTTCTGAATAGGCTTAAGCAGAGGGAGTAACCTGTAAAAAACCAGAGTGGGGACAGAGCTAATGACATGTCTTAAAGCAAGAAAGACAAGCTTGAACTTGATGCAGTTTAACAGGAGAGCCAAGAAACGGATTTTTCAAATGGATGTTGTAGTTAAAGCAGCAGGTAAAATGTGGATTATTTAGATAGGAACAGGGAAGAGGAGGGGAAGAGCTACAGAGCTCCAAGAATATTGCAGCAGCCCTGCAGAGAGACAAGGTCTCTAACAGGAGACTGTACCAAGCCAAAGGGAAAATGAGCAGGTCTGCAACACTTTAGGGGCAGGGGCAGCAAAGTGCAGGCAGAGTTGAAATGTGAAAAGTGAAAGAACAGAGCAGAGATGCTGTCCCACCACAGGAGAAGGCAGGATCCACAGGGAGCAGAGAACTAAGCCAGCAATGCCACAGCAAGCAAAGTTTGAAGGCACAACACCCAAGCTTCCAAGGAAAGAGAACAACATGCAAGAACGTCTGGAAACGACAGAGGTGTCAGTTTCTGAGGAAGTGCTCGATGGGATCAGATGTTTTCACTTGGGGCAGGTCAGAGCCCAGACAGACACACCAGTGTAGTGCCCCGGCACCCTCCCCATGTGCGCTCATAATCTCAGCCATCACAGCCCTCCCCACTGTAACTGTCTGCTTCAGCAGACGATTATTCCTCACCCAAAGCCATGGGTGAACGAAAGCTCTTGCAGGAGCTGAAAACCTGATGTAAATTTTGAAAAGGCGAGCACCATCAGCATTATCTGCATTGCAGTCATCTCAGCAGCACAGAGGCATTTCCACGTCAACAGGACCAACAGTCTGCTTAAGGAAGAGTCTTAAATAAGATGGCTCTCCTCACTCAGCATGTGAGAAAAAAGTAGTCTGGTTTTCTGCTAAAGGTCTAAAAATGGAATATATAAGCATCCATTTACTAAGTGCTCAAATTTATTCTCTTTTTCTGCAGGAAGATGTCCTTCAAATGAATTGCAGGACTCATGAAACTGGATTAGCAATGTCATAAATCACACACCTGCCAAAATAACAGCATGAAAAGTGAGACTAAATATAACCTACAACTGATTTGAATAGATACAATCTATATTTAACAATTTGTTATAACTCAAATATTAGCAGACACTTATTCAAATATCAACATAAATCACAGCATTAGTTTTAATTTTCCTATATTTAATTGTTTTATAAACAACTTCTAAGCTTTTGCAATGCCCTCATTTATGATTTAATAAGTTTTGAATTTGCATAAAGAAGAAACTTGCAAATTTATGCTTCACAAATTTTCTGCCAGTACTCCGATTTTTTTCCTCCAATCCAAATGGTAACAAATTCCTCGTTTACATTTCTCAGATTATCAATGAAATGCTTCACAAACCAGGACCACTTCTAGGACCATCTGCAGGATTAAACTGCAGGATTTAATACCAGTCAAAATTTCCTTCATATATACTGGAAAGAACAGTATTTCTATATAGGCTCAATTTCTAAGACCCAAACTTAGTTTCCATATTTAATTTCAAAACCACTCTATTAAGAGCATAAATTCAGAGTGTTACAGGGTGATTTTGTGACCCACGTTGTACTGCTTAACCTGGACTCTCTCAACACTTCAAGTAAATCTCAGAAAACCTCCACACACATCCCTGTAAGGATTTTTAAAAAGCAATCAAGAGGTATCCAGCCACCTTCAGTTCCAAAAGAATCAATCTGAGTGGAAATTTTGGGAAGCACCCTTCTAAACGAAGAGCCTTGATAATTCATTAACTTAATGATGCAAGTAGATTAGCCTGTTGAGGCAGAAGTGGTAACAGAAAGAACTAAAGAGAATTCAGAACCATCACCATTCACAAAACCAAGTCAGCCTACATTTATACCAACACAGACAAAATTTTGTTTCAGAACACACAAATTCCCCTAAATCAACAGAAATAATGCATAATATTCCAAAAATAAAGGAAGAAACTGCCACTTCATGCTGAAGTCCTCAGAATAATGAAAGTACAAAACATTTGACATCTGAATCTCTAGTTACACCAGACTTTTTCCTTTCTTCAAAACAAAATGTGTTAGAAAACAGCAGTTAAGAAAAAAGCCATGCAGAACTTGCTGTAACTGGTTCTGCCACCCAAATATCAATGTCATTAGAAGAACTGCAATTATATTTCTGTGAATAAGAGCCTGAAATACCTGAAAGCACAAAGTAAACAAGAAGAAATATTCAAACTTTCAGACAGAATTAATTAGAAAAGTAAGCAGTCCACATCAGAGCTATTGCTTTGCACCACATGCAGTTCATTCTTTTTGCCTCCTTTTAAGGACACTTAATAGACAACATTATCATAATGCTCACATTTTTCCTCAGTTTCCTCTTTCCTGGCAGAATGATTTATAATGAATTGTTGCAATCAGGCACCCGTTCATCTGATGACACCCTTCCCAGCAAGTGTAACCCGAGCCACGCCGGCAATGTGCACAGAGAGCCCTGAGGAGCCCCAAGTGATGCAGATGCCTCAAGAAGGCAGCACCCAGGGGAGCAGAGGTGAAACAAGCACTGCACCCCTGCCAACAGTTTCACCTGGGACAGCATCAGCACACACAGCTCCACAGCTGGCCCTGCAGGTCACCAGGGAGTCAGGGGCAGGATTGTGCCCATCTCCTGGTCACTCACACTCACCTTTCATTTCCAATTAGGATGGGACAAGACAGGGGAGAGAAAAAAAATATGGATAAAAGGAGACTAAACAGAGCGAGGGAAAAAGGAGGACGGGCAGGAAAGCGAGAGATCAGGAGGAGCAAAGGGATTTGCCATATCAGAGGCATTCTGTATGAGATGCATTCCTACCTGCTCCACCTTTCCCAGGAAGAACGGAGGGAAGCCGTGCAGCGCCACGAGGAGCCGCAACAGCAGCCCACGCCTCAATCAACATCTCCACCACCTCATGCTTGTGTCTCCTGGACAGAAGTTAGAGACGATGACCTTGCAACCTGCCTCATCTTTAACAGTTTTACTATCATTTTGTCTTCTCAAAGAGCACCCTGTGCTTAAGATTTATTCCCTGCAAGCTGAACTCTTTTTTCAAGTCCAATCTTGCTTAGCAAGTTACTTTTTATGATGGGAAGCTTTTTTATGCGTTGTTTGTTCTGTCAAGCCCAAATAACTGCTGACACTCTAATCATGAGGCCCCTTAGAAAAAAAAGAAAAAGGTCTTTTGCTTAAAATCTTTTCATTTGCCTATAAAGCAATTATATATATATATATATCATGTTTAAATCATTTTAATATAAAAATAGCCTGCCCACATTTTAAATATTGCAGAGGATAAAATACATAAAACTGTCCTCTTCAGATTTTAATCATTCCCTCTCTTACCTAAATCTGAATTTAATATATTCCTACAGCACCAGCTTTCTTTAGTAGTTCTTCCAAAGCCCTGAAGAAGGAATTATCTTTCTAAAAACCAAAGACCAATCTCCCTCTCCTAACATGAAAGCTACATTTTGTTGTAGTCATATATAAAAACCAAATTCTATGGGGAAGCAGTTTCTAAGGCCAGCGTGAATATAGCACACCATGTTCTTGCATATATTTTGTCCATTTAGTCAAAAACTCTGCCCTCCCCTTTCTCCTCCCCACAGAGGAAAGGCAACAGCTCTGAACTAGCAAAGAACAAAATACAGGAAGTTTTGCTCAACTGATTTACTTATGCCAAGAAAAATGCAACTGTAAATCCCTGTCATACACAGACCTGCTGCTGAATATTCAGAACAGCAATATTAAATAGCTACCCAGGACTTCCCTAAACGCTAACAAACAAATGCTGTCATATATTTTTATATTTATTATTATTGATTATTTTATAAATATATATATTATATATAGTTATTCTTGATTACTATTTGTCTGGGCACATTAATTCTCAAGAGATTTTAATTTAGGTAAACTTATCAAATTATGTTACAAAGCAAACAGAATAAATTTGTTTCTTTACAAGCGTTCGTTATCTTCTAACACTGCACAACATGGAAGCAATCAAGATTTATTTCTCTCTCTAAAATACAGCAGCTTTTTTTTTTTTAGAAACGGATTCTAATAAAAATCAACATTTGAAGTGGGCAGTGGCTCCCTCTTTAAAAGAAAAGCAGTGGCTTAACGCTGCAACATGTCCTTCCCTGCACATTCGTTGCTTAGTTTCAGTCATAGTAACTTAGGTATTGCTATGACTGGATGGAATTTGCATGAACTGCATTCAGAATCAACTGCACGGGTGCAATTGACTCGTCTTGAATCCACAAGATTACAAGTTTTCACTATCAACAACTGGATAGCTGTGTTTTCCCCCTTTTCTTTATTAGCAGGCAGAAGAGGCACAACAGCCTGTGCGATTCCGAGACTTTTGCTGTGAACATGGTTTCCACTGGCAGTGCTGGAAGCAGCAATTCCAGTGTTACACAGGCATGCAGAAGGTTCTGAGTTTGGTTAGAACAAAGGGGAATCTTCTTATGAAGGGTACCACAGTCCACCAGTAATACTCCAACTACAAAAACATCAGTAATTGCTCCATAGCTGGGTTTTGTCTTAGCTCACATCTCCACGTGAGGAAGGAGATGTAACTCCCATTCAAAACTGCATCTGAACATGTATTTGTGAGGCAAACAAAAACAATAACTATTTTCTAAAATGGCTACAATCTGCTGATAGCCCAGCGGAGCTGAAAGCTCTGGCTTCCCCCATGGAACATGTCTAGGATACCAGATGTCTTCTCTTTGCCAAAGAAATACTCACAAGACTCCACTCTTCTTGTCTAGCAGCCTAAAGCAACGAGAGATAGCAAATGTTCTTACAATGAACAGCTCTTGCCATACCAGGGCAACTGGAGAAAGACATGAGTGCAGCCTTTGTTCTTAATCTCTACTGATTAAGTTTATGAAAATCAAACATGGTAAGACTATTTTGAAAGACTTTTGAACAGACTTCCTTCTACACTGTATGATATACAAAGAAAACCCAACATTACATGATGAAGCAGGTGAAAAAACGCAAGCTCTGTGGCTGATACCATACTAGCCAGAGTAATGACAGGTTTAGTTGCAAGCCTGCTTTGGCTAAATTTACCATTTAAATTTTAACAACAAATTCTACTTTTGCTGCTACCTATCTTGAAGCATATGAATAATAGATGGCCATATTTTCTCTGAATTTCTATATCAAATACCAAATCAGTAACAGAACAAAGACGATAAATTACTTCCATCACTTAGAGCCTTTTCTATAACTAATATCTAGATCAGATCTCTTTTTTTGTACCCTTATAAAAGAAAAAATGAAGTATTTTTTATCACACTCAAACTAAATTATATTAATCTCTAAATTTTGCTCAAATATGGAAAAGCAAGAAACAGCAATTCTGCATTACATGGATACCAAAAATGAATTGCAATAAAAACCACAAAAAACACAGTCCCCAAGCTGAACTCCTGATTTATGCAATGACATAATCCACAGCCAACCAGGACACCATGCTACCCTGAGTGACCCAGTTTCGGAGACAGCATCTTGGTCATCTCCAAGATAAACAATGCCCTGAGCAATCTTAGAAAACCACAAACACTGACTGTGCATTCCTCCAGAACCAGCTATCAGCAATACCCCATCCAATTTCTGCGAAAATATTATTCCAAAACTATTATTCTTTATGAGTAACAGAAAGCACAATCCATTCTGAACACTAAGCAATCCCAATGACAACTCTGATCTGGGGAAAATTAGTTTTGTCTACAAAAATAATGGCAAAAAGCTTCCTGAAGAGAGAGCTTTTCCAGAACTCTCTTCAGGACTTTCATGCCATCTCAACAGCAAGCCACACAGTAGATTGAATACCTCTGTCAATACAGCATAGTCAAGTCTAGCATAATGTCAATATAGCATAGTCAAAGTCTAGCATAATGTACACTAACCTTTCCACTAGAGATCACAAACCAATTATGATAAACAGTAGTCCCACTGCCTATTTGTTTTACTGGGAAAAGTTCACTCACCAGAATATGACAACTAGAGTGGAGACTAATTCAGCCCTGTCTCTGTAAGATACATTACTCCCCAAAACTATAAACAAAAATTACAAGCAAAAATGGATGTGAGTTACTATTCTGAAAGAAAAATTCTGCACTGAGAATGAGCTCTAAAAGCAGGCGTACTAATTTCACATTCTCCAGTTATCAGTGGTTGCAGACAATGTAAAGAATGTCTCTTCTTAGGTACTGAAGCAGAGTTGCAAAGTCAGAATGACTTAGTCATTAAAGGAAGTAAGTCCACCCAATTTTACATACATAAACCAGGATCTTAATAAGCTCAGTAGCACATAACAGAAACTAATTATCTTATCTGAAACGTGTTAAACACAGACTTCATTGAAATGCTGAATAACTATTTAAAACCATGTAAGAAACAGAAAGAGAGAATTAAAACCAAAATGCAGATAAGCAACAGGGATCCAAAAGTTCAGGAACTTTAATCTCTCTCTTTTCACGACAGAGGACTTGGAACCCACTCATGAGACCTTCATTCTTGTCCAGAAGGTCACTGTGGAAACTTGGGAGCTGGGCTGTGGCTCCGGACATTCTGCTCTTAATGAGCAGGAGTGAAAAGCTGTGACTTTGACTAAGCACCAAACACATGGGTGGAAAGACAAGGTTTTCACATCAGCTGCCATTTACTGAATTTCCCTTGTCTAATTTCCAGCTTATTCATGCTTTTTATCACAAAAAATGTCCGGACAAAAAAAGAGGAATGTTACTAGACTTCAGCATCCACCGAAGTCAGGCGAAAGGACAACCAACTATGAGCAGTCACTGTGATTGACCTCTCAAGGGCTAAATCTGGTACCCTTGAGCAGATAACCCCAGTAGTGCTACAGAGGTACAAATATGTGAATTTATTCCAAAAAACATAGTAAAAAATGTTTAAATCAACTCTATGCAGAATCACTCTTTTTTCTACTCATAAGTGACCATCACTGCAGCCTTACCAAACTAACCCAAACTAACAACTGTCTATGCTGCAGTTTATGGAGGCTGCCAGATTCATTCTCTAGATCTGAGCATGTTAATAACTGACTTATTCTCTTATCCTTCTCTTCTTATGTCTTACTGAAAGATGAGTAATAGCACAAAACTCCCGTCCTAACTCCCATTTTCCCCTCCCTCTGTTATTGTTGCAGGGACTTCAGATTTAGACACAATAAAGAGAGATTACATTCCTTTATTAAGGTGTGCCAGAAACCTGAGCTCTTTCAGCCACAGAAGTACTGTAACACATTCCCTCTAATTATTATGCAATATTACAGTATTCTACAGCAGGAAGAGCAATTTCATGGTTAGGATCCAGCCCATTCACTACAAAACTGTTATACAGCCCTTTCAGAAGGAAGGAGTATTAATAAAACAGAACTGTTGAGTCAAAAAGACAAAATAAGAAGGTTTTACAATTTAGCTTTACCACAACACTGGTATTTATAACCTTTTCACATGAGCACGTTTTGTGTGAATTGTCTTGGAAGCAAATTTCAGAAAGTACTTCTGTTTATTTACCTTACATAATTATACATGAAAAGACTTAAAATCATTCATGTTTTAGAAATCTATATAATTTCCTTTCCTCAACACCACAGATATCTGGATCCCAATAAATGATGGAAATATCTGAATACGTAACTCACTTTAAAAAAATCTCCAAGGTTACAACTTCATTTCTCCAGTTAGAAAAACTCTGAAAATATTTAGCATGCTTAGAAATAAAAATATTTGCTTTAAACAAAAGTGAACTTAACTATAAGGTCAGGCACATAGCCTTCTAAAATAGTATTTATGGTTTTCAGCTTAACTCCCCAATTTCATAATTTTTTTCTGAGAACAAATAAACGGGGGGGAGAAAAAAAATCAGTTAACACATTCATCATCATGCTACAGCTCTACATGCAACTGCATTAAAAGGTACAACTTAAAACACGATATACCTGCATGACACCTGGTAGAATGGATATCCTGGTAGAGGAAGGGAGTTTGAAAATCCAGACTGGCTCGACATTGCCTTCAGGTATTGTATCCACTTCAACCTCTTCTATATTCCATATGTTAATTCCTTGCTAAAAGAATACATTCGCACGTATCCATCTGTGCCTCCGTTCAGAGCTAACTAAAAAGAAACCAAGCGCACATCCGAAGGTCTCGAGGATTCTGCCTGCATTTCAAACTGCTTCCTCAGTAGTGAAATTCCTAAAAGCCAACACCCTCATGACATCACATACTACCAAATCATAAACACGCAATTGTCTGAGCGAGGCGAGGGCAGCCCGTGGCTCTGGGCTGGGCAGAGAGCCCCGCACCGCATTCCCGCTGCCAGCACGGTGCCTTTCAGGCAGGGACCCGCGGCTGGAGCAGCAGCCCTGCTCTGGCAGGCAGCCAGCAGCCGGCACAACTTGGTGCCAATGCCGCAAATCCCCGCCGCGGGCGAGCCGGGAGCCACGCTGCAGGTGGAGCATCCTCACAGCCCCCCGCAGGAATCGCCTTCCCAACGCGATCCGTGACCTTGGACTTGGGGACAAAAACGTCATCTAAACATGACACTGCACACTACTGTTTTATAGGCAAGAGCAGACCGCACTGCACGCCACGGCAGCACAGAAAAATCATACTGAGCTTCCCCTGCTAAAGGAGGATCTTCTAATGCTACACCCCCAACTATGGGAAAAGCAGGAAGATGGAATCTTAAACCACGGTATTTAAGATACTGAATATAGATATAAAATTATGTGCATGCCTCCCTGCAGTATTTTACTACTGCTTAAATCAAAGAAATATCAAAAGCAACATTTCTTTTGATATACAGCACAATGGTAAGTTACATTAAAGTTATTTGGGCATGCCTTCCTCAAGAGAGAAAAAGGAAGACATGTGAGTAGTCACAGTATTGCCCAGTGGCATGACTAATGTCAAATAGACTTAAATGATTATCTACCTACACTACTCTTAAGGAAGGTGCACAGTGCCCTCACACATGGATTTCCTTAATTTAAGCAAAATTTTAAAGAAAAGATTTTTTTTTTAAAGTATTTCATTACCTATGCCAGCTGCACTGGAAAACATTAAAATGTTGGGTTTAATACCTCTACCCGATGACACACTATTTACTTTCATATTATTTTGCCTCAGTTCTGGAAAAGAATAATCAGTTTCACCTGGTTTATCCCAAGTTTATAACGAACATTACCATAATAAGAAAAATGGTACAAAACTTTGTCACTATCCTAGGTACCTTTTAAAGTCTAATTTAAAAAATGTGAGTCACTGCATAGGGCTCCAATTCCTTAAATCATATAAAAGTTCCAGGAACACTAAGAGAGCACGGTCTGCCCAAAAAAGTTTGGGGTTGTTTTGTTTTTTATTTGCCCAACTGATATGCCTGCAAAAACAAAGAAGCTTCTGGGTACATCATTTTGCATAAATTTTTCTCTCTCTCCTGGCTGTAAAGAGCAAGCTTGAAAAGGCAATTCAAGTACAAATAATGTTGTGTCATCAGCTGAAATTTTACAAACAAACTTGAAAAAGCATCATCTCTCTCACTTTTAGTAGGGAGCACTCAGTCCAAAAACTCATGACTCTCAAAAACTACTTGGGGAACTCCAAAAAAAAAGTTGTGTGCATGTGAGAGGAAGAGAAAACTCTACTAAACCTGTCCAAGTCACCTTTGCCTAATCAGGGACATTGGGATAAATGCCACAGCTGCTGAGGGAGGTGCCAGTGATTGCTCTGCCCCTCTGGGGCTGGCCCTGAGGAGTCCCCTTGTGTGCACAGCCCTGGAACACTTGCACTTTTATTCTGGTATTTACTCATCTTCTATTTGGTGCCTTCTCAACACTGATAATGGCAGCATTAGCACATTTATGCAGTAATTCCCATCTCAGAATAACTCCTCCTAGTCCCAACCAGGATTTAGGATGTTTCCATTGGATTTGCCAGCTGAAAAAGAATGTTAGCATCAAGTCAGCAGATTACAGGCTTATATATTAGGAGCCTTAGAGGTTGCCAGTGGCTTGCCATGACATTTTGCAAAAATCACATAGTCCCTTAATGCCTAGCTTATCCACATAATAAGGAAAATACTGCCTGACAGCAAAGGAATGATGTGAGGTTAATTTTTTTTTTGTAATTAAGTATTGAAATCCTCTGATTAAAGATTTATGAAGGAATAAAACAGCTGCAGCATTTGAGGGAAAAGATGTGTGGGAATATTCAGAATAGCGCGCTTTTTTTTTTGTCTCCTGCTCCTAGCTCTAACACAACAGAAGCATTATTGCTCTGAAATATCAATTTAAATATAAAAGCCATTTAAATTTTAAAATATGGTGGAAAGTGCAGTTCTTAAATGGGTGGACAGCATTCCACAGCATTTAAAGATGGGGATAAGTGAGATGACAATAGGCAGACAAAAACTGTATTTAGGATGATCTTTACAGAAAGAGAACCCTTCATTGGTAGGCATCATACCACTTCAGTCATTTGGAAACAAAAAGGGAAAGTGTGGCTTAAGACAGAGAAAAGGGAAAGAGAAAATCTGGTTAGGACCAAAGAGAAAGCCTCCCCACAATGAAACCCAGCATTTGTCAAGTGCCCCTTTTAATTAGTTCCACAAGCAGGCTGGATTGCAGAACACAACTACTTTTGGGATCCAGACCTAACTTGCCAAACACCCCCTCCACTGAAAGAGACAAGTGGGTTTCATTCCAACTGCAGTCACATCTTTTGGAAATTTACTTCTGTGTTTCCGAGCCAACAAGCTCACTTAAAAATAACCACCTTAGTATTGTTTGGCACAGCATGCCATGTAACACTTATTACTCTGCTGGAACAGAATTAAACCAAGAAAGTAAGTTTGAAACAGAAATACTGTGTGCTCCAGAATTTACAGTGACCTCAGCACTGAAGGAAGTGACCTGTTAGAGCATTTAATGCTGCTACCAGAACAGGTACGAAATACTTAACTGAGATTCAAAAAGCAAGAACAGGCTGAAAGATTGGAAAAGAAGAAATTCATGACCATTTTCAGCTATTTCAAACAAGTAGCATCCTTGGTAAACTAATGGAAAATTTGTTTAAAGCCAAGTCAGGCTGAAGAAGAAACTAACCTCATAACTAGCAATCAATTCCATCAAGTCTGGAACTGAGAGCATTCTGTAGACAATTATATGCATTTTGATATACAATCACATAAAATGTTCAGTATTCATAAAAATAGAATGAAGTGTCACGCAAAAGTTATTGTAACATCAATACCATAAATCAGTAATTTATTCCCATCTAAAGTGTTATATTTGATATTTTTGCTGCCTGCTGTATTAGTGTCTAATAAATTAGACAGTGAATTAGAACAAAAACAAGACATGTAAAATAAAATTAGATGCAGTTGGAAAATAGCAGTATTCACAAAGAAAATATTACAAAGATATTCAATATAATGAGCAGTACTTAGATGACATAATGGAAAGTCTTTTCCTCCTTTCTGTACAAAACACAAAAATAAAGAACTATTCAACAATACTAAAGAGTAATGGCAAATTTGCAAATGAAGGAGGACACCATCACTGGAAATTCAAAACTCACCCAGATATTTATATAGGGAAAAACAAACCAACTAAATTCCCAAAACCCAAACAAGCGGTGGCTGGAAGGAAAGAGGACTTAAAAACAACATCAGTACTTTGGAGAAAAATAAAACACGTGAAAAAGTCATCTAACCTCACTGCTGATGGATGTCTCTCTTACTCCTCCCTGAGACAGACTAGAGGGTTCACTAAGTATTGTTTCTTTTGCTAATAAGTGCTAACAACCAGTACAGTTCAAATCTCATATGTGGATACCAAGGAAAAGGTTAAAAAAGGTTAATCTTTTTTTTTTTTTTTTTTTAATTTCCCCAGTACTTTTTCATCTGACCTACCCAGCCTCTCTCTGGCTAACATGGGGCCCAACTGCAAGTTTAAAACTCCTCCAAAAGGAGATTTCACATAGAATGTCTCAGAAGGGACCTTAAAGATCAACCTCCTGCCATGGACAGGGACACCTTCCACTAGATCAGGTTTCCCACAGCCCCATCCAGCCTGGTCTTGAACACTTCCAGGGATGGGGCATCCACACTTTCTTTGGGCAACCTGTGCCAGCCTCACTGCCCTCCCAGTGAAGACAGGAAAAGAAGATATGAAGACATCCTTTGCAAGGTAAAATGCCAACTCACTCCTCCCTGCAATCACACAAGCTGACAAGACTGATGGAACTCCATAAAGTAGAAATAGTAAGAGCCTTGAAATATAAAGTTCCTGAAATTTAAGGAATTTATTTCCATTAAGGATTTGTCCTTCAAGGAATAGTGAAGTAAAAGCAACAGGAAAAAATAGCAGTAGGTTATTTTTTAGGCACAGTCACATTTCTGCATCCAGAAGTTACTAGACTTACATGTCTACTTGCTACCTTAGTCCTTCCAGACATTCTTATTGGATTAAGAAGTCATATTTTTAATGGATTTTTTTTCCCCCCAATCTGGAACAAGAGGGAAGGAATTATTGAAGTCTTATCTAAACAAGATCTATTTTTAGCCAAACATAAAACTGCTCTTAGCTACTTTACTAGAAAGGCTGTAAAGATGTTCATAGTCCAACACCATCGCCCTGACTTGCAAGGCCACCTAACCAGCATTACCCAAAAGGTACCAGGAGTTAGGGGACAGGCTGCACAGCCTCCACTGACCTGACACATTCCAGTAACACCTCAAAAAGTCAGAAGTCACTGTTCACACATTGCCATGAATACTCAAAGCACACCATCCCAGCCTTTGTGCCCAAACCAGAGGTGACACACCTCCCTCTCTTTTCTTTTTCACTCCTCCTGAAAGTTGGCACTCCTCATTTATAGGTAGCTGAAGGTTCCATTCCTTTTACTCTCCTCTGGCTGCTAAAGAGACAGCACCCCTCTCCAGGCTTTGCACATTTATACAGCCATCATCACTGACTTCACTTACCCCACAGCTTAGGTAACTTTTACCACCAGATGTTTCAGCAGCCAGCTATGAATTCTGAAAATTCTCAATGGCTCTCACACATGTTGTGTGATATCAAACATGGGTAAAATTCATGCACTAGAACTGAGATTAATACACTGCAATCTGCATCTAGATGTCAGACAGCCAGTGCATGTTTCTTTACTGTTCAGCAAGTGTTCAGGCAGAAGCTAAACAACTCTTCATTGTGGCCAAAGGTTCTCAGTGGATTCATGAGTAACTGAGCAGGGCTGGCACCGTGCCTGGCAGAGATAACCCTGTCCTGTTGAACTAGAGCAGTGAACTCTCCTGCCTGCACACCCAAAGGCACAAGGGGGTTGCTGTGTAACCCGGTGCTGTGCTCTCAGCCAGGCCACTCCACCCTGCAGCCCTCTGAACCAGCCTGGAACTATCTGCAGGAGGAACGAGAACCGTTCTTGTCAGCAGTAAAACATCAGGATGTCTTCTGGGGCAGGGCAGATCACCTGAGCTGTAAATTAACCTCCTGCAAGTCATGGAACAACACAGACATAAAGGCATTGGCCACGACCGAGACAAGAAGGGTGAAGGACCCTGCCTAGAGCCTTGCCCTCCTCTCCAACTCCAATTCCAGCTGAAACAATTAGCCTCAAGTAACCCACAACTGGAAACTAACTTCCAGGATTCTCCTGATCACTGGGGACAGTCTGAGGCACACAGACATCAGTTATTCTGCACGTGAAACAGCCTGCACTGCACATCCCTGAACTCTAACCTAGGTGAACTTAGGGGGATGATCTCACCTTTAAGGCTAGAAGGAAATGTTACCTCAACCACCACGTTCACTCTTTGCCATCCCCATGACCTTTACCCAGGAAACAGAGCAAACAGCACCTGGCCACACAGGCATTACCAGCAAGCGTGAAACTGCTCTTCCAGGAAAACCAGAGGTTCACTCTACAGAGCAAAGGTTTTATTTTTTTTAAGGGCTACACCTTCTACAGAGGCCATTTCAGGGTGACAGTTCTATTTTCTGCTCACTGCATTGGTAAATACAGGAGTATAAATCTTGCCTGCTGTAGAATCGGCAGGTATTACACATTTCAGCTCAAAGATAATGTGAGAATCAAATTACAGTCTCTCACTGTATGAAATAATTACATACTCTTAAATCTGAAATTGCTTTTATAAAACCCAGGAAAATAGCATTCATGTAGACATTGCATTACTATATACACAGAGAGAAAAAAAATAAATATGCAGAGCCAGAAATGGGATTAAGCTACTTTATCCTACTTAAAAATTAATTATACAGGATGGAGACAAATACTCCCTGTCAAGTATGAAATAAAAATATTGAACAGAAAACTAACAAAAATGATTGAATTTAAAAAAACAAAACCAAAACAAACAACCAAAAAAACCCCACACACCAAAACCCTGAGACAGCCAAGTAAACTTTAAAGGAACTAAATTTTACTAAAAACAAACAGGAAATCTAGTATTGCATAATTACTGAGCATGCATGCCAGTAAATTGGACTGAAGTGATTTAATTGGAACAGACACCTCAAACAAATGTAGAAGTCAGAACGCTGCTATAATAAGCAATTTTTAAAATTACTTTGAATTTAGAAAGCAAGGTTACTTTCTATCATGACACAAATATTAACTTGTGTGGGCTACCAGAACGTAACAAATTCTTCTCTCCACAGACACATTTCATCAATACAAACTAAAGAGATGCCTGTTTAATGGCACTCAGCTTGCTGGCCCTTGAGGAAGCTCCAGAGTAAATAATATACTTCTTGTAGGACTGCAAATCCAGACACGAGTCTATTGCTGAAGTTCAGGATAACTCCAAGTCTTCTGCACAAGAGGGCCACCACAGAGGGTGCTTTTTAATCAAAATATTTTTTAGGTTACCAGCCCTGATAAATTCTTATCTGTAATAATAACCTATTCAAAATTCAAGCTGGCAAATAAGCTGTAACCACAGCGCCTTGCAAATGGTGCAAATCACCTATCAGGTGACAGAAAAGTGTTACAAGTAGGGGCAAGTGTAGCACTGTCACCTCACTTCTAAGCTGGCATTTTGTGTAACTCAATCTGCCTCCAAAGAACAAAAGTAAAAAGAAACTCTTGGGTGTACAAACTCCTGAGGTCAGGGTGATAAATGAAACCACTTCCCAAATAAACTTTCCTAATTAAGGCTTCTAAACCAGAGCTGGCTTGCATTCAGTTATTACCACTGTTACAAGTAATTTGAAATATTCTTGATAAAATATTTTTAGCATCAACACCAGCGTATTAAAACCAGTTGAAGGTCATAAGGATGAAACAAATAAAAGTTCACATGCAGGAAAATATCAAATTCATTCCTAAAGCTACACAGTAGTGTTGTGAAAACTCCTTACTTGAATCAGTTCAAGATTTTTTTATAGTTATCAACTTAATGTGTTAGAATCTGTACATTAAAAGAAAATGAAACAACATATCCATCCATTCTTGGATTACATCTATGGGATTTTACTTATTCGTCCCCACAGGCACGCCTGGACTACTAAAAAGGGTGAGTTTTCTTTTGTTAAGAGACAGAAACATTGCATACATAGTTTTAACCAATTTTATGTCTTCCCTGCCTCCCTGAAGAAATATTTAATTTGCTTAATTAGACAGATGGCACTTTTTATTATTCTTGTATTTGCACTTAATAAATTTAATTTGCATAGCAAAATTTTCATTTTCTAGGTCAATTCACGTGCCACTAAATGACAATTCAGGACTACAAACTAAAGTATTATTAAATCTATTCTATGAAATGTTACTATTTCATACAAGTATTTTTAAGCAGTGAACCACTGAAACTCTTCATTCTGTGTTGGTATACAAACTTGAATTACTTTTGGCATTTTCTTCTATATTAATCTACATTGATCTCAGAAAAAAGTGCTAAAGAATCCTTTATATCCATTACATGGGAATCTGTTACATGCTTATTATTGCCATATTATACCCAATCTTGAAGTGGAAGAAATTAGACTTAACCGTGGCATTATACAATGCACATCTGAGCCACAGTCACACTGCTAAGAACTGAACAGACTGCAGAGAATTCCAAAAGAACAATGATATTTGCAAAAAACAAAACCAAGAAATATCTAAAAGCACCAGGAATGACAACACAGCAGGTAGCAGGGGCCATGTGCTTTCAAGGGCAGAAGATGCATCTCTATGCAAAACAGAGCAGACAAACAGGGCATCCCTTACAATGGACACTGACTCACACACACAAAAATCACGAATTATATTCCAATTAATCTTCTGAAGCCTATGAAATTATTCATGTTTACAACATCTGACCACCTAACCTCATGTATTTGTCAAAAGAGAAGGGATTTTCTTTTTCCTCCCCCTAAGAACAACAAGGATAACAAAGTGAAGGGTACAGACTCAAACTTGGACAATGAAACCTATGACTCAGCATTGTAAGAAAAAGCCAAGGTAAGGCATGATTCGATTTGCAACTAAGCTCTGGGTTGCTACAGCAACTTGATTACTTCAGAAGATATTAGAAATACTTCCATTCTTTCTCCCTCATAAGAAAATCTGTTTAATTGTTTTGGAAATCATTCAAATACTTATTTTCTTTGGTAAGAATTAATCACCAGTTTGAAGGCTAAGTCTAGAGAGACCAAGAAGCAACCAGAATTTCTCAAAAATCTGGAATGTAACTACTGAGAGAAAGGCAGCAATATCTGACATTCACTGCCCTAATGATTGAAGATAACAGCACTCAACTCTCAGACAGGTATTCTAATCACCAAGCAAACTGTGCAAAACACGTCATTAAGTAAACAGCGCACACTTACAGTTCCAGGACGGAAAACTCAAAAGGTTTAGCAAGCCATCAGAACAAAATCCTAATATTACCTCAAGCATTCAGCACACAGGAAAAAATACACTTTCAATTGCAATGCTACAGGTTTTTTTGTTGTTGTTGTTTTTGGCAAGGACTGAGCACTACTCCATGCCTGAGATAGTCCCTGTTTACCTTTCCATAACACTGTTTGCAGACCCGTCAGCTCCAGTCAGCCTTCAAGAGTTCTCATCACTAAGCCTGAAGCATTCATAAGCACTCAAAAGTGAAGCACAGTCATGGAAAAGGACCATGCTTGGGCTCTCCCTATTAGCTGGGAAAAAATTCATTAATGCCTTCACTCCTCTTTCTGCCCAGGGAAAGAAAGAAAGGGGAGGGAAGATGAGAGCAGAACGCCGCCCACACTGCCATCATTTCCTCCCAACAGGTCAGCCACACAGAGGAAAAGGACCAAAACTGGTCCCCATGTTGGTTTCAGTGCTTCAGACTGGCTTAAGAGAAACAAACCAGAATTAACTTGATTTATCTAACTGATGTGACTTACATGTGATCCTCCCATGACTGCATCCACTCGGTGCCATCATTCTCTCATGTGTGTTGAGATAAAGGCAATAAATTTAAATCAAGACATGTCAAGTAACCATAATTATGATATTATATCCCAGGTAATTCCTAACCCCAGAGCACAGGTGTTTAAATGATGCATCATTTTAATTAGCTGTCAGCATTCGTCCCTGGCCACACAGCTTCTGTGGTGGTGATCACAGCAGCTTTGCAGAGTTAAGTTTACAGACAACAACCTTCTGGGTTTCCTCACATCTAGAACAAGTTAATCAGCTTGTTCTGTAAAGCCAAATTAAATATATTCTTTCAGGAAAATATCCCTACTCTGACTAACGACTTGAAGCAAAGCACAAACAGTTATAGCAGGCGTGATTTTAATGGAAATTGTTGTAAAATTGGAGAGCACTTTATGGATGGGGGATTAAACCTGTAAATTTCTCCTCAGATGCATGAATTAAAAATCCCTGCACTTTGGTGAGATATGAAATTTATTAGAGGAGCATTGACATGTTCCACGACTCCTACTTCAAAGCAACTAAATTATCAGGAATTATTATGTTTTATTTTGAAATTGCTTTCAAAATACAAAATTACTTCTGGTCTAAGCACTTCAGTAAGTTTAAAACTTTCCTGTTACCAACTTCCATACAAACCAATCAGAAAACTCGCTTTTAGTGCTCTTGGTAACTAAATTTTGTGTCAACAATACACTGTGTTAAAACAATTACCTAGCATGTTATGCTAAAATAAGTAGGTCACATTGATTCAATTAGATTTGCCTTAAAACTCTTCCTAATAAATCTAGTTGCAAGAGACGTGCTGGCATTAATTTCTCTAAAAAGTTGTTAATTTGAAATTAAATATTAGGCAACTCAATGCCACTTGCATCAAATCATATGTGTTTAATATGAGCTTTGTTTTGCTGCAAATACACAGAGAAGCCTTTGTCAAAATCCCATCAGTTACAAAAGCATGACTGAAATTCTTCCTGCATTTGGGAGCAGAAGGGGGCTGAGGGGGGTGTCATTTATCACCAAGTTGCTGTGGCTTTACTCTCATTGCTGAATGCAACACAAACAAAAAAAGGCAAAACTACCATACTCCTTTTACTAAGGGATAGAATTCTAAAAATAAGATAAAATAAAATAAAAATCTGTGGTACTGCAAGCCTTGTTTCCTTCCCTGCGCACCAAATATACGTGTGAGAAATTAAACCTTTACCTCAGCTTATATTTTCCTCATCACCACAGGATGAAAAACTTCAGAAGTTTGGAAATAATCCAATTACTCCTTACTTACCTTATAAATGAGATATGAAAATACATGCAAAGAAGTGGTTCTAGGAGCAAATGTTATACAAGTACCTCCCTTAGAATATACCAAGAGGTGAGATCTAGCAAGTAAGTGACAATCTGTCCTAACTCAACATTTGTTTTTGATTAATTTGCATTTAATTGCAGGTGCTCACAGAGTTTGAAAAAGATAACATTGATCTCTTCTCCCTGCAGAACATTTTAATCTGGAATCATAACAGTAGACAGCCACTTAGACAGTAAGTTGCTTTTGCTTTGAAATAATATTTACATAATGGTGCAGCAGCAAACAGGTCCCAGACAGCTTTTCCTAGGGGTGCATTAGACCAGAAAAAAGCAACATCAGGAAGAAGCTGTTGCCTCTCAGCTGAGCTGACAAACTTTCACTCTTCAACTTTATACAAATGTGGCAGTAATTACTCACTTAGCCTGACACCAGTTCCCACATTGCTCATTCCCACAGACTACACGGGGCAGAAGGGGGTGAATGCCTTCCTGCAGTGCTGCACAGGATTGCTGAAACCCCTGCGTCACTGCCATCCTTCCAACAGCTCCTCAGGACCAGCCAAAAATGCCTTTTCCACATTGAGCCATCAGTAAAATCAGTGCTTACAATCCCGGCCTGAAAAGGGGTTTTTGCTTGTAGGGATGTTTAAAAAACAGTACTTAGCAGTTGAGTTGATTAGACTCAATTATTAAATATCCAATTATTTTGGGTATTTAACCAACCCCTTCTCAGATTCCCCCAGTTTTCCCTAACACCACTTCACCATATTGGTGACTCCCTCTTTTTCTCCTCCATTTTCCAAGACTCCTATTGCATCCCTTGTCCCTAACACCTTGTGAATTTAGGAACTGGCTGAATTATGAAAACTTGTGGTCATATCCAGGCATCTGCAAACCAGATTTTTTATTTTTCTTTTTTTTTTAATAGAAGACTAGGATATTCTGGCCATTCCTAGTGGAACTATTACTTCTTAGCCAAAATAGAACCAAGAACAAATACTGTTTCATATTTCACCACTCCTCAAAAATCAGAACCGTCTCATTACCAAGACATACACAACTTTCTACGTACTAATTTTAAATTCTAAGAGGAAATAGTTGATGAACATATTAAAAAACAAAAAAACAAAAACATGAAACCCAATGAAACAAAGCCACCTCTTTTCACACAGCATTTAGATTAAAAAAGCTAAAGATCACCTTACTTCATGGTTACTTTGGCACACCTTCAAGTTTTCTCACTCAAAAAACAGGGCTGGAAGGGGAGACAGATTAGTCTTTAACGATGGAAAAGGAAGTATTAAGTATAAAATGAGACAATTTTCAGACTTCCAAAGGATCATTATACTAAGTTAAGGGATGGGAACATTAAACTAAGGGATCTGTGTTACTGATGGCCTTTGAAGAGAAGAGAACAGGATTGTACTTAAGATGCCTGATGATTTGTGGACCTGTCTTCCAGCTCTGGGACAACATCTAAAACAGAATAGACACAGGATGTATCAATATGCTAAACAGCTTTTCTACACAGAGAAACACTCTGAAGCCTTGTGAAGCTGTCTGAACAGTTTTCATTAGGTCTAAGCTTTTGGCAAAGGAAACAGAATTCTGTAAGATGCTACAATTAAAATCATAATGGCTCTACAAAAAAAAAAAAATCTCTTCAATGGATTTCTCTAAACCAAGAAAACATATCCCCTCAAGCATGACATGCTTGGTACTATGAAGAAATTAGGGCTGGAATACCAAGGACTGTGAAACTACTACCCTCTAAGACTAGAGTTTAGATACTTCAAATTCTGATTTATTCCCATCTAACACACTAAAATGACAAAGCCATTCCCAGGTTACTTGTATTCCAACAGATTAGTTTTGCCATTTCAGACAGAGAAAAGCACTGCAATTCTGATACAGAAGCTTCCAAGTGCTTGTACAGCCTAAAGACACACCATAAACCTCACATCATAAGTGATGTGTTATTACAGAAGACTTTTCCTTCTGCGTTGCAGGCTAAAAACAGCATAATAATGATCTAGAAGACTACAGAAGATGTTCTCTGGGCTTTAATTCAAAATGTCAGAAGTACACTGAAGGCTTCACCAGATTTCTTTTTAAAAAATTAATTATCAAAAGCACAGAAACACCAGATCTCCCCAGATTGACTTTTACACCTCATCTTACTTCCAAATGCTCGAGCTCAAAAGATTTCTAAATATTTTTAAACCAATTTAATTACCTAAAGTATGCTATTAATTCTGTAAGGATGCCGAAAAACATTTCAAAGGTGCTTCAATAATCTTAACTGGGAATTGTTTAAATGATGAACAAGTACCACACTGCAGGAACAGCTACTTGTAATAAAATTTCCTCATGATGGCAGCATAAACCATTCTGATGAAGTGCCAAACGACAATGCACATTCCTACTCATACAAAAGTGCGACCTCAGCTGCTCTAAAAATTGTGTTCACTGCCTTATTCCCCCTCTTTACAATGCCATTTTTACACTACTTTACAGTCTTTAGATTCAGTCCCCAGAATTCCACAGGAGTACCATTCTACTTCACACCTGCAATTTATGAAGAAAGATAAGGCGCTACCCTATGGAGTATTTTGAAAAGGGATAGTTTTATGCAGCTTCCCCATACATTCCACTGGATTTTGTCTCATTTGTATATTCTACTTTGGAAAGCCTATGACAACTGCACAGTCTACAAATCTGTGTGAATCACTAAGTTAATGCTTCAGTCAAGATCGATGAAGTTCTTCTGAAGAATATACTAAAAAAAACCTTCCTTCCTTCTGAAGAATATACTAAAAAATTCTTCTGAAGAATATACTAAAAAAACACTAAAATCAAACTGGACTGGATTACCTTTCATCCAGTTCTGTTTGCTTTTAGTGTTTCTGCACTACAAAAAGGACAAGACCATGACTTGCAAGATCCCATTGCCAGAAGGATTCTGAAAATCTGGCACTTTGCCTTACTGACCCTCCCCAGTGTACAAATCACTAAGATTTACAGGCAGTTGTATACTTTTATATGGCCTGAAATTCATTGAGTTCAAAATCTGCATAGATTTCAGCTTATTAACAAATTACAACAATTAAGTCTGTGTTGATTAAGAATAGGTTTGAGGTTAAAAAGATCATCACCATGCTTGGAAAGACTTTGTTTATAAGCTATTACTAGGGCAAATCACTCTTTTCAGACTGTGCTGCAAGAATGGCTTTGCTGAGGCTCCTACTTCCAAAATCTCATTGCTTCCCACTTGAAAAGGTCAGCCAATGCTCCCCTCAGATCAGTCACCACAAGCTGTTCCTCAACCAAGTTCCATCCAAATAATGTGACTTTTTCAAACCATACAGTAGAGTAAAAAGGAACCCAGATCCCTTAGGCAGCAGCTGTTATGTTATAAAGTTATGTTTAGCCGATCCAAGGGGACAGTAAGCTCCTGGAGGAGAAAAGACTGACCAGTAAGAATGAGTGATGTCCCAAATCTCCTGCTCAGTTAAAAGTTTCATATCTGTCTACAGCCTTTAAAAGTGCACTAAGCCCTCAGTCATTTTGAAGAATGCCTACACAGAGCTTAAAGACCAGAAGTGTACCTTGATTTATTTCATATTCACGTTACTGACTACCTCTGCATAAATATACCTAAGAACCTTACCAATTTGCAGGTTTGCACTCTCTCTGATTACTTTCCAACTGCTTAAAGGAAGCAATCTGGAGACTCCATCAAAATGAAGATAAACTGCCACTCACCCTACTTCTAAATGTTAACAAACACTGAAAGAATCCGTAAGGAAAGGAAAAATGCAAAAATTGTGAGTCTGGTATAGATAGAACAGAGGCTAGGAGAAACACAAACAAAACATGCTTCTAACCCATGAAATACAGGATAGATATACTTATTCTGGCTTGGTATTCCTGGACAGAGCAAACATTGCTGTAACACCCAAAAGCAGCAGCAAAGGCTTTTTGGCTCTAGTTAAGCTTTCCCAATCTCTTTTCCTGCCTTGGCTGTTTTATCTGCACTATGGAAAGAAGGGTGGTTAACACTAATTTTCTCAAATCTGACTCAGATTACACTGATTGAAAAGACTGGCCATATCTTAATTTGAGGGTTTACAATAAGAAGATTAAAACAAACCAGCAGCAACCTTGTTTTGAAGCACTGCACTCACTGAGCAGCAAACAAGTACCACATCAGAGAAAAAGCAGCCGTCATTACACCCCATCTTCCAAATATTTATGGTTTCTAAGAGAATTATCATCCCTCCAGAAACCTTGCATTGTCTTCTCCATACACCTTTACAGTACAGCTATTTTGGCCAAGATAGCAGCGGGGCTTTACCACATTTCCTCTGCTTAACAGGATTTTTCAAATGAGCAGCAAAGCCTGGGAGCAGCTGGAGCTCCAGAGGAGGATTGCCTCATTATCAGCAGCAAGAAGCAGAATAGATGAAGCAGAGCAAAAAACCAAGTTCTCCATCTGAAGGGACAGTTACTAGGTTTAAAAATCACAGTCTAAAATTAAGACTCTGTTGCTGGTATGTACATCTGTGTGCATTACTATATTAAAAAAAATCATAATAGCAGTCCTATAAGAATTTACAGCTTTTTGTTCCCTTATGTAACATTAGTTTAGTTTGAGAAACATTATGGCAATTGAGATATGTGAAAGAACTACCTAGATGCAATTAGAAACCACCACTTCTCTACCAGTTTCAGCAAGGCACTTCAAAAATATAATGAAATATTCATGGCCATATTGTGACATGAGAGCCTACAACCAGCTTAAAAGAAGCAAGAGGAATTGCACAACAGCCTGTCAATTAAAAAAGAAAATAAATTATGAAAAGGTGCATTTGGCAAGACAAACTTTCCCTCCCAATTTTGTTTTACTCTAGTCTTGTGTCTCATTGTTAGGAACTATCAGAAAACACTCATTTTAACACAGATGTAACATGATAAATACTGCATTAACAATCTTTTTTCAATTATGGGTTGAAAGTTTTCCCATGTAGGAGATAATTAGTTGAACACAAATTGAAGGAAGAAAAAGCCTGAAAGTTTAAAAAGCAAGAGAAATAGAAGATTCAAAATTAGATCCAAAGCATGACCTAACAAGTGACAGCAGAGCAATGCAGAGATAATGCATAATGAATGCCCAGCAGTAAACTGATCAGTAAGCAGGAGGTACCCAGCATAAGTCACCTCTGTAACATGGCAGTGAAAAAGACAAAATTCAATGCCTGCATACAGCATGACAGGTATTTCCAGAAGAGACAAGGAAATATTTCAAGCAGCTTTCAGCTGTGTTTCAGTAAGTCTTTATTGAGAATATCATGCTACATTCTAGATGATCCACAACCAGAAACCATCAAATAGGTGAGTGTAAAAAGGGTTTTGTGTACCTGGGGAAGAGATCAGGATGCATCAAGCACTCTGCCATTTGAACAAACCCAGGCTCATGGGGTTGGTAAAACACAGCACAGGCAGGGAACACAGGAGTTGAGCCAAGCTGGTGTCTGAGGCAGAGCAACAGAAGATGGGACACTGTGACACCTGATAGCCCTCTGTTCTCTGGGGTGTAGGACTGCTCTGCTTAAAAACAAACCAGGAATACAAATACCAGAGAATACAAATACCTTCATTAAAAACCAGGAATGGCAGGAGACCAGTAGATACCAGACTGCCACTAGTTAATGCAAGTCAGAACCTTGAGTTCCCTAAATTTATTTCTAACACAACCTGGTACATACAGGAAAAAGAAAGAAAAAAGCCCTCAAACAAACAAAAAAAAACCTCAGATGCAATTAATCAGTCCATGAGATAACAATGTGGTGAAAATCAGAAGACACAACTGAGTCAATATCTGCTTGCAGACATTAGAAACAAAAGGCAATTCACCAGTATTTCATAACACTGCTCATGCAAAGAACTTGTTGCTGTTTGTAAATATCAATAAATATTTTGGATTCTGCTACATCTCTAAACCCACAGAACTTCTCCAATTGTGCAAACAATTGTTTCAAACTTCAAAACTTCTGAATCAAGAATTCTCAATAGAAGTCTTTCATCTGTAACATATTAGAAGATAATCTGTTATGAGTTTACCCTGCTAAGCTACTGTGCAAAGTAGATTTAACTCTTCTTTTCTTGTGTCCTTAAACTGCCTGGGTTCCAGCCACAGGACTGGAATCTCCTCCTTACTCCCCCACCAACCAAATAAATGACAAGGGTATTTTCTTCTTGCTGGCAAAGTAGGAGCTCAATTATCATACAGAATTTCATTAGGAATAGACCTCCTTCTGATATGATCCTAAGTCCATCATGTCAGGAATCCCAGCCTGCTCTGGATTCCTTAGATTGTCCCAGAATGATAAACCCACTTTGTTGCTGTTCAAGCTGTGCAGCCAGGATGTCCAGCCTACTGAGGCACAGATGTTAAAAGCATCAAATTATCTAAATCTAGAGAAAAGATATTCCTGCTTCAACCATGAAAGGAGAAATGCAATACCCAAAATCTTGCCCCAAATGAATCTGGGGAAGCCCAACCCTTTCCCAGTGAAGAATCACAAAAACAGAAAAGTCTAGACAAGAGGTTTTAGGCAATCATCTGGCCCAATCTTCTGCTGAAAATGAGACTTCAGATGATCCAGAGTCATCCAAATTGAGTCCTGACTACTTCCAGCAAGGGAAATTCCACCCTTCCTCTCATCAACCTACTCCAATATTTAACTGTTCCCAAAATGAAGAATCACCTTTCCTGACTGTTCAGGGATGACAGTGAAGGCTTGGAATGCTGTACTTGGATGGAAGAGTGGAGTTCTTTTACAGCCCCTTCAAGCCCCAAAGAATGTAAGCACAATCCTTGTCACACAGCTTTTCTTAGGTGTGCTTAGTGTGGGTGGGAGGGGGGGAAAGAGGATGGATTTGCTAAGCTCTTACTTATGCTAGAAATAAATATTATGTTAAATGAAACATTCATGTATTTTTAATCAAGACACCATAAGCACTAGACTTGGCCATGGAACAGCTGACAAGAACAACCACACTGGAATAAATTTGGCTGAGAGGCACTCGCTCATTAGTGCTTCAGCAAGAAGAGTCACGCAGAGTGGCATTAGTCAGGGAAATACACATTCCCAATACTCTGAGCCAGCATGGCCCTCAAGCCAACAAAGAGCTTCTGGCAGGCAGCTAAGAGCTGCCATTTGCAAACAGAGGTGGTATTTTGGTATTTGGCATCTTTACTCAGACCCCAGCTCCTGGAATCATGTAATGACTTAAGAATGCATGCTTTCATCTTATAAGCATGGTCCTAATATTCACATTTTAAGAGGAAAAAAACAGACCCTGAATAGGCTCAGAAAAAAAAAAAAAGGAGATAAATATGTGGGTATAAATAAGGAGTAAGAGGCCAGTAAATCTAGAAAATGTTAAGCAATTCTAAGGAAGAACAGATTCCAGACATTCTATTGCACTCCACAGATAAATTATAATCAGGTGCACAATTATGTTGGTTTTTTTATTTTACACAGAAGTTACTCCTAACCCCTAACAATTTCCCTTTTATGTTCTTTTTCTTTTCCTCTACAACAAAAAAAAATCCCCTACAACAAAAAGAATACGACCCCATAGAGACAGCAGCTCAAAATGAATTTAAATACAGCAAAACCAAGAATAATTCTTTGGCTTTACTATTTCTCAGCTGCCCCATCTATCCCTCATTTCTACATATCCTTTTAAAACTAAACAAGCCATATAAACTATTGCCATAAGTGGCACAAAGAAAAAATCCATTCAAGTAAATTCCACAAAGAAGCAAAGGGAATTTGGTGATTTTCTCATAAAGCTGTTGTAGTCCCTCACAACAAAGATCAAAGTAACACAGATGGAAAAGTAACCATTTGAGCCAAGCACAGCAAAGTCTTACAGAAGAATTAGAGCAAGACAATCCCAGATGCCTGCACTGACATTTTTAAGTTGACTGTAGCTGGCTTGAAGTTTTGCTATAGCATCACTGACAGTAATGGAGATCTTCAGTACCAGTGGTTTAACTGAAGACAAAAAAAGGTTTTTAAAAACAAATATTTACTCACAAATATTTCAGCTCATACACTGAAAATCCCAATAAACAACAAAGATTTATACAAACATCTCTCTTACAGAGCTCTCGATCATTCTTTGAAAAAAAATCCAATACTACAAGCACTCCTCTTCTGGGTTTGCCAAATTTATGAAGTTTCATAGCTGTATTATATTATTTAAGCAAACTGAGCCAGAACAGATAAGCACTTTGTGCGCTCATAAGATGCTAAAACAAGATGTTAAAATTCAGGCTTGTCTTCAAGGGTGCTTTGCCATATACAGCCACTCTCCACAGCATAGAGCTAAAAAGGAAACCAATGCAAAATTCAACCAAAAGCCAAGCTTAATAAACCTTTTAAACTTGCTAAGACAGTTTGAAGCAACACTAGACTAGAGGCTATGCAGAGCTAGCACTTGGAGGGTGAAGCAATGCTGACAGAAGCCTCATGACACCCAAGAAAGGCACATGCAGGCTCATGGGATGGAGTAAGCCCATGCAGCAAAGGCTGGAGACCAAGTGGCTACAAAACAGCATTTTACAAAGGGCTCCTGGGGTCTTTCTGAAGAAGTTGAACACAATTTATTTATTTATGACACTATTTTCCTTCCACATCTTGACCTCTTCACTACGTTAGAGCAGGGAAATGCAGAAAACAAACAACAAAAGAGTCAATACCAAGAGAGTATTACACACCTGCAGGTTTCCCAGAACAGGAAGGCAGGGTCAGGAACAGATAGTCCTTGTCTCAAAACCAAGAACCAGCATGCCACAATGAGCTGGTTCTCTAATGAGGACTGACGGGCTCCTGCAGAAAAGTACAGGCTGACACAAAGAATTAGGGACGCCTCGACATACTTCGCCAACTGCAAGTTCCTCGTCCCCATCACCTGGAAACAGATCTGACAAAAATCAGTTTCAACAAAATTCAAAAGGACCCTCCTCACACACAGAGCTCCTCTGGTCCTCTGGGTGCACTCTCCAGAAGACTAGAACACTTCCATTATTTTCATGAAGCTGAATGTTCCCACTCTGAATAAAGATGAAGCTTTAACAAAGATAGAAATGGAAAATTACACCATGGATGCTCATTGTCTATATCAGAGAGTTACAAACACTGAGATTTTTTAAATAAGAAGTACAATTTATTTCTATTTTAAAAATATATGACATTCCCATAAAGCAGGCTTTGATGAGGATGTTTTCAAATTACATTTTATTCCAGTATTTCTGTTTTCCCACTGTCTCAGCAATACTCAGATATGCAGATATAACCATACACCACAGATATAACTATACACCATCGTATTCTTGGCTTAAACCTGTCTTTAAACCAATTTTCTTGACTTAAACCTCTCTTCTTTAAAGCACACATTTGAACATAAAATTTTATACTCTTCCTGCCTGCCAATTCAGAAGGAAGATTTTGTCTAAATCTGACCAGTTTGTTTCCTTCTGCAATCTCACTGAATTCTTTCTGAACTATTTTTATAATTCTGAAAACTGTAGCCCCTCATCAAAATAGAGACACCAAAAATAATTGCCATCTTGCATTAACTGCAATCTGGTATTTCCAGTGAAGAAGAAATGTAGAGAATCAAAAATGTGCGACAGGCCTGTTTTGAAGAACATGTCTCATTCCTACAATTCTTTTTTCTTTTAACATTTAAAAATACTCTGTTATTTAGAAATCCCCACAACTGATACACTGGAGCTTAATTCTGGAATTATTTCTCACTGATTATATGCCATAATCACCACTACATTCTACCAATATAATTTCTTTTTGAAGATAAAAAGTTACTGTTCCCAACTCTCCCCCACTCAAAGCACAGAAACAGCCACACTTGCTCTAATAAAACTCTTAGGGCTTAAGAAATATTCTAGTAAGCTTTGTTACAAAACAAAACAATGAAAGAAAACACCAAAACACAGCTCATAATGCCTATGCTCTTTGTTGGATTTCATTATGAAATAGACGTAGGACAACATTCAATTTTGCCACCTCAAGTTAAAAATATGAGTTTGTTTTGCCATCTGTGGAAACTATTTTGCAGGCAGTCAATACCACAAAGATCAATAAACCCTATAATGGATTTCCTTCCCAAACCCTTGCAAAATAACTCCATATTAGCATAAAAAGCAGACAGCAGAAGATTGCAGATTAGCTGCAGTTTCCAACATGACTACATAAACATCTGAAGAACAATAAACAATTTATCCTATTTACTCAAATGAATCACTTCAATTTGCTCACCAGGAACTATATATGGGCAGGTAATCCTTCTGCTTTCTGGGACACACAGAATCGTGCCTCCTGTAATTTGGTTTAATCCACAAAGGCTTCCAGAGCGCTGTCCAGCAGCAGAGTCCCATTCCCTATGTGGCCAAGAAATGCCTCCTGCAGGAGTGCAAGGAAGGCATGCCACCTCGCAGGAAAGGCTCCCATTGCATTCATCTTCACAATTCAGCTGCCCTTTCCTGAAGCTGTTGAGAAGCACATTTTGCTAAATGCCACACCGAGTGCATTCCATGAGATGGAATGTACCAGGGTGTCCCCACAGAAGGCACATCCTCCCACCACCGCTGTAGACTTGAATGATTCTTTGTATTCCTTGCTTAAAAAAAAAAGAAAAAGGGGGGGGACAAAAATATCAAGTTTTTTACAGCAGTAACTCTCCATGTACCAAGACCATAGCTTGGTATTTTCCAAAGCTCTTGAAAAGGAAATGTCTGTCCATCTCAAGAAAGCAGCAAAACAAAGTGGCCCATCCCCAGGAAATTCTACAAACCTAAAGTACACATCAGAATATATCAGTGGGTGTCTGCATATCCTTATATTCAGTTTCCATAAATAGTACATTAAAGCCTAAACTATGTTAAAAGAATTTGTATCTGTATTCTAAACTTCACAAGACATTCATTGTCTATAAGCACTGGTAAATTGCCCATTTTTTAAAACAAAAGTTTAATGCTCTTCCAACAAAACTTTAACAAAGGCATTGTTTAGCAAATTGCTGCTTTTTCCTATCTCTGTCAAAGGACTTTTGGCATAGTAACTTCATTTTAAAGCTCACATAAAATCCAAGGTAAACTTTCATAGGTAAAACTACTTAATTTTAGTTATTCATTGTTTTTATTTAACTGGAGCTATTTTAGTTCTGCTCAGGGAACTGACAGGCATAAAAAGCAAAGGCAAGATAAGAGGGATCTAAAAAGATTAATGTAATAAAAAGTAAAATAAAATTACTGCAGATAGGAAGCACATAAACCAAACTTCAAGGACAACTGCCAAATCTCAAGAAACGTCTGCTCTCCTGGGAGGTGAAAATCTCTAAGATGTGCTCCACTTAATTCTCATCTGCCATGCAGCTCCACTGAACATATTTTCCAAAAGGCTAAGAAGTCCAACAAAGACCCCACTACTGCTGAAAGAAACAGTCCCACCTCCTGCCTCCCCAGTGCTTCCTCTGCAGTGCTGCTGGTGCCTGTGGAGCCCAGCAGCAGAGCAAAGGGCAAGGGATTCAGCTGAAAGCAGTTTCCCATAGGACGTGCTTCTAGCTGGAGCAAGGAAGTGAGCTGGAGCATCAGGCTGCCAAGCAAGTGTTCCAGGACTGGCCAGGAGAGGACTGCACAGGAAAGATACCAGGGAGGTGTCCTCTTCACTGACAGCTCACTCTTGGATTAACAAAAGCCCCACTGAAATTTATTAGCCAGCCAATTTGTGGTGTGCTCATCCACAGCCGTCAGGAAGGGACTTTACACCTTTCCCTTCTAATGAAATGGAAGCTGTTGAATTAATTTGCCTCTAACACAGTAATCCAAAGCTCACTGAAATCAGCAACCTTCAGATGAGACCTTGAATGACCTAGAGTGGTGAAAGGACACAATTTGCTTTCCTTGTCCTTTGTTTCCCAGAAATGCTCCGAAACAGGCACATGTTAATTCCTTTGCCTCTCCCACACAACAGCTGTAAGCAGCCTCTGTCTGGTGGCAAAAGCTACTTCAACCAAGCACATAACAGCCCCCAAACCAAAACAGTAACCCAAGAAAGAAATTCCAAGTCCTAGGAAGCAACAACAACCTCCCAGGACATCATTTAAAGCCTCCCAGAATACACAAGGCATATGGCTATGATGGAATGAGGGGACTTGAGAAAGAATACCACACAGAAAGCAAAAGTACAAAACTACCCAAATTCACTTGTTTTTTAAAAAAAGTCTTGGTTCTTCTCTTATAAAATGTATAAAATATACATTTTATAACCTAAAAAAGGTGAACATCTAATGAAATGAAGAGGGAAAATGAATATTTTTAAAAATAATATAATCTTCAAAATAGGTACTGCAGTACCCTTAATGATTTATTCATGGAGTTTCTAACTTCGACGACTCCAGTTCTTTGTCTTACACTTAGATACTCCTGCTGACAGTATTTTGTTAGCTGTTAGAAATCTGAAAGCTCACAACAGCTATTGTAACTAAATGAGAAGCAAAACTATGTCTTTGTTGAACAACTTAATTATAGGCAGGCAGAAAACATTTGAGGGCCAAACTGAACACGAAAAAATAGCAAGATACCTGAGTCTGTGTTCAGACTCTGTTCAAAATGAAAACTTTGTTTAATCCTAGAGCATCTAGGCTAAATAAGAAAAACCCATGAAATGTTACACTACAGAAGCAACTATCCATTCTGAAATAATGAGTTTCAAGAAAGACAGCATTACTGTTTTCTTTTATAAATACTTGTTATTTCATCAATCCCAGAGCTAGCAGAAAGCTGAAAATACTGCATAGCAAGGAGAGAGCTCTCCTCTCTGGACCCAAATCAACAAGGACAGCAATTAACATGTAGGTATCAATTGCAGGATCTTTACTGAAAGCATTTAAGGAAAGTTCCTTACCCAAGTAAGTGACTTTTCTAGCCCTGTTCCAAAAGACCCAGCATCAACCAGGTACCAGCTGCACAGTAAACTGGTAGAAAGCAGCTGCACATTAAGCTTCCACAGAACACACATTCTTGTATCTCTAAGCATCAATTGCTGAGCCAGTCACTGCATTGCAGTCCTCTGCATTTCACAGTGGAAAGGAAGGAAATTTGGGGAAACAAGTCACCTGATCTATTTTAGGTGCCAAGATCCGTGAAGTAGCCCTGGAAATGACATTTGAACCCAAAAGTGACTTTCTCAGGTGTGATCTCCGTGTTACCTACGGCTAGACAAGAAGTAAATGTGTGCATGATTTCTAGCTGATGGCTTCAAAGAAGAGCCAAGGGTGAGCATCACATTTGACAGCTGGGCAACCACAAAATAACTGAGTCCCCACAAGACTAAGGTTTGACAGTGGCACAGATTCTAAAGCACTTTGCTTTGCACACGTATCCTTTGGCAGCTGACATCACACAGTCGTATCAGGACACAAGGCCCCCAGACACCATCAGTGCCATCCCTCCTATGGGGTGAGAAAACCCATAATTCTACTAAAAACAGGATTTCAGTATTCTTAATAAAGACAATTCTAAAAACAACCCACTCAGAAATGTCTTTAAACATAATAATAGTGAGAAAATAGCACAAGGAATGACAGCTGCTAAAAGGCAGAGCCAAAAGAACACTTCTACTGAAGGAACAGTCAACAATGCAAAAGCACACTTAAAACTAATCCCACTTAATTCTTTATGAATACTTTGCTTCTTGACATTAAATAAACTACAGGACAAGTTAAAAACATTGAAATCATTTGCAGCTGCATTTATGAACACTACTGTAAAAATGTTTCTACACTTAAAACTTTTTAATGGACAGGACAGAAAATAATTTTGAATTAATTGAATAGAATACATTTTTAAATATAACTGTACCATATGGCTCTATATACAAGTACACACATATACTTGTATTTATATACATATTACATATTTTTATATAAAGTATTCTGCCAATACTTCTGTTCATTCTAAGACTTTACTGAAAAGATTTATAAGCTAAAATATTAACTACCAAACTAATTTATTAAATGAATAGCTATTGTTCTTCAGCCAAGAGCAGCATACTGCTGAATACCCTCAAGTCACACAGTATTTATTGAGAAACACATAGTATTGTGCAACTTTTACTGAATATCTTGAAGTTTCTCTCTCATAAAACTTGCACATATAATGCAAAAAAATAAAATTAAATATATATTTTAAATGCTGTTCAGCAAGTGCTATCACAGCATTCTTTGCAAACACAATTGTGTCAGGAAGGAAGTTGTAGAAATAGGAATACAGAGATACTGGAAAGAGTAACTTTTAGATTGGAACCTTCAGGATCAGATTACATTAGGAACAGCCAAGAACATAAAGGAGGTGGACACAGTTTGAAGCAATCCATGCCAAAGCTGAAAGCATATTTAAATGGCTGAATTGGTATCACAAGAAAATCTAGCCAAGGAGCCTTTATCCACTTTCTAAGGCAGGACTGCAGCTTGTCCTGGATCAGCAGGGAGCACAGGAATCATGTGCAGCAGGACTCCAGCTTGGAAATGATTTTTCAAAGGAAGGCACTGTGTAACTTCCAAATACACATGGGGAGAGCACGCTGAACTACAATTTGGACATTTGATTCTGACTGTAACAAAGTCACCCAGAGTACTTAGAGGAGTAAATTGAAACTTTAGTTTGGGGAAAAAAACCAACAACAAAAAAGCCCCAACTCACAAGATTTAGTCATCACAATGAAGGGAATGACTAAATGTGACCAGTTTGGAATGGCATTGTTTAAAACACTATTAATCAAAAAATTTGGGTGAGAAGCAGGCACGGAATGTGAAGGTAGTGAGATGGGGAATAAACCAACTAGAAACAGAACAACAGGGGGGAAAAAAACAAAACAATTAGAGAGTAACAAATGTTCTAAATAATAAATAAATCTTACCCTGTGTACCTCCCACTTCCACTTTATTTTTCAAACAAACAAATATAAACATAGGAATGAAAGAATGAAAACTGACCAAAGCTCAGTTTAAAACAGCAAAACACTGTTTTTAAACACTTCTCCTTTTTGACCTTTCTGTCCCTTTTTCCACTTCCAGAACTCTACCAGTAACCACAGCCTTTGCTATAATTTCTACACAGCCTGAAAACTTTTTATCAAAATGTCTGGCTATGTCCAAGCACAATATTTTCTATCCAGACAGAAATCATGTTTCTTTAATCAAAGTACCCTGTTTTAAAATGCAGAACTCTGACAGCTTTCCCACTTTTAGTACATTCCCTAGCATACTTAAGAAAAAGTTAAACTGCAGGACAGGAGAAATGCATGTCATGAATGTAATAGTATGCAAAAATGATCTGTGACAAGCCTGGGGTTTATGAGATTGTAACTACATTAATTTTCAAGACATTTAGATTTTCCTTAAACTTGAGTGACCCATTACTTAATATTGCTCATTTTCCATCCATTAAAATTTCACTTATGAGTACTTCTCACACCTGTCAGCACACTCAGCTTACTTAAAAGGCTATTGTTAAAAGCTCATATAAAAGGAAACAATAAAGACAGATACTGTGAATTTACCTCAGAGAAAGTTTCTGGAAAAAGTCAAGGCATGAGATTTAAAGCTGACAGAATCAAACCTTCTATTATTTATCAACCAGCAAATCTAAGTAAGCTAACTTAATAGCGTGCAAGCACAACTTACCCATCAACTTTATCCTCTATTTCACACACAATTTTTGCCTCCTGCCTTTTCATATATTTGCTAATACTCACTATTTGTGGGTGCTTTGGTAGAAAACCCATCAGTAAGGATGAGGCACATTCTGGCAAAACACTGCAAGCAAGGAGGACTCGCTGGAGGTGAGGGTCATGGCATCTCAGAAGCGCAGTTCCAAACTCAGGAGCTCGGCTACAAGCAGGATGTGAGGCTCTCAAAGTGCCAGCTTGAACTTCTAGTTAAACAGGAGCACATCAATCATTTGAGGAGGGCAATGGGCACATCCACAGCTGAGGAAAAAACGCCCCACACCATCCTCCTCCTTTACAGCGCGACATTTCCTGTGCCTTTCATCCTGCGCGCAGTTTGAGCCCAGGCTGTTCTGCCTTCCTGATCCCTGCTCTGTCCTTGCTGGGCTCTCAGCTCCCTTGTCCTGAAGTGCTACTGCCCCCGAGGTCCAGCCCTCCCCAGCACAAACCACAGCCCTGTTTGCACATTCCTGCATTTCTTCTGCCTGGCTGGTGAGCACAGGACCTCCACCACTTCTTCAGCTGATGACAACTCAGATAACTGAATGGAACTTATGAGGCACACATAATGAGAGTTAATTACGTTCACATGATGCAACTGAATTTATGGTCACACAAAACCTCAGCCACTCTGACAATTACACAGACCTAGCAAATCCTCGTGCTCAAGGCAACAAGTACACTGCCCTGACTTCAGAAGAGGTAAAAGAGGACAAACATGCCCAGGTGTAGGAACCCAAACCACAGCAGGATGGTTTACCTAAATCTGCCTCACAAAATTAAATGCACGTATACCTACAAAGTTTTAGGCTAGAATTTAACCAGCTAAGAAACACGTATGGTTATTAGATTGTTCAGAAATAAACAGCAACAACTATTTTCCTACTTTGGGTACTTCAGCTACATAATTTTGATCTTTTTAAGTACTGACAGAAGACCAGCTCAAGTAAGATAATAAACTGTAAACACATAATCTATCATCTAATTTCATCATGTAGCTTAAAAACAAAAGCCCTCAACAAATGCCTCAAAATGGATGACAAGTTTGAACATTAACTGCTGAAGAAATTTCATTTTCTAAAAAGGCAATCTTCAAGGTCACCAGCTGCATCATCGCTAAATAATCTTTACATTCATTAACCAAGTCAGACATCATCTGTTATATTTCAAGATTCCCCCTCTCATAAAAACCATGAGTGAAACAAGCATTAAATGCATCTGCCCACACCTATAACAGTGAATATAACCAGCACAGAGACAGCACACACACCTGATTTCATACCAATTATAATAAGCAATGCAGAGATGAAGTAGAAAACAACCAATTGCATGCGCTGAAGGTTAGGAAAAACAACTCCTGTTTGTTTTAATAACTTCATTATTCTCCTAGATATTAAATAGTTGTAGGAGAGACTTTATAAACAAGCCAAGCTTTGATATGTGTGGTGCTGTTGTTCTGGTTCTGTTCTAGTACTTTATGCACAGAAATTGCAAACCATTCATACATGTAAGGAATACACCCATAGATACTCAGTTCCAGTCAAACACACACTCTCTCCAGCTTCACTCAAAGTGTTTTCCCCCTTCCTTTGTGCTTTTCAAATTCCTGGAATGTCACAGAGGATTTTACAAAAGTACAGATGCCTATGCTGAAGTACTGTATTTTCTACACCAAACAATTTTGTCTGCAACAGAATGGCAGCACGTGATGTATTGAAAAGCACTGCAAGCATGCACATGTGCATCTTGGCCAAATTAACATGCCCAGGATTTGGCCCTGGCTTTAAACCACCAAGCAGACATGCTCTAGTTATATCCTGTAATGATACACTGTTTGTTTTGATAACTACTGTAGTTTTCCCACACCAAGTAATTCAGCAATCACAGAAGTAGGGACTGAATTTCCTCGTTTACTGACCAGTATACAACTGAGTAATCTCCTAACCATCCTTGGAAAAGCTTATGTCCAAATATGATTTTTTTATTTATATATTTTTATATATATACACACACACAGAGCTGCTCACATTCTGTACACATCCCTCCAATGACTCTTTGCCTCTCCTGTTATGAATAGCAAAAAGCAAAAATGTCTTGGGCAGCCCACAAACATGGCCTTCACTGTTCTAATGTTTGTTTTGTTTGCTCAAAAACAAACAAAGTATTTATGGTTAATAACATTTCAAACAAGTATTTTTTTTCTAGTGTATAAATAGAAAACTATTATGAAAAATATCCAGCCTATTCAATAGCCAATCATCTTAACTGAAGACACTATTTACCAAAACTTCTGAAGGCATCAGAAGTCACTAAAAAATTGAAAACTGCCATTTATATGACATGTATAAACAAAAGCTGTTGTTGTTGTGTTTCAGTAAGGCTGACTACAAATACTTTACACTACAACAGGCCCTTTACTGTAGGATCCAAGAACTTTAACAATTTGAAGTAACAATGACATTTTACTGGAACTTGACAGGAATCTACTCCTTGATTTTCTGGATAGCTCTCCACTAGAATATTTACCATACTAACAGCATCTCTGTAAAACCTTCCCAACCAAAGCCTGCCCTCTGACAAGACATTTAATGCTTATTTTCCACAAATCCAGTATGATCTTTACCTCACTTCTGTATGAGCACAAGTTCTGCAGTTCTGTGCTGATGCAAATGTTAAGTCCTGTCATTTCCACACGTGCATGTGTGGGATGAGGGAGGGTATGATTGTTTTTAAATACAGCTAGCATAACTTGTCATACTTCCCAGACTCTAGATGATAAGGAAAAGGTTTTTGAAAGGTGTTTTATTGGCAGTATGTATGGGCTTCAAGTCATGGATGTATCTGCAGGCAAGCACATTTGTGGCACAGGGTCTACCTTTGGACTTCCACCAGTCTCCCCTGCAGTTCAACACCAATTTATAGCAGAATTTATAGAGGAAAACAACAAAGATTCCATGAGCAATCCATGCCAAGCCCCAATTAAGACTTTCAAAACAATAATTACTTGGTGTCAATTATGCCAGCACTTCTTATATGAGCAGGCTTTAAGAATCCAAGCAGGGCTAGCCAAAGACTGCAAACACTTTATTAGCCTTTATTCACTCAACAGAATCTCTCTAAAAGCATCTACAAACCCAAATCTCCAGCAGCTGTCTACATTTTTTATTGTAACCCTCAGCACTGTGAAAAGAATAGGCCTTTAGTTTGGAACTAGTTATTTTTGCATTTCTATACAGAAACACACTAAAAAAGACTTTAAAAGGGACATACATTAGAGGTTTTTAATTGCCATTCTAGTCTTAATAAACTCCTTTTAATGACTGAAACACTGCTCCTTAAGAGTAAACAATAGGAGTTACCAACACATGCACCTTCTCGTTGCAAAAATACTCAAATTCTGTAACAGCCCCAAAATGAAGTTGTTAGAAAGCATAGGAGCACCAGAGAAGCCAGCTGGTTGGGGTTTTTTTAAATGCAATATTAAGATTATCCTTTCTGTCAGCACATATTTCGTTTGCCATCTCCTCTTTCAAAGCATGTGCATTACAAGAAGGTTTTCACAAACTTCTTTTTTAAAGCAGATTTTCTTTTAAAGGAGAAAAAAACTCCAAATCAAATAAAACCACACTGAGCAATGGAGTAATCCAATTATTAGCAAGCAAGGCACAAAAGCAGGCACATCATATACAAAAGCACATAAATTTCAGGAAAAATATACAGCACAATTTTAAAAATCCCCCATAGAAAACAACATCAGCAGAATAATTCCTGATTTTCATAATCAACCATGTCAAATCTAAGTGGATAGCATTATTACAAGTAAGTTATTTAACTGATGTTTAGAAATCACTGGTGCCCTCCACATGAAGTACTCAGAAGGCTTCAGACACCCTCCAAATAATCATGCAGAGATGCTGCAGAACCAAATGACAAAAGCACAGCTGTCTGTGTTCCTGAGGCACAGCACATCACTCACTAACTTTTAAAGGCACAATTTCAGTACAAATTTGATTTATGAACTGGAGAAAAAATACCAAGTAACTGAAGTAAATAAAGCAAAAGGTTCTTTCCCTGACTCCAGCTTTTACGGACAGAGATCCAATATTATCTTTACATTTAATAATGCACAGGTTGGCTGTTTAAAAAAATAAGGTTTTTTATTCTAAATGTGGATTTGGTAGAGCAAAAAAATCACATTAAAACTATCCAGCCAATTTTTGCTGCAGATAGAAATTTTGTGTCAAATTTCCAAGCCCTCAATGCTGTTCTACTAGCATTTCCTAATGCCTCCACATCCCAAGTCTGGCCCACCAACCCGAGAGCACAGAGCACAAGCAATGTTTTGCAAAGCTCAAATCCCCATATTTTAAAAAACAAAGCAACAAAATCCTACCACAGTCATGTTTTGATTTCAGTGAGATTGGAAAGCCCCTGAAGATCAGTGGAGCTGGCAGAACAACCCAAGCCTGCCAGAACAATTCATCTGCCTTAGATGCTCTTCCTTGCAGCCACACTTCCCGAGGAATGCTCCAAACCAGATGTATTTCACCTTGGACTTTTTGAAACACAGAAACTTGTATTTCAACGTGCACACACACACCCCAGGCACACCATGGAGCAATCCCAGCAGACACCCCCGTGCACAAGGAGCAGCAACAGCCCCAGCTCTTCCAGAAAAATGCACTGGCACTTCCCACTGCAAAGGGTTAAATGGCAGCTGAAGGTTTTTTCTGCCACTGACAATAGTGCTGATCTTTGGTGATTAAATGCAAACTCTGTGAAATGTTTGCATAATGATACCTTGCAATATTCAAAGTACTGTTGTGTTTATAGCGCACTGCCCCTGTTTTTACTGGTCTCATATTCCATATAAGAAGAAAAGGATACACTGTTCTTATTATCACTATCTCCCACTCCAAACCACATTATTTTAAGCTACTGGTCCTAAAAGGAAAAACAATTCTGGCATCGTTATTTTCTTCAATGTCCAACTTAATTCCCTGTAATCAATACTAGACAGATCATTCAAATAAACTTCACCTGACACAAAACTCCAAACGTACCACAATTCCACTCTGATTTCTCATTCTTTGTGTAATTACAGGAATCACACAAAAATCCCACGTTATCTAGTAAAACAAAGATCTAAAGCTGCTCTTAGTTATGAAACTAAGGAGCTTACAGAAGAGATGCATCATTTCAACTGCTTTTCAAGACTAATTAATCCGAAGTGAGACATTTAAAAAGTAGATTTATTCTTGAACAGTTGCAAAAAGCTGGCACAAAAAATGCCCTCTTGTGGCACAGCAGAGAACCCTGCAGAGCCTGCCCTCAGGTCTTCCAGCTTAGCTTTTAGAACAACAATGTATGACTCAGGGCTTGTTTTGAAACTCAAATGAGATAAGGAAAGCAGGTAATAAAGTAAACTAAAACTGCAGGTATCACTTTCGGAGTCTGAATGAATGCTTGAACCCAGTTTCTCTATGTGGCTCTTTAATTTATTTTTTTTTTTCCCCTGAGTGTAATCTAAGTAGTGAGTCTGGCCCTCCTATAAATCTGAGTATAATCCAATTCCTGGGGAAAGCTCCCTGCGCTGTCACTTTAGCAGAGTCCCAAAAGGGGAGTTTTTGTGCTGCTTGAAACTCTTTATTAAGGAATATGTGTAAAAGCAATTTCAACACCTTCAACAATAGGCAACAATTTCCAAGACTGCCCCGTTCTGCCCCACCCCAGACCATTAATCCTCAGCTGTACCACTGACTGTGAGGAGAACAACTGATGGACCGCTGCAACGAACAGATTTTTCTCTCATGGAGCAGAGCTAGCACAGTACAATTTTTCTGTTAATAGAAATGTGGCTGCAACAGCTTCAATTCCCTTACTTGGAAGCAGCATCCTTCACACAGGTATTATTTTTGCTGCTTCTCTAGCTCTCAGCCTGGCAAAATGATATTAAAAGCAGTGGTTCATTTGCAAGCAAACAAAAAAAAAAAAAAAGGACAAAAGCCATTAAGAAACCCTTTAAACTGAAGTCAACCCTCCACAAGCACTAAAATCCTGATGCCCAGAGATGAGGAGGGGCCTCTCCCATCCTGAGCCTACAATACAGCACAGAGCACATTCTTTAACACATCCCTCACTTGGCTGCATCTGCTCAACCAATGGCAGTTCTGGCAGCCTCCCAAATTATTCCTTTTATTCCTGAGGACAGTCCCCAGCAGCTTGGGTCCCTCATGCTGCTCCTCTCTGAACAGTCTGCAGCAAGAGGTGCTGCTCTGTTTTTCCCAAAGCACAGCTCAAGGAGGAAGCAGTTATTTGGAGGCACAGGAATGTCTTACTGCAGCTGCCAGCTCACCTGCAGCAGCCCCCAGCAAGGTCACACTCAGCCAGGTGAGCTCCTTCCAAGTGCTCAGATGGAGCTGGCAGCAGCACCCACAGCACTGCACAGCACAGAGAACAGGCAGCTTTGAAAGTGTTGTGTCTGAGACAGAAAAAAACTGCATTTTGGTCTTCTGCCTCAGTACAACAATTAAAAAAAAACAAGGAAAAAACCCACCACAAAACCGTTTAACAATATGTTACAAAACCATATTTACAATCTATTGCCAACCCTCAATCAGGCACAAAATTTTAGTTAAAATATTAAGACAACTTTAGAACACAAGGTATTTTTATTATTTGAGCATCTGACACTTTTTCTTTTCAGACAAAAGCCATCCATGTTTGGCTTTTACAAAGGCATTTTCGAAGTTTTCAGTCGAAGTACCAGTAACTTTTTTTTAAATACTTTTTGTAAAACCAAATCATTTTAAAATGCAGTTACTGTTTAATACTCAGTGAAATCAGTTATTTCACCTCTAACAGCACAGATGTAAACTCATAAGAGTTAAATCTTTTTTGACAATAGTTTGTGAGCTTTTTCTCAATACTTGGCTTGTATGTAGCTGAGATGTAAGCTTCCCCAGGAAGAGCAGAATGTATAGACTGTATCTGTAGTGGTCTGGGAGCCCCAGACAACAGAACACCTCCAAAATGGTCATGGAAACGCAGCCTTGGCTGGCAAAGAACACCAGAGCAGATTCCTCTGCACAAAGCCCTGCCAGCCACACTGCCAAGTTCCTCGGGCAGCCCAGGAACCACGCAGGATTACGGTGACAGAGTTTAGCAACCAACATGACAACAGGGGGAACCAGTAGCACTGAGATATTTTTCAACATTTTGCTCACCCAGCACTTGCAGTAAAGATTCTCAAATCAAAAGTCATTAGGCTGCATTCTTCCAGGTGGAACAGTTCAACAGCCCTTTTCTTCTTAAATACGACTGAGCTTTTCATCACTTTTGAAACCAATAAATCACTATTTCCTTCCAGAGTTATCCTCACTTGTGTCTACTTTCTACACCCTGGTCTTGCTAAGGTGTACTATCAGCCACTGAATAAAACCAAGCCATAGGAAGATCTACAAACCACTTATCTGGTCAAGATCCCAACCTACTAAAAGCTGCCATTTTTCACACAGATGTATGTAGTTCTCCTGCAGTGCTTACAGAATAAAAGTAATAGATGTATGTGTGTGCACACCCACATAAAAGGATGGGTTGGGGAAGGAGAGAAAAAGAAATCACCATTGTCCTGATTACCTCAGAATGGTTGTTAAGCCACACCTAAGACTGGAAGAGATTAAGTCTCCAATCAGTAGTAGGCTTCCTCATCAACCAGCCTTCCTCAGGCATATCCTAACAAAAAAGTCCTCTCTCCATAACTCATCCCAGATCACTAACCTGAGTGCTGTCCCAGGATGTCTGCAGCTCTCTCAGTCCCTCTCTCTCCTGATTCTGGAAGGAAATTCTCAATCTCTGTACCCACCCATCTTGACTCAGCAGGTCTCCTCTCCAGAGCACCAGCCTACCCATTTAGGCAGAGAGCACCATTTCCCAATCCCTGCAGGAAATAACTCCTCATAATCCCTGAGCAGCTGAGCACTAGGTAGGTCTGTCATTTACAACATCACTTAGGGATGCATGTTTCAACAAATGCTATCCATTGCACAGGTCGCAGGTATTTCACTTTTCTGCAAGCAAGGAGCACTTCCCCATCGGCTACAAGGCAAGAATTCAGGTGACAATTGCAGGTCCCTCAGTTTACAGCTACTCTGAGTAGTTAAGGTAACAAATGATACAGGGTATCCTCATACCAGGCAACTTTGAAAAGGCAGCTGTGACATTTAAGATAAGCTTCTTTAGCAGGCAATCTAAGAAGCCTATATAAAAACCCCCACTTTATTATTAAGAACATAGGCACAGCAGCCCACTCAAATGGACTGCTGCTTAGTTTCTTCCAAGCATTCAAATTACTGCTTTTCAAAACTCATAATCTCTAAAATCTGTCATCCTTTTAGTATTTTTAAAGTTTATTTCCAGAGAAACATTACATAAATAAAAACCTGTTTTTCATGCCCTGCAGAAACTGTTTTCAACACTGATGGGGGAGGGGGATATCAACCTAAGAGCTGGAAAGCTTTGAAGGGCATTCCTCCCCTGCTGCATTTCAGATTAAATACAAACTCCTTCCTCTGCTTGTCAGACCTGTTGACAAGCAAGTAGCTCTCCTCATGATTAACCACTTTTAAAAATAATTACAAAAATCCATTAAAAACTTCACAGTTAGAGTTACCATGGTCTACTTGGAAATTGGGTTAGTGAAAGGAGCCAAACAATGGTAAAGATCCACACATTGAAACTGAAGGAAAATGAACACAAAAACATCTATAAGCTGAAAGTTGACTGCAAATTTTTGACTGACCCAACTGAAACAGCATGAACTCCAGGAAAGACTTAGGACAGAATGGCTCCTACCATTTTATAAAGCTTTTGAAAGAGATGTAACTATTTATCCCTAGCATAAACATATACCCAATACAGAAATATTTCCTCAAAGCAATCTTTATCAGTAAGTATAGTATTTATCATGTTTTTATGACGATGGCAAGTGCTCACCTCTCAGAAGATTTATTTATCCAGCAGCAGATCCTAAAAAAGCTTCCCCTAGACAGTCTTTGACCTGCTTGAGCTTCAGGAATACCCTTTGCAGGGGGAGGGGAGAAGTTTCTAGCTATGTAATTACAAATGTATTTTAACATAAACACGTTTTGACACAAACTGATTAAGGAAGAGGGAATAACTTCACTGTCAAAATCTTCCAAGATTAGAGTTCTGCAACTCCCTTAAAGAATGGAAGCCACTACAAAAGCATTTGTTACCTTAGATGGAATGACACTCCAAAAAAAAATTCCTTTTTTCCTTTTTTGTTTTTACATACAGCATTCAAAAGTTCAGAGGAGTGTGTTTGGTTTTTCCCAGCAGATGAAGTCTAAAGGTTGGTTTTTAAGACCTTGATGCCAAATGATCTCAGGAGCTTTTCAAAATGCATGCACACATAATTATTTCAACACAATACTACAAAAGCCTTCCCCATCATATTTTTGGAAACTCTGAACTTTAACATCATCCTTGTTAATTTAATTTGCCCATAACATAAGGTGGTAAAGTAATTAATGTACTTCTTTACTACTTTCAAAATTTTGTTTAATGCTTTAGCTTCTGGGCAAGTAGAGAGAAAATATTTCCTTCTCTCATTCAGTGAATTCACTTAACAAGTATGTCAGAAGTGAAGAAAAAACAGGAACATATTTAAACCACTTTTTCTTTTTACAATTTATGACCCACTAGGAATGGGAGAACAAATTTACATGGCTTTAGATTAAAACCAGCTTGAAAAACAGAAAAGGAAATCAGGATTTACTATTCCAAATTATCTGAAGCACTCAAGAAAAAAAATACTGTAAGATTTAAAAAATCCATTTGCATCACAGACTATTAAGACATTTTATTTTAGCTCACATCAGAAGTGAAATTCTAGTGGGACCCCTGTATTAACTATGCCCATTTAAATTGTTTTATGACTTCTGCTCCAGATCACCAAGCATTCATTCCTGGAAACACATGGTGCAGCATGAAATACCCACTGAAAGATTTCACACATCAAATTCAGAACAGTCCAAAGCATTACAAAAACCCAAAAACTAAGCAAAAGTATTTAAATGGTTAAGCAGGGTAGAGTTGATAATCAGAAGTAATTTTTGTTCATGAAGACAGCTGTTCAACTGCTGACAACTGTAATTTCTGTGATTGTTACAGAGAAATTATTCTGTCTACCTCACAAACAGTTAAAAGCTTCCAGAAGGTTGGGTTTTCTTAAAATAATTCATTCCTAAGTGGCAGGTTCAGCTGTAGCCTAAACTTCTTAACTAAAGCTCAACCTAAAGAAAACCACTGTCAGCTGAGAGAGAAGCACATTCCCTTTAAATCAGCAAGACACTCTAATTCTTCACATGGGCAATTCTCCCAAACCATAGCACTCTCAATTCATACCTTCTCCATATTTCTACTCACCTCCCTGGCAGAGAATTCTTACACTGGCAATTGAACATTTCCACGGCAAACATCAGCAGCCAAAATAAATGGAATGTTAAGTTAATTGGCATGGAAGAGCTGCTGAGTCAAATTAAGCACAAAAATAAATAATGCATTAGAATTTTTAATATATTTGGAGAGGTCAACAATCTCTCAATTTCTGTATTACTGCAGAACCAAGAAACCCTGTGACAGAATGCTTAAGAACTCTAAATTAATCAAACATCTAATCATGCTTAATTTGTATTTTCACCTACAACATTTACAGACAGCAAAATTCACCAGGAACAGCACCTCCAGTACATTCCTCTCACTCAGTTTCACCCAAAACTGTTATACAGAACCAATAACAAGTAAACCATGTTTATTATTGTTCCTGGAGTTCCTGAAAAATTAGCTGAAAGGAACAAGCTAATATATCATTAACATTCTGGGAAAAACAAAATTGGTCACACTGAATGGTACTTTTATACCAGTTCCATTTGCAGTAGATCATTTGGAATTATCACAGTTTATCCAGTGCATTAGCAGATTTTCTTATTCTGCTACTAAACACAGAAATCTTAAAAATTTGGAAAAAACAATTTGGAACTTTCGTTCTAAAGAAAATAGATATATTATTCACTAGCAGCCCACTATATATAAAAATTAAGGATTTTTCTATACTCCCCCAGCCTACAAAGCAAAAGCAACCGGGCTGTTTACAATGTACCTCATTTTAAGTGACAGAAACTACTCAGGAAACAGCTGTGTAACAGTCTAAACACAAATTTACAAGTGTTTTCATTTCCACACACAAACAAGCCTCTTCTTCTCATCAATAATTCAAAGACTACTCACATTACTCAAAAACACAGTTTACAACTACTTCCTTTTAAGATTTCAGGCAACACTTAATCTGATTTTCACAAACCACAGTTTCCTCGAGCTCCTGCTGTCTGCCCAGCTCAGTGACACCAGAAGAGCAGGCTGGCAGTCAGAGGCACTCCCCAAATTGCTGACTGTAATTCCTCTACTGCACCTATTGAGGAAGATGAGCTGGACAAAAACTGGACTCCTGAAGCTCCCCTCTCTCTGACTGCTGCTTTTCTGGAGAGGGAAAAGTCCCATCATCCATACACAGGAACTTTGACTTTCCTCCTGATTTCTGTCTTTAGCCCATGTTATTTATCAATACCATTTAACAGTTTATTTGCTGACTGCTGCATCTGATCAATGGAAAAAACAAAACCCTGGGACCCTCCTTATAGGCAATGCTGATGCAGCAAATGGTGCAGAAGGACAACACAGATGGGGGGGGGGCAGAAACTGCACTTGAAACCATCCATATTATCCAACATGAATGCTGTTTCTGGCCTTTTCAAGCCCACACTGCTTGCTGTCCAAAATGTTTCATCTCTTCTAATTTCTGAACACACAACACATTCAGAAGTCCACGCTGAAAGGCTTTCAGTTCACTGCTTACCTGCATTTCCAGAAGTATTTCACATCCTTCCTCCTCCTTTGCTAACTTTGGTTCTGTTCTTTACACAAAGAGAACTTTGGTTCTCTTCTTTCACAAACTTCCAATATTTGGAACATTTAACTACCATTATTGCTTAGAAGTGAACCACCAGTTCAGGCTCTGACTCTGCAGCCACCCCACAGGAAAGTCACAGCTGAGATCCCACCTTCCCCATTTAAAGAAGTGCAACACAGCTGGGGAAGGGTCTGGAGCACAAGTTGTACGAGGAGCAGCTGAGGGAGCTGGGGGTGTTTATCCTGGAAAAAAGGAGGCTCAGGGGACACCTTACTGCCCTCTTTGACCGCCTGAAAGGAGGCTGTAGCCAGGTGAGGGTCAGCCTCATCTCCCAGAAACAGGCAACAGGACAAGAGGAAATGGCCTTGAGCTGAACCAGGGGAGACTTAGATTGGATATTAGAAGAAATTACTTCACCAAAAGGGTCATCCAGCATTGGAACAGGCTGCCCAGGGAAGAAGTTGAGTCACCATTCCTGGGCATATTTAAATTCATTGGCACTTGGGACATGGTTTAACGATGGACTTGGCAGGGCCAGGTTAATGGATGGACTTGATGATCTGAAGTTTTGTTTCCAATCTAAATGATTCCTTGCTGCAGTCACTAAAAGGAGTAGGTGTTTCCTCGTAGTGCAGAAATGTTGTTGAAGCTCTCCAGCAAAGACAAGCACACCCTTGTGCAATGTCGCTACCCTTTTTTCTTGCAGACCTAGGAGAAAACGTGCAATTGCACAGTCTCATATTTCAATGGGACACTTCAAAAAAGATCCTTTGCTGATAATAGAGTTTTCAGATGTTTTTCTTTTGCAGAAATCCACCCAGCACAAGGGTTATTTAAAACTCCCACCTCATGCAAAATTTGAAGACATTTCTCCTAAAATCCTCCGGATCACCTGGAAAACCAGCAATATTGTTGCAACACTTCAAATTACCCAGTGAGAGAGAAACCACCAGACTTTAAAAATTCATATTATTTGTCAATCTCTCAGCAAGGACTACTCTGCATCAGTACAGCAGCTCCTGCTAGGCAAATACTGGGTATAATGTTTAAATGCCTTAATCAGGTATTTTAATAACTTGTGTTTAACCTTGACACCAGATGCTCTGGGTTAGTAACGTTAACCACCACTTCTGCTTCTACCTGAAATAGTTTTTAATCCTTCAACTCCAAGGAGAATGCAGAAGCAAAACCTGAATTTCGTGTCCAACAATCACATGCCACACCAAGGAAACATAGCTAAAGTCATAAAAGTGAATGCTGTTTTACTGCTTTCCCAGAGGCCACTGTCACAGACAGACCTCAGTAATTTCAATTTCCCTTCCACCATTCTGGTGTGCCAGTATTTCCGTAGACAATTCAATATTCTCCATGGAAGGCAGGGAAATACAACTCTTAAGAAAGACTCTTGACCTAGAGATTTAGCTGGCCACCTTCTTAGGCAAGTTAGCAGTAACGGGAGAAAAACCAAACACTGGAAAATATCTGTTACATTGATACTCTCCACTGAAGTAAAGATTTATCATTCCACATTTCAACTGGAAGGACTAAATACCCTGTGAAATGAGTATATCAAAGCCCAACTTTTACCTGTAATCTCTTCATTTGAAGAATTTCATGTAATGATTTCACATGAGAAATAAGTCATTGACTTTTATTTTTTTTAATGAGTTCAAACTGCACCTCGCTACAAAACCAACTGGAAGACCAAAAGGAAAGTGGTTTAGGCTATTTAAAATTGAATACTGGGAATAATAAAATGCAGTGTTGAAGGAATAAATCTCATCACTAAGTAAAACCGTTTTAGGCAGTCAAGCATTTCTGTGCTGAAAAAGTAAAGCACAAAAGCAGCATTTAAAGAACAGCATTAATCTGTGATTTCCAAAGAAGGAAATAAAAACATCTGCTCAAAAGCCACTTGACAATATAATTGTCTTAATTGGAAAGCAAGCAAAGACTTTACATTTAAAAAATTGCATGTTCATGACTTTGACTTTTTAGGTAAAAGAATTTTAAAATAGGGCTAATATTCTGAGATGGCAACAATAAATATCAACTGTTTGATAACTGTCATCTAAGAAAAATGGATGTCATCATCTTGCAGCTAACTTTTGTTAATTTAATTTTAATTTTGTCCAGGAGATTCAACATGGCCTTGAATCACCATGTCCTCTGTGGAAGAACTGTCTACACCCAGATTTTGTCAGCGTTATCTCACCCTGCAAACAGCTAATGTTAACTAATGTTGTAACTCCTGATCTTCAGCAAAAGGTACAGAAATATGACTGCTTTACCAGACAGTGAAAATTACATAAAATGAATCATGCCCATTAGCACACTTCTGTCTCCAGATGTGTTTAAAGATTTTGCTGAAAAAGATCAAACAGATCTATTATTCCAGGTATTAGGATAAGGCCCAGGTTTTCTTTGATTCAAAGCAGGCATTGAACTCAAGCACTCAAGAGCTTAACATGCAGAGCACACATTTAAAACATCAAAAATTGGCTTAAAAAGACTCACTTGAAAAAATAATTACTTTAGCTTTTGGCCTCTGACTTATGCTGCTGGATAGACAAACACTGAATTTATCTTCCCATTGCTCTCCTTTACATTGGTATCAATTTCCTAAGTTAATCAAAGCAAATCTTCCTTCTCCCTAGAAAATGAACAAAAAAGTAACTGCAAAAAGTAAAGAACAATAAAACATGAAAGTTAAGTGAAAGTTGCTGCTCAAGCATTTTGCTACTTTGAAGATGAATGTGAAACTATGACATTTTGAAACAAATATGCAACTTGCAAAAGGCAATAACTACATTTTTTTCAGATTAAATAAAACAGAAAATTAACAGCAGCTTTCCTGCTTACGCATATTTTAGAGTCTATACACAGAGCTCCTCAGAAAAGTCACCTGCATGTACAGAATGAATGTGCATTTTCAAATACTGCAGTCAGCTCTTCATTCAGGATATTTGGTCTCTGGTAAGTAAATAAAAATATAATAAAAGTCCTCACTTGACAAAGAACTGTAAATAAAATCCAGTATTACTCAAACACTTCATTTCAGCAGTGCATCCCAACCTCATTTCAAAAGTTTTGGTGGTTTCGGTTGTACTTTTTATTAAACTGAAGATAAAATCTTTTAAGGTGCAGATAAGCAATAAGGAAAACAAGGGTTTAAATACAAAACTTCAGGCAGAAAAGCACATACCTACTATGTATTGGTAGCAAGATTTTGTACCTGTCTAGACAAGTCAGTGACATTCTTGCCAAGTACTCTGTGGCAGACAATCAAAAAGAGAAGGGTTGGGTGCTTAATCAGATTCTTCTTGGATTTTAACATCTTTAATTACAAATCTGCTTTTAAATTAAAAGTTCTTCTTCTAAGGACATAGAGCAGACCTTGTAAAACAGTCTAATAACGCTGTAGGAAAAGATAATTAAGCTATAAATAAAATGCCCCATCTATCACCGTTATCCAAACTAAGGCCATAAAAAAAATTTTTTTTAAAGTTTAAAAAGCACATCTAGGAGGCAAAGACGAAACAAATTAGATTTAGCAGCAAACTAGAATCTACAGTCATACTGACTAGAATTGGATGTGATATTAAATAAATGTGATACCACATTTATTCAAGCCAGTGTTTGCAGAGATCCAGCACTGCAATACTGAAGCAGTACATTTAATCTGTAGCAAAGAAATGTAAATATTTGAGATGATAGCAAACTTGGCTCAGTAGTGAGGTTAAAACTCATTTTAGTGTAATCCATCTGCAGCAAGTGGAATGATGGGAAAATGCAGGGTATAGAACCACGTGTTTCACAGCTACATAGACTTCTCTTTTCTCTGAAGCACTTGCTAAGATTGCTCAGGATTGCCAGACCTGCCTGGGACAAACCTTTTTGTTTCCTCCATTATAAAACACGAGAACATCTTGCACAATGTATTTGCCTGCAGACAGGCAATCCTTTTAACTAGATCCAGCAGCTAGAGTTTACTACTGATAGAATGAACAAGCAACCCTCTTGAAACAAAACATGTAGCATTAATATCAAGATTCTGCTGTCCCAAATATTTGAGATTCTCTCTTTTCTGGCAGATAATGAATAATTAATAAAATAAAATTAAAAGTGTTGAATGAATTGTTTCCTCATCTGATGTGACAGGCATATTGCACAGTTGTAAAAGCAGTCTGAAATACAACTCAAGGTTATGAAAACTACTTTTAAGACTACAGCAATACCTGCCCAGCACAGCTGCATGACTGTATTTATGCCTAATCTTTAGTCAGACTTTCAGAAATATTGAAACCCTCACTGCCATATACACCTTCTTTAAAAAGGCACACGCATTCTCCTGCACAGATCCAAGGAATGCAAAAGTGGACAGTGCTTTAGGAAAGAGGCGGAATGAATGAAGTTTTTCTTACACATTAATGTTCAAAAAGCTGGAATGCGTAGTAAACAAAATGTGGAGGCTGGCAGCTTTGAATAACCAGTTCATGCCTTTGTTTCTGAGCTACAACACAAGGAAGCCACATAACCCTAACCAGAACGAAAGAATGTTGCTCCATTTCCCAGAAAACTTGGATTTCCAGAAGCATTCAACACCTAAAAAAGCCTCTCACTCTAAGCGTGTGTTATTCTTGCTGGCCTCTTCAGGTAGTCCAAATTCAGTTTTCCAACATGTGTGTATCTTGGAATAAAGGCAAACCCAGATTAATGAACCAAGCTAAGTACTTTGTGGTGCAGCCTTGCTTTAAAAACAAACAAACTCCAGCACCTTCCCTTACGTGCTCCTCCCTCCCCTAAGGAATGCACACCACATCCCTCTTCATTCACATACCTTGCTGAACCAAACCACACGGGGCATTTTCCTTAGGCACAGCCCCAAGCTTGTCCTTCCAGAGGGCACCCTGAAATTCAGGCACCATGCACAGAGCACCCTTTTCCCACTTTCTGGGAGCTGAACTGCAAAGCCCTTCCTTTGCTCTCTGCAATTGTCAGCCATCCCGGCCGAGCACAAATCCATCAGCATTTATTCCACTCGCTAATGAGTGATCTCCCATTTTCACTGCCATCAAAAAGGATACTGAATTGTTTCCACTAGCTGGAAACACAGCTACTGTATCCAACCAGCAGATCCAATATTCCCAGGTCAATTCTGCTCACAATCCAGAACAAGAAAATGTATTTAACAGGCTGCCTGAGCAAACCCAACGCGGGAGAACAAAGGACAAGAAAGAGAGAAACCCGTACAAGCAGTGAGATTTACTTTTACTGTCTGTCTATAGTTCTGCTTTCCCACAGCCCAAACGAACACTTTCATCCAAGAAAATTGAAGATGTGAAGAGGAAGAGCCAGCAGGGATTTTCACCCAGCCTGGCAGCTTTCCTCCTGCTGCCAGGAGCCAGCAGAGGCCGCCCAAGACCATGGATCGCTCCCGCAGAACTGCGGGATGGGACAGCAGCTTCCCGACCCCCGCCTCTCACCGCAACAGACACTTCTGGCATTTTTCTTCCACTTCTCCATTCCACACCTGCTTTTCCACCCGTACAAGTTATCTCCGTGAAGTCTGGTCCCCCTCGAGGGCAGCTCCTGCCCGTGGGCTATCGCTGGCGGCCAGAACGCGCATTGCTGCGCATGGCGCTCCCAGGCTTACCCAAACTAGGTCTCCTGCCCCTTGCTGAGGAACCCCTCCAGGGTTCTTTCCCTAAAAGTTTCCCCACGCCACTCCATAGCCCACAAAACCCATTCATTTCACCAGAGACTATCCTCACATTTTCTGGAGATGGTGTGAACGCACCACTTTTGGTGAGGTTCTCACGTGGTTCCAGCTACCCAATTTTTACTCCACCCCAGCTCAAAGTGGCCATGCACAGCAGTGACACAGTGAAGTGAACCCAACCTCACAGGTGGGTTTCATGTCAGTTCATGTACTTAACTCATATGTTACCTTTTATTTAAGCACAGGGTCAAGAACCAGAAAGGATATCATCTACACATATGAGGACCTCATTATGAGGGTCATCACTATTCCTTACAGAAATGAAGCACTCCAGTATCTTTTACTTCTACAGCAATAATCATGGAGAATGGAGCAAGCAATAATAATTTGTTTACAGCAGGTCAAGGAACACCCACAGTAAACAGTGTTTTAGCCCACCTAAACAGCCACAAAAAAATTATTCCATTTTCAACACCTTACTACGAGTGGAGAAGACAGGAATTTCTGCAGGGCAGAAGAAACCTGTTGATTAAATTTATTAATGAGATTATAAAACAATCTTCTCAGGTAATCGAAAGGACTGAACTCAATAATCCAGATGGTCTCTTCCCCTTTGGGCTCCTGTGATTAAATAATCATTAAGTGGGTATCCTCTGTAGCCCACTGGGGTGAACTGGAGCTCCTGCATGGTTTTCAGTGAATGTACCCGCCTGGCACAGCAGAACCAAAGCTAAAAAGGCAGACTTCTGTTCAGTGTGCTTTGCTCTTTTGCTATTTCCAAACACTTGAAACACATACCATGCATATTTCCTACACACAGCACAGGCTAAATACAAGAATTAAAGAATAACAGTTGCAAACAGTTACTGACTATTGCTGTGCCAATTTCATGGGTTTGTTTCTTGTACATCCACTTTGTTACCCAAAGAAGAGGCCAAGTTGAACTGGAAACTGACTTCAGAAACAAATAAAACGTTAACTTGAGATATTTAAGTGCTGATTTCTACTTTTTTGTTCCTAATTTTAGGCTACAATTTGAATACATGATTACCTTTCAGATGTGCAATACCACTGCAGCTTTCAAAAAGAACCTCTGTAGCACCAGTACACATTTTTAACATACTTAAATACAAGCCAGTTAGGTATCTAACACTGCAAGAACAGATCCTTTCACACTAACAGCCACCTCAATTTTTGAACTCTGTAAGAAGGTAGTAAAAAAGCATTCCACACTTCCCAAGCTTTCCAACTTCCCCAAGTCTTTTGGACAATCAGGAAAAGAGAAGCAAATGGAAAGAAAAACCTGGACTGTAATGCATACATGCACTGCTTTACCATCATCACTGCCCTCCCTGCATGTCCCATCTCCCTCCCCACAAGGAGTTTGCCAACCACAATGAACATTTCACATAAGCAACCCAACCACCAGAAACAAACCAGAGCCAGTGCTGTCCAGTGCTCATTCAGCTCCACATATGCTCAACAACCACCTTCCTGCAGGGACTCTCCCATAAAGCACTTGCCCCACAAACACAACGAATTTTAAAAACATCAGTAAACAAACAAAAAAAGAGATGGAAAAGCATGGTGCAAGCTGCATTCAGCACTCAAAAAATGTGACAAGCATGATACTTTCAAAGACTACTACATGGAGATCCGGAAGAATCAGTTTATACATTACTTATTTCATGTTTTATTTACTGATTTTAGGATAAGAGCACTGCCCTAACAGGGTTGGCCACTATCAAGAAAACCTGAGGAATATTTGGAAAAGAGAAACTCATTTGCAAAGATGTGGATGAGCATAAATGGGAAGAACTGGAATGTAGCCTCCTAACATAAATTACAGTTCTTAAAATTTAAAGCAGTAAAGAAAGACCTGCATGTTTCAGTCAATTGGCAGCATTCACATGTGCTGTCAGTGTGGGTGTCTTCCCTAAATAGGCAAACAACCTAAAATGCAGAAAACTGAGAAATTTTTGAAGCCAAGAAAGCACTTTTGTTGTTTGAAAGCCTCACAAAAGCAGAGGACTCTGTTCACTCACATGCAACAAAGATGACTTCATACTGCAAGAGGTGCAGAGAAGAACTTCAGGAGAATCAAACTGATTGAAGATGGAGAGCCCTTCTTAAAGGGCTGCACAAAGAACCTGGCTTGCTTCCTTGAGCAAAACAAGGCTAAGAGGGAATGTGATTTCAGACAAGCATCTCATGTAAATAACCAAAGGGGAAACAACACCCCTTCCACTACAGGACAGCTGCCCAAGCACAGAACAGCAAAAACATTCTGAACCACAGCACGTTCATTTGGAAAGCTTCTATCCAATGGAAGTGGAGTTCAGGAAATTTACAAACTCCTGTTAGGTGGAAAGGGGAGAAAAACTTACTGGGTTTTAATATGAAGCTTGACCACCTTATAAACCTCTGTTTCACTTTATGATGAGTGAAAGGTGATGACTTTATGATGACTTTAAGGTTTCAAACCTTTGTTTTACTATACGATGTTTCAAGTTTGTCCACAGTATTAAAAGAAGCAATAAAGACATGGAAGTAAATGGAAATAGGATTTCATAAGATTTTTACGTCAAAGACAACTCACATCCAATATTTTATCTAATATTTTTATGACATCTGTACCAGAAATTAGTTGTGTAAGTGGAGTTAGCCTGTATATATTGAAATAAAATGTTTGAAGTTATTTCAATAATAATAATACTTAGTAATACTTTTAATTTCATTAGAGAAATAAGACTTAACAAGATCCATTAAATGGCCAATGTGGTAAAACTACAATAGCTGTATTAATTGTGGAAATTACCACAAGGGGGAGGGGTTACTTGGAATGTTCCTCCTGACACCCTTCAATAAATTAGTATCCAAGGAGTAACAATGTGTTTGTGAAATTTCTGTTGACAACACCAGACTGGAACTGTCACCAGTACAAAGAGGACTGGGTAGTTATCCAGGAATGTTCATGGCTTTTGAAGGCTGGAATGCCAGAAAATGGAATTTAATAGTAGAACATGTGAAACCATGCGTTTAGGGGCCGGTAACCTTTTCTGTAAGCTGAGAACTCATCACGTGGAAGCAACACAGCAGGAATGAACAGAGCAGTGAGGTATGGAAATCATCATCTAAGGATACTGATGTTTACATGAGCCCAACAAGAGCTCAGTATGCTCATGGAAGAAAAAATGAGAAATTCCACTAGGCTCAGGGAGCCTTTGAGCTGAAATCAGAGAGGTTAGAGCAGTGCTGGGGAAAGTATCATTGCTGAAGAGTTAAATATTGTATTCAATATCAGGAGGAACTTTGGTCTCAAGCAGTTCAACTGAACAGATTTATGTTAAAACACTGCTTTGCCTCCTCACAAAACTTTGCTTGGCTAAAGATGACTGAGTTTATTAAACTGCTCAGTAAAATACACACTCCATTCCTTATTTCATTTCCTGCACCAGTTCCAGCTCAAGGTAAAGAGCACTATTAGCACAAGTTATGAAAATGCACTGCACAGAACTCGAATTCAATAGATCAGAAATTAAAAGTTTTGCAACCGCCTGGCAAACAAGATAAGAGAGTTTTCAAAAAAGAGCAGTTGGGAAGAGGAATTTAAGCTGTTGTAAAATTGCACTAGTAAGTTTCTGGAAAAGACAGCAAAACAAATAGATGTATTCCTACACCTAGAAATTTATGTACCCATGTAAAGGATCTGTTTACAGTACATTTACAGACTGGACATTTTAGAGTTCCATCTCTGGCCTGTGCAACCAGCAGAGCTTCTTTTCCTTCCTTTCAACACACTGGCCATAGATAAAGGGTGGCAGCTCTAAGTGTTACTGAGCTGCTCTCCAATGCTTTGCTACTACCTCCTCAAGAGTCAAGGGCTAAACTATCTGCCCAGCCCAGCACTGTAAGGAATTCTCTGGCTCACACATATGAAGACTGAATGACTTTTTTCCTCCACTTTAGGTGAAAAAAAGGACATTTTAGGGTCATCTGGAATTTCATTTAACAAACATCCTACATGTGAGGCATTTGTTATACCTTCAGTCAATTGCTCCTTCACCCAGCCCAGTATGGCTTGGAAGTTTGATACTTACTAAAAACTTAAGTTACCCAAAGATTTTGGGGTACACTCTGCAGGCATTTCAATAGGGACAACTGTGACACTGCTGTCAGCAGTTATTGGGGCAGTGCTTAACAACCTGGGAGTTCTGCACCGGAGCAATGAGATAGTCTGAGCATTTTCCAGTCCTTTTCTCTTGGTTCCATTAAATCTGTCAGGCATTCAGATTTGCAAAGCAAGACCCAAAGACATCACACGTGACACGTGACTCTAGATCCAAGATGTATCAGAGTTTTACTCATTTGATTAAATCTCTACTTTTACATCGGTGTTTGTCTTTGTAAAAGCCTTATATCTGCGATGTTTGAAAGAAGCTCTCTTAGTTATCCTACTTTACTGCAACACGCTTGCCTCATAGAATGAAAGCACCTCAATAAGCAGCACATCCCTGCTTGTAATTGCTCTCTGAACAAGAAACGCCACATGAAAGATCCCGACAGCCACCACCAGCCCTGGCAAGTCAACTTCATCCGCTCAGCCCAGTCTCCGGGAAGAAACACTGGAAGCCTTTCACTTGCAAAACTTCCCGGGACTGCGTCCACAGCCACGAGCCATTTAAAATAACAAAACCGCCATTCACCTTCCACCTCGGCCGGCGCTCAGCAGGGCAACGCTCCACCTGCCGCAAACCTCACCGTAAATAGCGGAGAGGCGGAGGGAGCAGCCAGCTCGCAAACAAACACACACACAAAAAAAAACCAAACAAACAGGGAAAAACTGAAGTGCCGCCTCCAAGGAAACCTGTTGCTGACCACCGCCGGAGCGCGGCTGGGGGAGCCAACTTTCCCGCTGGCACGGCGCAGCCCGGTGCCGCTCTGGCCGGCGCGGATCATTAATGAGCGCGGACGTGCGGGGTCGGTGCGGGGGCGGCCGGGCTGAGCCGGGCCGGGGCCGGGGCCGCGCCGGCAGCGCCCCCCGGCCCTGGGTGGTCGGCGCGGGGCCGGGAGCCGGTACTCACTCGATGAAGTAGCTGGCGCCCTCCTCCGAGAAGCCCTCCTCCCATCCGCGGGGCAGGTCTGCAAGGCACGGGGGACGGGGAAAGAGAGAGAGAGAGAGCGGGAAGGACGGGTGAGAACTTCGCCCGCGGAGCCTCCCGGCCGCGGGGCGGGGGCGAGGAGGGGGCGCCGGCCGCGGGCACCCACCTGAGCGGATCATGTGGCCGGAGTTGACGGGCTCGCCGGTGCGCGGATGCAGCCAAGTGGTGCTGCGGGTCAGGTCGCTGCGAGGGAGAAACGGAAAACATGCACCTGTTAGCGAGGGCGGCGGCGGCGGGGCCGCGCTGCCCCCGCGCCCCTCCCGCGGCTCCCCCTTACTCGATGAAGAAGACGCGCCCGTCCCTGCAGACGCCGTAGGACCAGTGCTCAGGTAGAGTGTCCCGCCCCACCGCCGCCGCCATGTTCGCCGTGCGCGCCGCCGGCCGGGGCGGGGGTGCGGGCGGGCGGGCGGCCGGCTCTCGGCGCCCGGCGCCCGGCTCTGCTCGGCAGCGCCACCGCGGCGCGGGCGGGGGGCGACACCTCCCGCCCCTCGGGAGGCCGCGGGCACGGCGGCGGGAGCGGGAGCCCGCCGTGCTGCCGCCCGGCTTTGTCCGCCGCTGCCCCGCGCCCGCCCCCCGGCCCCGCGTGGGCTGCCGGCCCCGGCGCGGCGCAGCGGCCCCCGGCGGGCACCCCGCGGGCAGCGCGGCGCGGCGGGAGCCGCACATCCATCCCCGCGGGCGCTCTCCGCCCTGCGGAGGGACCGGGATTGTCCCGTGGCCCGCTCCCGGAGCCCTGGGAGCCGCGCCCGGAGCGGGGGATGTACAGGTGTGAGCGCACCTGGCTGCCGCCGTGCCCCCGGGACGCGCTCCCGCGGCGCCAGGTGAGGAGGGACAGACAGGCCGCGGGGACTTTGAACCTCGGGCACAGGGTACGGGGCACCGAGGTTAAAACATCGCACACAGGCAGCAGCCGGCCGAGAAAGCAGAGCTGTCACCGGCACCGGGAGGGACGTGTGCCAGCCCCAGTGCTCATCCATGACCTAGAAAAGTCGGGAGAGAGCCCGCTCGGTGCATTTCAGTGGGGCTGGGCCGGCTCCCAGCCGGACCAGACCCTTCCTGGTGCTGGTGTGGTGTGTGGGGATGCTCCAGCTAGAGTGAAGTGCTCCAGTCGTCAGAATGTGGTTGAGGGACAAAGTGGATGGGACGAGCAAGGAGTGGTGTGCCCTACAGCAGAGCGTAGGTTTCTTAGTCTTGTCCTAGCGCCAGCCAGCAGAGCAGGGATGGGTGCCAGGTGGAGAGTCCTGGCCAGCGCCTCGGCTTGGCCGAAGCGCGAGTTGCAGCAGGACTGACAGAGCCGAGGGGTCCAGGGTGCAGAAATGCCTCTTTGGATGAGGGCAGCAGTGGCGGAGCCAAGCATGGCTCTGGGGGTTCGTGCTGTTCTCATACAGGGGAAGACAGAGGGATCCAAAAGGCAGGAAATGGGACATTCGCAGGCTTGGCGTGAAAGGAGAGTGTTAAACGGGAAAGACAGGCTGCAAAGAGGGGTGGGAAAGGGTAGGTGAGTCTGACTGGGGTCGGGTTAGTGAAGAAAAACAAAGGAGACCAACTGAGGACGTCTGTGGGGGTGAGGGAGAGTGCCAGCATGCAGTAGGAGAGTGTAAGAGGGCAGAGTGCTGCAGTACAGGGAAAATGATAATGTTTGCTTTTCCTTTTAAATAACCAAAATAAATCATCAGAAAAAAGTAGGAGGCCAGAAAAACAGCATCAGACAGGAGAGAGCGGGCTTTGCTTTATTTCATGCCAGTTTCAGACAACATTGCAGGTCTGATGCATCAGGATAGTTTTGTGTAACTTCCCTTTTTAACCACTCTTGTGGAAGATACTGTACTGTATATGTACACACTATACTAGTGTCACCTAACAACCAGCAATGGTCATTAACAATCCACAGAATTTTAGTTTATCCACAGTTACAAAGCAGGAGAGAGTATCTTGTAGCCCTTTATCCTAAGTCAGAATTTTGATTAAAACTTCTAATATTAAAACTTCAATGCTGCCTTTTTTTTTTTTAACCTTACTGGGTTTCCATGGCAAAGTTTGGGAGGGGGGAGGCTGCAGGAGTGGTTTCTATCAGAAGCTTGCCTTACATCCAACAGAGGCAATGCCATCCACGATGGACCCAATGCTGGCCAATGTGTTGATAAGGGATTTTTAAAGGGAGAAAAAGTTAGCATGAAAGAGGAATTGGGACCAGAGAATGAGTGAGAAGATGTGAGATCAACAGCCCTGCATGGTGAGGCAGCTGTACCCCTGCAGCCCATGGAGGACCACAGGGATGCAGCAATCCACCTGCAGCCTGTGAAGGACTCCACTCCAGAGCAAGCGGATGCCTGAGGGAGGCTGTGACCTAGAAAGCCTCTGCTGGAGCAGGACCTGCACACCCAGGGAGAGAGGAGCCCATGGTGGAGCAGGATTGCTGACACCCTGGGGGCGACCCACGCTGGAGCAGCCTGTTCCTGAAGGACGGACCGCACCCCGTGGAAGGGACCCACGCTGTGTGCACATGCACAACTGCAGCCCATGGGAAGGGACTCAGCTGGATAAGTGGATGGAAAACTGTCTTCCTGGGGAGGGACCCGATGCTGGAGCAGTGTGAGGAGTCCTCCTGCTGAGGAGGAGTGGCAGAAGCAACATGTGATGAACTGACCTCAGCCCCCATTCCGCGTCCCTCTGTGCTACTGACAGGGAGGAGGTAGAGCATAAGGAATAAAATTGAAGAATGGGTTGTAGGGGAAGGTGTTTTTAAGATTTGATTTTATTTCTCAATGTACTATTCTGATTAGATTGTTAATAAAGTAAATTAATGTCTCCAAGTTGAGTCTCTTTTACCCATGACAGTAACTGGTGAGGGATCTCTCCCACAAGCCTTTCATTATATTTTCTCTCCCCTGACCATTTGAGGAGGGGGAATCGCAGAGCACCTTTGGTCAGCGCCTGATGTCAGTGTCAAACCCACCACTGAAGCCCTAAAAATTCCGAGTCATTCTGCTCAGGTGTGAGTTATCACAGAACTCGCAATAATGTCAGTTCCAGTGCAATTTCAAGTCAATCAAATAGAAGTTACTTTGTGTCATTGCATGTTTAGGTTTGTGCAGAAGAGATTAAGCCCAGCTCTTGCTCTGGAGTCGCTCATTGCCATGATGCTCTGGAGCAAGTCTTCCATGCTCCATCAGCTGCAAGAACTCATTACATTTAGCTTCTATCTCCACCATGACAAAATAGGCTCATCCACCTCAAACAAATAGTAACTTCATTGAAGAAACATTATTGGGGTTTGGATTTTGGGTCCTAAAAGCATCTGTGCTGGCTCAAACAAAATGTCTGTTTAGCCTAATTGTCTGTCTGTCTCATATCCCAACAGGAGCAGGTGCCAGGAAAGAGCACAGGAGCCAGACAGTCATGGGCAGCTCCCCAGCTTCTTTCCTTAGCTCCAGTACCTGCATCCAGTGCTTGCCTGCAGAACCCACAGGCTCAGAAGGTGCTGTTTGCATCTCTAACTCCTAATGGATCTTTTCTGTGATCTGTCCAGACTAGAGCCCACATAACTTCTATCACCCTGCAGCAGCAAAGCGTTCCTAATGCTCATTTTACCTGAGCTGTGTATGAAGAATCACTTTATTTTGTTTGTTGTGAACCCAGATCCCATTTCATAGATTTTCTTCAGTTCTTGCAATGAAAGAGACTGGGGTCACCAGTGCAGCCTCCTGCAGTGTCAGCACTGATTTTAGACCAGTGGCCCAGACCTTTGTCCAGGTAAGGATGTGAAAATACTCCAAGGACAGAAATGCAACAGCCTCTCTTAGCAACTAGTTCCCATATGCCTGTGGTGAAAATACTTCCATTATATCAAGTTAGAAACTCCCTGTTTCAATTTGTCACCATTGTCATATGACCAAATCTTGAGTTGATGCATCATGGTGCCTGAGGCATTAGCGCATTATCACATACTCCTGCAAATTACAGAGAAATCCATTTTCTTACAGTAACTTGTAGAGCTCTATTCCAAAATTAAGATCAAGATGAAAACTTAGTCTAGATTCAGAAAAGTTCACAAGCTGACTTGTGTTGGCCTCATCAGGGGGTAGGTTTGTGATTTAGAGCCCTGGAGGAAGAATGCCTCCAGGCATCATTCATTAGTAAGATTACCAGATTCTTCTGGTTTTTCTGTTCCTTTTTTTTTTTTTCCAGGCTCTAGTTCCAGTCCTCTTGGCTGATATCAGACATTTTTCTATTACCTGTCATTCATTGCACTCTAGAGGCACTGTCTGGAAGCAGCTATTTGGGGTAAAATTAGAACTTTAGGGCCACAATATCAGGAACTCAGCTAAAGCAAGTGAAATACAGTCTTCAACAAGGTTCTAATAAAAGCTAGGATATTTGAGGCTCCCTTTGTTGATAACTGGGTAATTCAGGGAGACATCATGAGGCCCCTGAATAGTGCAAGTTTGAACCCACTTTTGACAGCTTTATAGGAATGTGTCACTAATGTTCCTTGCTCTGTCTGCATCCTCTGGGAACACTTTTTTTGATGACTTCATTAAATTGGGAGAGCAGTGATACATTCTAAAGTATGCCAAAATCTGTGTCTGCACTTTCACAGAAACAGAGAATCACAGAATGGTTTGGGTTGGAAAGGTTCTTAAAGATCACCTCATTCCAGTCCCCCTGCAGGGCAGGGACACCTTTCGCTATCCCAGGTTGTTCAGAGCCCCATCCAGCCTGGCTCTGAACACTGCCAGGGGTGGGGCATCCACAACTTCTCTGGGCACCCTGTGCCAGTGATTCACCACCCTCATAGTAAAGAATTTAATCCTAATAAATATTCCAGACCTGTTCTCTTTCAGCATAAAACTATTACTCTTTTCCTGCCACTCCATGCCCTTGCTATTTCCAGAATAAACTCCATGAATATGGACATCCTTTCTACCTCATCTATTTCTTTTCAGCCCTTGCCCTGAGAGCCCAGCTCCACCCTGGCAGTGGCAACATCCCAATACTCTCATTTCCTCTTTTTTCCATTACACACACCCCCCACCCCTTACACCATTCAGGTCTGCCTGTTTCCCTGCACTTTTTCAACCCTTCATATATGCTATAACTTGTCAACAAAACACGGAGTAGGAATCTGCAAATAATGCTGGACACCCTACACGAGAATCACCAAAAAAAAAAAAAATTATTTCCTTCAGTCACAATTAGATCCAGTGCCTGGAAGGTTACAGAATCACAGCTGGATTTCAGCATGGTATGTACTCTAATGATCTATTTCCTATTTTTCAGAGAATTCAATACAACTGAATTTGATGATCTTAGAGGGCAAAAGCTGCTGCTATTTCAGGAAGCTTAAATGAGGTACAATGCATAGAAAAGCTTGCTAGTAATGACTTTCTCATCATGACCTCTATATTTTATAAAGCATAAGCACGACTTATAAAAGGTGCGAGGCCAGACAGAGGCAGAGCATTTCAAGAGTAATGAATCTGAATTATTAAATCCTGGTTAAGAAAGCTTATAAGCCATAATGCAAACACTGTATTATGCCCTTTAGCTGCAAAACATGTATTATGCCTTTTAGCATGATTTTCCAGCTCTGCTTGGAACAGCTGAGAATTAAAATCATGAAAGGTTTCATGGTGAGACGGATTAATTTGCAAGACAATTTCAGAGCAGCTCATCATCTGATTATACTGAAATATAGGTTGTGCAAGCACATTGTTCTTCAGGATTGTGCAGTGTGATTCCCTTTTAGCAGTGGTAAGTGCTTAAGACACCAGAAATTAATACATTGATTCTTAGAGGTAGAAGAGTGTATTAATCACACAATAGAGGAAATAGGGAAGAGATCTTGGAGACTTTAGGCAAATCCACGTTCCTGGAAAATTTCCAATGCCGTTACTGTAAAACCCCAACCCTTTTTCAGATTATGGAAGAATTACACTAAGGAATCACTGTGGTATATTTGTTCAAATTAGGAAACAACTTCAGCTATTGGATTCTCAGACAGCATGGGGAAATGCCATCTCAGGGCAACAGTACCAACAGAACTCATCAATTTGAAAAGAAAGTGGCCACGCACAGCTAGAGCCAGTGTCAGGCTGTAGGATGAAGAAGCACCTAATGAAATAGACTGAACATGCAGAAAGATTTTTTTTCCCAGTCTGAAGTCTTAAGATTGTTTAAAACATGAAGGGAACAAATTAAAAAGATTCAAGTCTAAGACCAAACATTACCTTAGTGGGTAGGGAAAGCAAACAAGTTAACAAAAAGATCACTACTGTATTATTTTGAAACTAAAATATAGTTGATGAGATTTAATACACACCAATCAATTTTATTTCTTGTTCATCCATGTCAGAGTGAGTAGAAAACAGCTTGCTTTATGCCAAGATAAATTTAAAGATCAATGATACATAGAAATTTTCCCAAATGTAATGAGCAGTAAAGCAGCCTAAGTAGGAATATCATGGTATTTCCCTTATCACTAATTTCTAAAGGCTGGCTCAGACAAAATTTCAGTCAGGGAAATTCGAAGTATATTTAGTCTCAGGTCAGGAGCTATGAAAAGATGATCTCTCAAGATCCATTTTAGTCTATATTTCTATGAAAAGAAATGCTAGTTCAAAGTGTTAAGATTTTTAGAAATAGATGGACATCAAAAATTGTCATCAGCTGACAGGTACCAAAGAGCACCTTTATTAAGTGGCTATCTAGTTGACAGGAAGAATTCATGGCAATCTCTTGAATTTAAAGATTTCTGCTATTTACAAGGAGAGGAAGGACAATCCCTGATACAGTTAAGAAAGATAAGCAACTTGCACAGTGGTACTACTGATGACATGACTAAATATAGAGCACATACTTGTTCCTGATCTGGAGTGCTTTCTGTTGAACCACACAACCTACAGAAGTCAGGAGAGCTAGACAGAAGGAAGGGCTGCAAGAGGCACAAGATCTGTACAAAAATTTGGCACACCATCTGCAAGGCATCACCCATTTCCAGCCTAAGCAATTTCCAGGACAGAATTAATATATATATATATCTTAATACAATGCCAAATAAATCTTGAGCAGAACAGAAAACGTATTGTTGCCAATAGATTGTGTTTTACCTTTTTATGAGTGCTGACATTAAGTGAAACATCTTTTATACTTCATATACTGGGCAGTTTGTGTTTTGAGGAAAGCGATGGCAAATTTTAGACAAAGTAAGATTTTTGGAGCCTATTTTCCTTGCAATAGACTGAGACGTTTCCCTAAATTTCCACAAAACTTGTGTCAGGCAACAGAATTCTAAGAGCACCAAAAGATAAATATAGCTGATAAAATAAGAAAGATTAAATAACGACAAATCTATTGTTGAAGGAATTCCAAATACGGAAAAAGGAATTATTCATTTTCCTGGCCACTGGAAAGAATATAAACAAGTTCAAATTGTATCCACAGTTCCTTTGAGGAAGATGTGGAGCATGACATTGTACAAGAATAGTTTGGAGGCTCTCTGTCTCCCTGTGCGGCAGGATCTGACTGGAGACTGCACACAGGCACCAGCCCAGACCGTGACACTGCTGAGCAAGACAGATGGGAAAATGACATTGAGAAGGCAACACTGGTGCTGCATAACAAATCCAAACTTCTCCTTCCAAAACATGCTGAACTCTGCTATGAGTAAAAAAAAGGGTCATTATCTTTAGTTAAAAGGTTTTCTTTTCCAAACCACCGTCGGTTTTCAAAAGTACATTCTCACTGAAAGTATCCTTTGCAAAATCCAGAAGATATCTTCAAAATAATTCTGTTTTCCTTACAAATGTCCTTCGTGTGTAAAGACATCCTACTGATTTACCTTCTAGATGCAAGCATCTGAGTATATCTAATTACCTCTCTCACCTGAATATCCATTTGCCCAAAAGAATTATATTCATAGAATCAAGTTACGCATGTCCCCTGAAATGCACAAAAATGCACACAATAGCAAAAACGAATGAATGCATTCCCTAATTACTGTCAATTTACAATTTCCTGTCATACAAGCTTTATGATTACTATATTTAACATAGTCCCATCTCCTCTTCATTTTCTCTCTTTTGCATTTCACAAAGTCTCAATAATTTACATACCCAGCACCTAGAATCCACACACTAGGATTTTGATTTGGTAATCAAAAATTAAACTAAATAACAAATACTCATAATTTTGTCATGATGAGTCTTATCATCCCATACAGTGGTGGCAATAGTTAAATGTCTGAACAGTGCTCAAGTTGTCTGTAGAAGGGAGAAATACAAAGCAATAATTATGTGCCAAAGTCACAGGGTAATTTCCAGAAACTTAGCTTACATTTTATAATGAACACTTAAAGGGTATTTTTCTTTTTATTTTTTTTTTCTTGGCAAAGGACACTGTAAGCCTGGCAGCGCTGAGAAACCCTCAGTTCTTGAATACTGATGTACCTGTGACTATCAACATTTGGTTTGTTTTAAAGCAGACACTTGAAGTCAATTCCATATTTATGAACACGGACTCCCTGTCATCCCATGACATCTGAGTATGAAGAGATCCTTTTTTAAGAAAAGGGACAAATGCAAACATAAACATCACTGATCATTAAGACAAAAATCTTCAAGATTTTAAATCAAACTTTTCAATTTTCTGATGTTTCCTCAGGAATTATGCATTGGATTTCTTTCCCCAATATGAGATACCTCACTTCATTCTCATCAAAGCTTTTTTCCCCAGTTTTGAGTCCACCATTCCATGACTGGTATTACCCTTTTTCCAGCCCTTTTGGCAACTGCCATTTTTTGCAACTACATATCATAGTTAGGGTAAGCAGAGTGTCACATATTCCCACTAGGACTTTTCACTAGGACATTTTTTCTAATGAATTTTAAGACCTCTGAATTCACTTTCCAGGCTTCTCCCTAAGCTGTCTCTCCATTTGCTTTGGAAGACCCAACACTTCACCCTGGAGTCCCCAACAGTAGTAATAGAAACTAACCTGTTGAACAAGATGTTTTCAAATTTGAGTATGTCAAAGATAAAACAGATTTTCACCTCATTTTTCTTAATACACCCATGAATAGCTTGCTGCTGCTCTGTAGATCAGTTACCACACCTCTATGCATACTAACAGCAATCCCCACACAAGACTCCAGACGAGATTCCATTCTAGCATCTTCTGCCCTACCTTTCCAGAGATGGTACTGTCTCAGCAGGCTTGGAACTTGCCAGGGTCTCAGTCCTCTTCCTGAAAAAGCCTTTGCCAGGCAGAGCAATCTCTTCCCATTGTGGTCTCCCAAATCCTTTGTCAAAGACCCCTTTGCAAAAGAATCTAAGATATTGATTATCTGCTTGGGTCCAGAAGGAGGTAGCTGAGGGTTAATCATTCTCCCTCATTTTTCTGGCAACATGGAGTGTACATACCTCATCACAGCTTTCCAATATCCCACTTCTCTCCAGTTTCTTTCTGCTTTTTGTTACAATCCTAGCACATGTGCCTTCTTGACAATACTCCACATCTGTTTTTGTTTCTTCCTATGCTTGGGCTCAGGTCCTTCAGTGGTTTTCTTTCCATAGTCTCCTGTTACACACCTGTACCCCTCCCACTTCTTGCTTCAATGATTTGCAGCAGCAATCAGTTTCCAAAGGCAATGCGATAAACCATCTATATGTAAGCATGACAAAAACAGTAGCTATAGTAACAGGAAGGCTTTAAACAAAACTGAAAAAAAAGAAAAAAATCTGAGGGATATCACTCAACTGCTCCTCCATCCCCAAATATTGCACAGTTCCATGAATGTCCTCCTGTGTTCCTTTGCCTGATTGTATCTCCACCTAGCCCAAAACACAGTGAGATAAAAATAAAACTTTATTTTTCTTGGCTTAAGGAGGAAAAATAAATAAATAATCACACAAAACTAGGAAAAGATTGTCTCTTTCCCTGAAAGAAAAAGAAAAAAATATAGAGTTTTGGAGTTTGGAGTTTAAGTTGCAAATCCAAGACAAGCAGAAGTGTCACTATCCCAGCAGTAAGGCCCTGTGTTGATACCTGTGACCTGTCTCGCTGTCACACGGAGCTGGAGACCCATCTCTGACAGTGCAGAACAGCACAGGAAATTTAAAAACACAGGCACAAGAAAAAGAACCTTCTGCAGGTTCTTGAGCAGAACTCTTGAATCTAACTGGGCTGAGTCAAGGTTATAAAGAAAATGCTTTTTTTCTAAATGTCATATATTTTTCATTCCCTAGAACTTGTGTAGGTGGACTTCCACAGAAAAGACCAAAAGGGAGCCAGGGCCTCAGCTCACTTGACCACTCGAAAGGTCAGCAAGGTCAGCAAAACCTTGTTCAGTAATTCAACACACTTATACCTGTGTCACACCTTTTCATTCCTGTGTGTTAGAATGTGCATGTCAAAATAGATAAACAATAAAGAGTTAATTCATACTTTAAAAACTTCATTATTTTATACAGATTAAAAGAAACTAAAGCAGCTTCATTTACTGCAGCATTACCTTCCAAAAAGTTATTCCTTCTTATTTGATCCTTCCTTCCCTGAAGGAGGAGGACTATTCCATATATCTTTTAAATACATACAAATGTGTTGCTCTTGTCAATAAAACCCACCTGAAATAGATTTCCTTTTAATCAGTGAAGTAAGCAGCTAAGCAAATCAAGAGAGAGAATTATGTATTTCAGTAAGGAATAGCCTGATACTTGTCAAACTGGAATATTATTCTATCTGATTCAATTTTACACATTGACATCTCTCCATTGTTATTGATTAATGGTTAAAGCTCTCTAAGGTTGTTATACAACACTGTTATAAATAACTTATATTATTTAGATACATAATGGATGTGATCTCTACAAATGATGAATTATATCCCCCTTCTTAATTACAGCATCCTCTGAAATCTAATTTAAATAGTAGCTAAGCAGATTAAATTCAAAAGCAAGAACAACAGCAAGGCAGTTTCAAAATGATAAATTTATGGGGTTTTTCTCTTAGTGTTGTAGAGTTTTGCCACAGAATGTTTTATACAGTATCATCTTTCTCAATATCTTATTAGATCGCTGTAATCTGTATTTACATATTGATCCAATCAGTTTCAACGTCAATCAAGACATGAAAATTTAATAAAAAGCAACTCTAATTGCTCCTTGGAGACTTTGCAGTAATTACTCCCATATCATATCAGTGAGGCAGACGTCTTTAACGTGTTCTGGTTTTCAAGCATAACAATTGTACGTTTCTTTTGGGCACTGCAGACTCCTCAAATCAGCATTTCACTCACTGAGATGTTGAAGGCTGCCTTAACAACATATCACATAGTGGCTACAGTTGATAAAATTGAAACTGTATTCTGTCAACAATAATTATGTGGGTGTTTTGCTCATTTCCTGCCGTAGCTGTCCCATGGCAACAGCGTGAAAACAGCGCTCGTTTTTTAAATACATAAATGACTGCTTTGATGACACATTTCTGGCTCAGGTTTGGTGAAGGCTCGGTGAAAACAAAGACTTTTTTGAGAAACTATCACAACTACTCCTATTATATTCAAATCTGTAGGGAATGTGCTAATTCCCGAGTGCCAGCTTTGCTGTAGTAGTGGCAGAAGTGGCCCGAGGCATTTCCAGACTGACAAGAAGCCAGCATTTACACTTCAGGCCATTCTCTCCACCCTCGGTGAATTTCACAAGGAAAACCTCAACCGAAGGGCATTGTTCCATTTGACCCCTGCCTTTGGGGTTAAGGCAAACCTGATAAAATTACGCTAAAATTCCACATTTTATCAGAATTATATCCGTCTGGAGTGCTGGAAAAACAGCTGTTGGTATTGATGATTTTATCATATAAACTCTGGTACGTAATTATTTTGGTACATGGGAAATCAGCTTTGCAATTTTCAGTTTTAACTGTTTTGAGAACATTTACTTTTCTAAGATTATTTTACGGCTTTTGAACCAAGAAGAATAGGTATTGTACAGACAGTTCATAAAGCAGTTACAAGATGAATTAGGATATTGCAGGTCTTACCCTTGGCTCTGTGAACATCTAAGTTCTGATGTAATAAGACCTGATGGCAGGATCAAGTGCACCTACAGCTCCAGCCTTTCAAATAAAAGCTTCACTGAGAAAAGTAGCAGAAATGATACCATTATGGTTATTTTTTTTCCTATTATGAGCACCCCGACTAAACTTGTTTCATTTAAATTGATACTAATGCAATGGGAAACATCTGGAGATTAACAAAGTGGACCAGATTCAGGCTGGATTTTTAGAAGGAACCATTTAATAACCCACCATATGTCCCTGGGAGCATCCTTTCTTTTCATTTTAACACTCTAAAGGAATTTTAAGAACAAAATGTAGCACTAACAAAATGTTAAATCCATAGATACATGTATTTAAGATAAATCTATGATACAATTCAAAGAACAGAACAGTTTTTACACTAGGGGCAAGAAACATGACTAAGGCAACACGCATTGTCAAGCTGTAAATTGGAGTATTAACAAAGCCCTGTGTGCCTGGAATGTCCAGAGTGAATCTTACACTAGCCACATATCAATTGTCTTTTGTATTGTCACATGGATGTAAAGGAAACCCGGAGTGTTTGCTATCAGCATCTGATTAACCACTGAATTCTAACCATAGTTTGGGAACAAAGGACAATTTTATTTGATGCCAACCATTGTCTGTGGCAGGGAAACAGAACAGTTTTCATTAGAAGAGGATGAATTTTAATTCTGATAAGATGTGGGGATGAAATGCTAACTTAAGCCAAATGAATATTCATATAGGAAAGTGAAAATAGGTGTCAAGGACTTGCTGCACTTAAGTCCTGGGTTACATGAAAACTGTACACCATTCAACAAAACAACAAGGTTTCTAATGATTACTTTCCCCATATAATTTATTCATCTATTCCAGAGCAGTGTTTCGGGGCTTAATGAGTATTTGTAAAGCTCTGACTGAAATGCACTCTCAAAATGCAAAACATTGGGCCATTTACAATGAATGAAGTAGTGTAGATTACTGGTTCAGAAAAGCCACTGCAGCTCATCAACATGTGCATTTGAAGGGTGTTTTACTTCACCAGGCCCCTGTTCACAGTCCTGTGCAGTTGAAAGGCTAAGTGTGCTTCCTTCCCACTGAATCCACACTGATGGCCAGGGACAAAGGAAAAGTTGAGGAACTTTCTCTCTTCTCTTGTTTCACCCCATGTCACCCATATTTTCCCCATATGAGGCAATCCCACATCACATCTCAAAGAACTACTTGGAGAATAAACAAGATTAAGTAGCAATAGAATGGTCTGGGTTGGAAGGGACCTTAAAGACCATCTCATTCCAACCCTCCCACCATGGGCAGGGACACCTCCCACTAGACCAGATAGCTGAAAGTCCCATCCAACCTGACCTTGAACACTTCCAGGGATGGGACATCCACAACTTCCCTGTTCCAGTGCCTCACCACCCTCGCTGGGAAGAACTGAAGTCACCTCTAGTTCCTTGCGTGGCCCTGTTTCATCCTGGAGGATCAGCGTTGTGAATCAGAAATTCAGAAATTTCTCAGAGCTTTCTGACAGTCTCTGGTACAACAGATTCCATGAGCACACAAACAGGATGACCTCATGCTTCCATGTGCTGCCTGCTTGTTGATGTGACTCCCCTGCTCATTGTTGCAGCGCCATTGTACCTGTTACAGATGCTGTAACCTTTTTAAACTAAACAAATGTCTATCAAAAAAAAAATTCAAATGTTAATTTTCTTAAACTGTATTTTTTTTTCTTTGTACACTGTGATAGTTGCTTTATCACTGTTAATAAAATCTTATGGAGCACTAATGATGATAAAAAGTAGTCCCAGTAATTGTAAAGGAAATCCAAGACTTCATAAAACCAGATTTTAGTAGGAAAAGAGAAAGATCAGGCAAAATAAAGATTCTGGGATTAAGTAATCCTTCTTTCCACATTAACTAACTGTTGCCCAGACAGTAATTCTACATCATGCTGTGCACAATAAATGAGAAGTCAGAAAAGGCAAAACCTTGGTTTTTAATATCTCACACCTTTCTGCCCATTAGTTCATCTCTCCTACATCTGTCAGTGGTGGTCATTTCTACTTTTTACTTTCCTCATACATGGCCTCTACTGCATCTTGGGACACAGGGGAGGGTATAGTTTGTGTTTATATACATCAATGCCAATGTACAAACAAAAAATCAAACTGTCAGTGGTTCATGGCAGCCTCCTGGACAGAGAAGAACCCACATTATTGTTACATTCTTTTTATTAAATTAGCCAGCTTGGAAGTTTAATGCCAGTTTTTCTCATTAGCCAGGCATAGTAACTAGTTTGGCTGAAATATAATCTAATAAGGGGTCAGTGGGGGGACTGAAGGAAAAAAAAAATTAAAAGCAAAAAAAATTGTCCAGAAGAAACATGACTGAAATCCCAGATTATAACAATTTCCTTAGCAGTACTCTATATGCAGATAGTATTTATAGAAACCAGCATCTCTCAGAAATAGGCATTACGTTAATTAAAATGTGTTGTAGCCTAAGATTACATTTATTAATTCCTGTTTGCAAGAAGGTCATGTCTAATGATTTCCTCTTGGAGTTACTGGTTTTAGCAATCAGACCATTAAAGATTTTGATTCTTGTTCTACTTGTGAAATTACTCAGATTCTTGCAAACACAAGCACCAATTCCCTGATCTTTTGGTGTTTGTTTTAAGTTTTTGCCCCAGTGGGATTTTCTTCTTCTTCAGGGAAAACAGCTGCACATACAACATCAGGAATTGTAATTAATTTTGCATCAGTCCAGAATAAAAGCCATGTGTTCAGATAACCAGGATACTCCAGCATTCCAAATACCCAGGATAAATTACTGTAACAGACCAATACTGTTCTCAAGTGCATTATCTCTGCATTCAATGCACAACTGCAATTGTGCTTTACAGCTGGCACAAATATACAATTCCTTGTGAATAATTAATGCTGAATTACACTGTAAATTAAAGTATTCTTGACATTTTACAGAAAATCTCATATGCAAAGTTCTCCTGAAAAACGAGATATGAATTAAACCATAACCACCTCCTTCACTTTAATGCCTTGGGGGGGTGGGAACATGTTGACCACTGTCAAAAGGGTGTGTTAAAAGCACATCTCTTAAAGCATTTTGTAAGCATACAGAAACTCTAGAGAGAACATCAGAGTGGTTACATGGATAGGCAGAGGCACAAAGCAATGTGACATATTTGTCTGTTTCAATAAAAGGCAGTTTGGTTTGTCCTGAATCTGTTCAGAATACACCAGTGTCTAACATCACTAGTAGCACTAGCACGTGACACACAGCACATTCCACCCTTCTAAGTAATATTAATATAAGTTTCAAACCCTTCTAAGTAATGTTAATTAATCACATTACTGACCTGAGTTCACAGAAGGATCAAACTGGAGGCAGTTAACCAATTAAACACGAGTGGTCAGGGCTGTGGAAAATGGGGCAGGAATTTTGGAACTTCACACCTATTTTGCACACCCTGAAGATTACTCAGTTCAATTCCTCTGAATTTTGGGCAATGTGAGCACCTGTGATTGAATATGGTGATTGAAAGCATCTTCTGGGGCTGACACATGCTGTGGTTCTGTGTTCAGAGGTCATTCTTGTGGGTGCTTTTAATGATGCAGCCTCCTCATGTTCAAACACAAGCTCAGCTGTCCCTGGTGATTAATGCAATATATTGGCACAAGAAGTGCAAATACCTGTAATCATGTCTCACCTGGGGTGCCTGATGCCCTGAAAGCAAAGAGCAGGTACACTGTGAAAACTGAGGAAAGGGCTTTCAGACAGGTAAGGAGAAATGAAGCTCCTCCCTAACACAATAAGGAGCAGGACAGATCTCCAGCATTCTTTGGATTTTGCCAGTTTTACATGTCCTGAATTTGTTCTACAATTTAAAAGTTCTCTTGTTTTGACATTTGCCTAAGCAAGAACATAATTTCTAGTACCTGCTTTTGACTCCTGCAGGAAAGTCTCACAGTGAAAGTAGCTGTCACCTAAAGAGGCAGCAGATCAGTGTCAGAAAACTTGTTGATCAAATTCCTGCATTCCTGTTCCCTTAAGAAATGAGTTCTGAAAGGCTTCTTCAAGAAACAAGGAAAAGTGTTGCATACCCACAGTCACAGGCAATGTTTTCTAGAAAAGTTTAAGCATGAGCATCTACTAAGGTTTTGCTCACACACTGAAATCTCAATGTAACTAAATTAATTTAGCAGCTTGCTTGGTGAAGAGCTATACTCCTGCTGTGAGAGCATGTCAGTTTATTCAGACAGTCTGAAAACCCAGATGTGTTGTTATTACCAGGAGCAAGGGCACACGACTGAGGAGGATCTGTGCAATCTGCAGCTGAGGCAAGCTGAGGGCACAGCTCCAGCTTGTCACCAGTCCCACATGGCCAAAGTGCCCTTGCTAGCAGCACAGCAACAATGAAAAGATTTGAGGAGCTAAACGGCATCTCCTATTTATCTGCAAATAAAAAAAACCCCTTGCTGTTCTTTTCCCAAGCCTCTAGTTTGGCTTTTCTCAGTCCTTGCAGGTGATGTGAAACACTCAAACATTTCTCTCTTCCCACCTATCCCCTTCCTTCCTCCCCTAACCTGACCTGAAGTAAATCCTGCCTTCAGTCTTGACCCATACTTTGAAGCATCTTCCAAAAACAATGCAGTTGCAAAATGTACAATTGCTATCTGCAGTCTATTCTACAAAGCTTTGATAACATAGTTTACCAGATAGGAATGTGAAAAGCAATCCATATCTTAGGTGGATACATTGGCAAAATGACAGAATATTTTGTGGGCTTACTTGGTGGCTTTCAGGGAAGCAGGGAAATAAGCCCACTAGAAAAACTTCCCTGTGTGACATGCTGCATCTTCCATATGGCCCTCTGCTATCCTGGCTGCACCAGCACAGGCAAACTAATAATACTTCCAAGTGTGAGATGTGCAAGTTTCATAACAACATTCCAGTGGAAGTCATTGTAAGCAGTTTTAGGACAGAACTTGTCAGGTTTGGGGGAGAGACTGAATGCCGTTGCACCTGCGACAGCAGAAGGCTGGATGCAATGATCCAACAGGCCCTACATTTCAAAATAAAAAAAACCAACCAACTGAAGTCCTGGGGAAAAAAAAGAGCCAAGCCTCAGAGAGAACAACAGCAGAACAAAGGTAGTTACACATTAGCCAGCACACATGCTCCTGTGTGGCTTCCGTGGCTGAGGAGAGCATGAGCCGGCAGAGCTGTGGCAGCCACAGACACGTCAGAGCTCTTTTGCCACACAGAATAGAAATATATTACAAAGCAAGAAAGGAAAAAATATTTTTAAAAGCAGCCTTTCTCTATCCCCAGTCTGTTTCCCAGACACCCAGCAATCTTTGAAAAAGAGGGAGAAGGGAAAAAATATTTTCAGGGGTGGCAATGCATCCACAATTCCTAGCAGCAGGCAAACTGAGCAGGCTACAGTGACCACAGAGACCTTAATTGCACCCAAGGTGCTACTGACAATGTGCCATGAAAACATGTGCTGGGAGATCAATCCTATTTGGAAGAGTATAAAAAAACAGGAGAGACAAAAAGCAAGAAAAGAGATGGAAAGTAACTTGTCCAAAGGGTAAGTCGACATTCAAAGCAAAAGCAGCCTCCTGAGTGTGCCTAAGGCCAATGTCCTGTTCTTCCTGCCTGGGGCACCTTTCTGTCTGGCTTCACTGCCTTCCACCTCCAACTCTTCAAACAAAAACTGTCCAGTGGCAGGCCACTTCAGCAGGTTTTGGTGGGTCTCAGGACCCAGGGGTAGATGCAGAACAACGCAGAGCCTCTGAGCCAAGGAGCAATACATGGCTCATTCTGCACAGGGTGCAACATCAACCAGCCTTTCTAGGAAGGGGTGGGGGGGCTCACAGATCCTCCACAAAGAAAAGTATTTCCCAGGCCTGAAGGTGGAAAAGGGAAGAGAAAAATGAATTCATTCTAAGTAACAGTCTTCCACATCCTAAAAACCTGCTTGCACACTTGGGAAGTTCTGCAAAGTGGGGAGGAGCTTTGAAACAAGCAATATCTCTGCTGTTTCTCCTGGAAAGGGAACCCACCTGCTTGATGGCCTTCTGCAACCTGCCTTATCATTTCCACTGAATGAGATTTCAAATCTCAGGCTGAAAAGAATTACATGCAGCTTTTATAGCTGAATTAAGGCCACCTACAACTGCTAGTATCTCTGGGGTAACACTATTCCTCTGTGTGTAGGAGAGAAATTTAGCTGTAAAAGAAGGGGTACACTGTGGACTGTTTGTGAAGTTTGTGCTTTACAAAACAGTCTGATTTACATTTGGTGGCATTTTTAAAGAATATTATTGGCATAAGTGTTTAGTATACCCCTGCCAAAAAAAAACACAACAGAAAATTAACATGCAAGGCAAAGAGCAAAAGACCAATTCAAATCCCCTTGGGATTTTCTTAGGAATCAAAAGCCACTTGGAGTAAACATTTGCCAGCTCAACAGTTTGAAATGTCCTATACACATCTCTCTAATAGCCTCTGTAATAATTGACAGAGCACAATACCTAGAAAAGATGCCAGCACATCACAAATATGAGGCTGTTGATAGGATTAAGCATTATCCTGTCTCACCAAGGAATAAAGAAAATTATCCTGTCTCACCAATGAATAAAGAAAATAAGAAATGGAACTGTGTAGTGTTGAATAGCACTGAGTCTAAGATACACTTATGACAAGCTTTCGGTGTTTTTTGTGCACGACAGAGCTTCACTGAGAAGGTCATGCATGAATTCTGAAAAAAATGGCATTATTACTGAGGAATGCCAGGCAAAGCAGGAAATAATCTTTAATTAATTTGTGAGGAACTTTCATTTGGCAGACACAGTCTGCCAAATAAAGACAGAACAGTAGCTTTCTTATTAAGCTGATAAAATCGACCAAAAGTGAAGAAATCCCATAGTCAAAAGGCATTAGAACAATGTGTTTTTACTAGGAGATGTAATAGAAATCCACAGGGAATCCTGGCAATGCTCACTGGGTTTTTTTCTCCTGAAATCAAAGGTATTTCTGACAGAAAAAAGAACAAATCTTTACATTTTCTGCTTTTCTAGATTTTAACTCAATATTTGATCTCAGGCAGAGTAAAATTTGATCTCAGGCAAGTAGATTCAAACTTATTCATTAATTCTAACAATTCAAAGTTCTGCACTTTGTCTTTTCTTATCGCTATTATTTTCTCTGTAATTTCATTTCCAATTGCCACCTCCATCTCCCACCGGGTTGCCCAGGTATGAAGGGATATTTTTGTCATTTGTAAAATGCTGGGGAAACTCGTGATAATAGGCCCTTCATAAACGTCAGGTGTTATTTTAGTGAAACTGGGACAAACTGCTAGTTTCAAACATAATTGGCTACAATGGAAAAAACTGGAGCATCCGTAGAAAACTGGGCCATGGTACGTGTGAGGTGCTAATATTTATCCTAATTTGGCAGCTTTGTCTCAGTTCATAGGAGCTCACCCCTATGCACTGAGGTGTGTGAGCAAAAGAGCGTTAAAAGAATTTTATCTTTATTTGAAAGTGCTTCCTGGGAACAGGAAGCAATTCAGCAAATCAATGTGTTTGTTTTTCACATCCACAAGCCAAAATTTAAATCTCACTTAAGCCTAAAGGGAAACAAGTTGGGTGATTTCAGTGTAATCCCTTCAGAAATGTATTCTCTTCACAGGAACACTGCTCAGCACAGTAGCAGCTCTGTGCAGGAGAAGCCTCACACTGAAACATTAGAACTGCTACAGTTTAGGTTAAGAGGGAGAGTCTTTGTTGGCAGCCTTTATAACAATATCCTATATAAATTCATAAATAATCTTAGCATATTGACATCCTGGAAAGGAAATATGGAAACTTGCCTCGGAGCTGCCTGAATTAATCTTCATTCTATCCTGTACTGGCATCTTTCCCAGTTTCCTAGGCCCAAAGTTCACAATGTCTGTTTTCAAAGGAACACACTGACCCTTATAGAGAAGAGCCCAGAAAGCCTGATTTGCTACTAGTTTTAATTTTTATATCCTCTTTTCCTTAAACAAGTAGGTTCTGAAGTGCAGCTTCTAATGAGCCAACAGAAAACAGCCTTAATGTGAAAAAATTTGGCATGCAAATCGGATGACTAAGGAATGTGGTTTGATCAGGCCTTACAGAGAGAGAATAAAGTGGCAGTATGCCATGGAGCTACAGCTCATGGTCCAGTCTCACTAACATGCACCAACACTGGCCAGCAGCTCTTTGCCATGGGCTCTCAGCAGTTATGCAGGAGCTGGGCCCAGTGAAAATCTCAACAATGTTTTCAGTCTGCAAACTCCTTGCCATGGCCAGCAGTGATTTTGCCTTTGTCAAGCAAATTTTAGGACTCCACACACCCCCTCTGAGTAAGGGAGGGAGAGGTGAGATCAGAGCCAAGCAGCTGATTGATAGCTGCAGCGCAGACACACTCGTAAAGAAGTTCCTGGAAAAATAAAGTACTGCATGCTGTGAGACAAGGAGGTTCAAGGATTTCTGTGCAACAGAAGCACTTCGCTCTTCCAGGAAACTGCCACAGCAAAACACTTCTAGTGGGTATGCAGATTGACTGGCAAAAGAGGGCTCACATAGCCATCAGAAAAACACCCTCCCTCTCGGTGAGACAGGCTGACAGGATAACAGCCGTGGTGCCTGTTTCACATGTGGGTCTCTACCACAACTTTAGGATCCTGGAGTTCACCCCTCTTCTCAGCAGAACATGAGCACACCATCAAATCTCATTGCATACCTCTGATTTGTCTGCTTCCCTTAGAAGTCAAGAGTCCTGGCACCTGGGTTTGGGAGGAGACTGCCCTGGCATAGCTGTCCTAATGCTCCAAGCCCCCAGCTCCCCCTCTGCTGAAGTGCAAACCCGTGCAGTGCAGAGTGTCCTACCTGCACGTGCACCCCTTGCATCTCCTTGAAACCCCTGGCACAAGGAACAGGGCTTGCTGAGGGGCCCTGGGGAGAAGATGTATTGTCATGTTCTCAAACCAAAGAGGCTGTCACCAACTCAAGGGGACACGTAACACAAAGCCTGGTTTTGGGGTGTGTATATCAATCTATAGGGACACCTGACATGGGTAACTGTGTCAATCACTATGCCTACTGCTGACTACCCCAAAATGTCTTTCCAAGATCTTACTACTTCCTTAATGGTGATGGTGATAATTCATTCTGGGTTACAATGAATACATAGTTTCCATACTTATCAGCTCCAAGGTCAGCAAAGAATACTGCCTGCTGTTCTTGCTTATCTAAGCTAATTTATTGAAATTAAGTTAGTTTACCTGCTGACCTCTATGAAATGCATTCAGGGTATTCCTCAACAATCCATGATACTAGTCTCTGGGAAAATCAGCAGCAGGAGATAAGACTAATACCTTCTAAAACCTTTCTAAGCAAAGCTCCCCTGTAGCAAGGTTGTTACCCTATAGCTCCTGTCATATACAGCACATACTGTGCTAATGGAGATGCAACACTAGCAGAGATTCTAGGTCAAGTTTCACACACTTCCAGCACAGCTACTCTGGATTTAGGCTGGGAAATTTGAAAGAAAAGTTTGTCCCTCGCTGATACTGTGAGGATGTGAGGACAGTGTGAGATGACTGCCTAAATTAAACACAATGCAATTTTTATGCACTGGAGATCAAGAATACCTTTGTTTCCAACATTTTGAAGTTTTCCCTCTGATGCATGTTCATAATTCCCACTGATATGTACAATACAATCCAAACCCCAATTCCCATTATCCTGACACGCTGCTCTCAGTGAAAAATGACAGAAGACAACAATAAAAGGGACATTATTAAAGCAGGTAAAACTTCCCACAAGAGTAAATCTTGAAATATGTATGTTAGATGAATGGACACAGAAACCATTCACCTGAGGTTGCCTTTATTACTCAACTAAAAAGATATCCAGGAAAAAAGATATCTAGGAAAAAGATATTTCCACTGCTTTGGCATGAGGCACAGCCTGCATTTGCTCCCTGAACACACTCATTTTTATACAAACGCCAGGGGCTGGTCTAGCCTAAGCTTCCCTCCCCTGTGGCTGACACAATTTGCAATTTGGCTTTATCAGCTGTGCATAGGAAAGTAAAGACACCACACCCAGGCTGCTCCTTGCACCTCTCCTGCTCCTTCTCCCACCCTGCTGGAGCTGCTGCATAAAGGACAAGCAGCCAGGGCAGGCTCAGCACAGAGAACTCCGTGTTGAAGGCATTTGCCAGCAAAGACCAATGCCTGTGAAGCCTCTGGTGTTATGAAATAAAGGAGTCACAGCCCAGCACACATCCCTGCATTTTGGGCATTGTTTTGAGATGGGACATACAACACAGTATTACCAACCTGCATCTTCAGACCTGGGTCAGTCCCTACAACCAACAGTAGCAGCTTAGAAATATTTTGATTTTTAAAAAGTCTTTGTTTTCTGATCCTTGGTGTTTTCCAGCCTTAGGTTCACACTCCTGAGACCCTAATCACCCTCAGGAGAACTGTAAGCATTTTATTTTCAGTCAAAATCTGGCAGGCTGGCCTAATCCCATGACTCAAGGCTGCTAGAAGGAAAAGGGTGTGAGGGGGAATATGGAGAAAAGTATTAAATACATAATGAAGCATGAAAGCTACCAATATCCAATTCAGAATTGAGTTCTACAAGGGAGCAGCCAAAATTACTCTATTTCTAAGAACTATTCTAACACAGCAGAAAGCAAAGTTTAATAAAACCCCTTAGGTTTGCATTTTACTTGAAAACTTTCTGGCAGGGTGAAAGGCCAGACAGAGACCTTTACATCACCTGTCACTTGACCTTTTTTTGGAACATCTTTGTTACTGAAGGACCGAAATTTTGCAGCAGTGTATGGGAATGGGAAGCAAGGGCAAAGGGAAGCACATACAGACAGAAGCTCATAGAAGAGCTGCCAAACACAAGAAGAGTAGCTCCAGGATTTATTTCACTCTGCTCTCAACCCAGCTTTGCCACAAACCAGAGGAAGGATATCTTATGATTGAACACTGGCCTGGAACATCTGAGTTCAGTTCCCAAATATTTCATAAAGTTTCAGGCACAGTTGTCATCTTACAAATATACAAAGGAAAATAATGTTTCCTTTCTTGCACTCTTGTTCTGTCTTTTTTCTACATATTGTGAATCTGCCTCTTAATTGATATGAGCCACTTAGCAAAAGGAAGCTCTGATTTCAGCAGGGGCATGTAGCTGCTGTAACAGCAAATCATAATCTGAACCAAATCTCACCTCAAACCTCTGCAAAAAGTTCAGCTCTGGATCTGCCTTTGGGAGCAAGAACATTCTGCTGTAAACAGCCTCTGAGCCAGTTGTGAGCAGATATCCCACAGTTCACACTCTAGCAACCTTTAGCTTTTTGACTAAAATACTTAAAGAATCTAAAAATACAGTGTGACATAAATTACACTGCCTAAAATTCTACTTTCCCTCCCCTCAAATTTAATGCCTTTTATTATGAAATGGAAAAATGGCAAAAGCAACAATGAAAGGGTGATTATTAATCTTTGATCCTGAGTCACTTTCTCTTACAGAGCCCTATTCATCACCTCAGGAAGTGTGATACAGGAGCACTCCCACAGCCTGATTAAAGGTCCAGGTATGGGGTCACACAATGCACAAAGAGAGCTGCAGAGTTTCAGAGAGCAACGTGTATTTAATGTGTGACTAAAGGCAAGCACGATAAAGAAGGCAATAATGAACGTTCCTAATGATTGCCATAGCTGTGCCACATAACTGTTCGAGGTAATTGTGGTGAGAAATTGAGTTGTTTGCTAAGAAAGAAATGGTCAAATCTGTTTTCCAGAGTGCTAGCCTGGGTGATTACAAAACAGAGCTTGCTGGGAATGCCAACTTGCTGGAAAATGGCAGTGTGCCCTCCTCAGCTGAAAACAGCCAAAGGGACCTAGGTTTTACTGGCTCACCCGAAAGCTGAGGAATTAGAATTGAAAACAAGCCGGGTGAGGTAGCTAACAACTGGGATTTCAGGTTTGTCAGCAAAGAGATGCCTCAGAGAAGGGTCAGAGGTTACACCTGGAGATTCAGAAGATAATGGCAGAGTTCAGACAGGCATCAAACCTATCTGGTCCCTCCAAAAGCAAATTGTCATGAGGTCCAGTTCTGAAAAGAACAACTTGGCTTAAGATGCAAAATTCATTACTTCCTAAGGAGGATGCTCACCCTAGATCTCCCTTCTTAAATGAAGAATTAGAAGAAATACTTAAAAAAAAAAAAAGACAAAAGTCTGATTTTTTAAAAAGCCCTCAAACAAGCCAGCTGTTGCAGGAGCCCGACACAATCCCAGGTGACTGAAACACCAACCCACCTGCAAGCTCTTACTCCTACTCCCTGTAAGGATCACTTTTATGGCAACAACCTCCCTCTGAAGGAATTGCAGCTCTCTGAAAAGCACTGAAATTGCAGATGACAACAAAATTGTCTCTCTCAGAGAGCAGGCAGTGCAGGGAGAGCAGCAGACTCGCAGCCAGCCCACTTTGGGAATGGCATCCCAGCCCCGCCGCCCGGCATTGGGCAGGAGCCTCTCTTTTCACCAACACAAAGGAGGACGTGTGAGCATGAAATCCACTTTGAGCACTGCTCACAGAGTTGAGTCTAAAGACTGCTTTGGCCTGGCCACCATGAGGAGCTGCATTTTGATGCTCACACTGTCAGAAAACACCTTTTTTCTCCACCCCCCCCCCCCCCCCAATTGGATTTTTATGTTCTAAGTCACTTTAGGAATCCAATTTAAGAACTTTATTCTCAGTATCTAGAATTTATAGAGTTTCCAAAAGGGAAAAAGCTGTAAAGATTACAGGAAATCAGGAGATTTACTGTTAATCTACTAGTCTCTCATGATTTCTGCATCTTTGGCCGGACACAAAAAAACCAACTTTCTTTTGTGAAGTCATAATTTACACTCAAGCGTAACACTGCCATATTTTTAAGGTGGTAATCTGGCAAGAACTGGCAAAACACAAACAAACACAACATTTCGTATGCATTTTACTACATCTAACTGCAATTCAGGCTGTTTCAAGAACTCTGCTCAGTTTGTCAGCTGATGAACAACCTTATAACTAATCTAAACATAAAAGCTTAATCTAAACATAAAAGCTTACCCACCTACTCTGTCAACAAAGTGGGGTTTTGTATCTCCCAAAGAAATTTTGATTAGACAGAACATCAAGAAAGGGTTTCCAACCATTTAATAACAGAAACTATTAAATAGCATACACTTTTCATTCAACCTGGATTTAGTGAAAAGTATTCTGTAAAGTCCTAAAGTATACACTGGCCATCAGATATAATGTGGGCTGTTGTGCTGACAACTGTATGTGAGCAGGAGAAAAAAAAAGATTTTGTGACCTTGTTTCTGCATGTACCTGTGAAAAAAAACCCAACAACAAAAACCAAACAAATCCCAAACAACCTCTGTTTGTGAGAGCTCATGGAAAGCTATAGATCCATAAAGCTCTGCAGTCCTTTGTCTCATCTTGCTGCATATTAGGGATATATTTCACATTCAAATTTGACTTACAGCAATAAGCAGCCAGTACAGTTCATGCCCTGTGTGACTCACAGATTGCAGTCAAATACACTGTTTCACAAAAGGGGTGTCAAGGGCACTCATCAGCATTCTAGAAAAAAAACAGAACCATCTCTGATAATTCAGGCACTAAAATGCCCACACATTTTGTATCATCATTACTTAGAGAACTGAAGACACTAATGGCTACCAAAGATGAAGCCCAGATATTTCACTATGGCGACTCTGCATGATGTTATTCTTAACCTTTTCTATTTTTTAGTTTCAAAAAAAGCTGCTGCATCCATCTACTGTACTGGAAAATTCAGTAGCATGAATGGTTCTAAATTTAGGATGCAGGACACTGCAGCTGCGATAGCATTTCGGAAGTGGAAGGCATAGTGGGTACATGACATATTTAGATAAGAGAACTATTTTTAGTGAAAATGAAGCTCAGTTTTGGCTACTTTAGCAAGTGCACTAATTTGGCTAATCAGTTCAGATAGACTTTATCCCAGCTCCCATTCTCACCTACAAGGCACTGCACACTGTGAACCCCTCTCCCTATTTGTCTTTTTTTAAATTATGGGTAAAGCAGGAGAAAAGTAATCATAAACTTGTCATATGCATTTCTGCTACCCCTTCCTTGGAGAAAGGCCAGCAACCTGTCTAGACCACTATACTCTGATGTAGTACAGCCATGCTCTCCTCTCACCCAACTGCTTTTGGTCTCCTCCAAATGGAACAAATTATCTGCTGATCCATTTCTGCTAAGTTCAGCATTTTATGGCACCAAAAGAGAGTGCAGTCTACTATCACTCTTCCACTTACTTCAAGCTTAAAATGTTGCTCTATGACTGGATCATTTTTCATCTCTATTTTTTTTTTAAACCCCCTAGCAACTTCTCCCCATTTACATCCTTTTGTCCTTTAAACACATCTTGTCTTCAGAGTAATCCATCCTGCTTTCTTAAGCCTGAGCCTGGCTTCTGTAGGATCTCGATTTGACACATACTTGCCATGTCATTTTTAGATAGCAAGTTCTCCATCACATGGAAACAGATCATTGACAGCCACACAGTGAAGTGGCAGTTTCAAAATCAGAGTCCAGGCTTTCAAGTCAAGAGCTATCAGGCACATGCTTTAAAAAATTTAGTATTGGCTTTTATTGACAGAAAAAATGTTTTTAATACATTGCAGTGAAAATCAGTAATTTGATCAAGACTAAAAGCAGTTCTAATTTGTAATATTGAGACAGATTTTCATTAACAAGCTGCACACAAATTAAGGTTAATTATTTCCAGGCTAATCCATACCAGCTTCTCAACAAAAAAGTTTAATATTTTTCTTTTTTTGAGGAGAAATTGGCAGTCATATGTTTCAAGTACTGCTGCACCTCTGGTCTCCAACCAGGAAAGTATAGGTGCAGTGAATCTAACAATTGTTTCATATAACTGGGATTTTGGCATCTGCAACAGAGCAGTAGATTTTTGCTTCTCCAAAAGCACAGAGCTCAGCACACTGGGTTATCTGCTTAAAGATGAATCTGGGTGCTATAGAGCCTTACCCAGCATTCAATATCCCCAGAGAATTCCCATGGCTCCACAGAGCTTGGAGTCAGCTCTGGAAATCATAGAATGGCCTGGGTTGGAAGGGACCTTAAAGATTATCCTGTTCCAAGCCCCTGCCATGGGCAGGGACACCTCCCTCTATCCCAGGATGGTCAGAGCTCCATCCATCCTGGCCTTGAACACTGCCAGGGATGGGGCATGCACAGCTTCTCTGGGCAACCTGTGCCACGGCCTCACCACCCTCACAGCAAAGAAAATTTTCCTAACATATAATTTAAACCTGCTCTTTCAGTTTGAAGCCATTCCCTGCTGTCCTGTCACTAGATGCCCTTCTAAATAATCCTCTCCATCTTTCCTGTAGGCCACCCTACCCAAATACACACACGGCCAGATTGCTCTCTCAGAGAGACCAACTAAACAGCGCTGTTTTCAATGGAGTCACACTGGAGGGGAAAAAAAGAGGAAAAAACATATTTAGATTATCAGCAGTATGATGAAATTTTCAGCTCCTTGAAATTTTCCAGAGCCAACAGTCATATCAATGATGCCTTTAAGAAACTCAAATCTCAATACCAGAAATTAGGCCCCATTCATTATTTTTATCCCTTAATCCTGCTGAGCTCCCAGAAGATTTGTTGTGCTGCATTTGAATTTCTCTTGCAGCATTTCAGCGTGCAGTATTCTGATGGAAGGGTTCCACTACCCGAGGCACACTCAGCCAGCTTATCACAGCAACACTGCTCTCTTGTGGCAGACGCTCCAAGGGAATGCTCTCCGCACAGCTTAGCCAATACAATCCAGCGGGATAAGGGTATCCACAAAGCACCCACCGATAAAAATGGGTGCCCACACTTTTGATAGATAAAACAGACAAAAAGCAACAGCAGATCATTAAGTTTGTCTTACAGGATATGAAATATTCAGGTGTTCATCCTCATGTCTCTGTCATCGCCAGGACTTTGCACAGAGAGCTCTGCTTTTGCAATTCTCTTTTCTGAACTTTTCTACCGAGGTACCTTTATCAGGCTGAACCTAACAGCCTTTCTGTGCCGTTTTAAATGCCTTTCAGAAATTCAAATCCACTCCTCAAAATGAAACACCATTGTTTCTATCAACTCACAGTTACCTGACAATTTGAATTCACCATTTATAAAAAAAATTAGTTTCCCAGGCATGTTCATATTAGCAGGCTATGGAGACAAACTGCTAAATGCATTCATTTTCTTGAATTGAAGAGTATGATGAAGGCACAAATTCAACGAGCAGGAGACCAAGTGGCTACAAAGTTGAAATAGAAAAGGGAAACCAAAACTGCAGTTAAATTTGATAACTAAACTGCCTAAATCATCCAGAGTTCAAATGGATTTTTTTTTCATTTTCATGGCTCTGAGAATATCACTGATGCCCTGGAGGAGTATCACTGATACTGGAGGAATTCTCCCCTGGAAAAGCATAAACCATCAGTTTTGCTGCTTTTTTCTTATTTGCAGATTAAAAAAAAAAAAAAAGTCGGTTTTCTTCACAATGGTAGGAAAGACTAATTTGAGTGCAGCATGGACAGCAACCATCAAAAAGGCAAATATCCCCTGGACAGGCATGCAAAAGCTCACAGAGCATGCAAGTCTGACACTCACAGTGATGCAGGTGCAATCACAAGACACTCATTTCAAACAGAAACACAGTGTTGGTGACACTTTGCCACAGGAGGCTCATGGCATTGCAATGAATCCCTAATAAAGGGTCACTCTGCCATCAAAAGAATTTAGACAATCCACAACATGGAAAAAAACCCTCAGCTGCAGGGTATGCACCCCAGTGTGATAACTCATTGGTTTGCTTTTTAATGCAATACAGCACATTCAGGTACTGACCAGAGCTGGGTAGGTGGGATCACTGATGGAAGCAGGTGGTGGATTTTTACCAAGTGACAGCTTGCCCTTCTTCTCCTCTGTCTTTTCCTTCCTTGATGCACCATTTGACCTGCAGAACCCGAAGCTGCTTTATATTTGTTAGCAGAAATCAGAGGCCTTTACATGCAAATCTCTCACTCTGGCCAAAAGCTCAATTCAGCCTCAGGGTCTGCTCTTGCAGCTCCCATGCCCTTTACCATTGGATTGTGCCCTCTCCATGGGAAGGATTTGGATATGCTGCACCTTTTGCAAGTTGATTGAGCAGCTTCCCCAGGCAGTCCCCAGGAATCAAAGCTTTCTGTCTACTCAGCTTTTCCAGAAAGGTCATGACAGTGATGCCAACACTTGTTCATCCTCCCATTGCTTCTGCTCTCTGTATAAACACTGGACAAACAGCCCAGCCAAGGCCAAGAATTGAAGCTGGAGTCGGCAGCCCATGGCTCCTGAGGGGGAGATCCAGGGAAGCCACTGGCCCAACACACCTGCAACAAGCCCAGAGGAAAGGCCAGCAGCCCACTATTGCTCTGAAACTCCAGGAGGATGACCCAGAGCTGAAGGACAAGAGTTTCTGTGGTGGAAACCCTGCCCTGTTCCAGCACACACGGCTTTTTTTGGCCACAAAAAGATGCAAATCCTTAAAAAGGGTCCCAGGCTAAGGCTGATTTTGCTTTGTCAGTGACAACCCACCGTGTGACAGAACACAGGCGTCCGGTGTTCCACTCAATTGTCATGTTTTGATTGCATCTGTCACACACTGGGAGATCTTCAGGTTGAGGGAGATGATGAGCTTTTAGTTTTCCTTTCTCCCAGCTTCGCACTGTGCGCCTCTGCAGGAATGAACTTGTCAACCCAGATGCAAAATGAATGAATGGCTTTTAATCACTTTGATAATGTTAACGTTATTGCTTTGACAGAATAGCAGCAGATACAGTTTGCTGATTCAGCCACTTGTATAACGATCTAATGGGCTTTTCTGGCTAATGCCATGCTCTAAAAATATACACTGGACTAATAGATGAGCCTCTGCTATACTGAAAAACAGGCTCATTAAGACAATTCCTCTGAAAAGTGGCATTTTTATGACAAGATACTGAAGCATTTAATTACCCTCTATCCTGACAGAGCTGAAAGAAATTAATTAAAGAGAAAAAAACCCTTTGCAGCAATGTAGCAGATCTTGAGGTAGGAAAAGATGCCAACAGTCAGTAGTGTAAAGGGAAATCTGAGAAGTGTGAGGCTGTTTCCCCAAAGGAAACAGTCTATTGATAGGCCACAGATTGCCCTTCATTTACACCGAGCAGAAGGCCATGGTCTGAGAGGGGAGTTGTCATTACAGCACAATTAATTTTCCCTGCTCTAGTCCGTGCCAGGAGAATATCGGCTGCTGCTGAAGGACGGGGGAGCCGGAGGTTTGGGAAGGCAGGAGAAGACTTGGGTGATATGTGAGGTAATGCACTTGTTTCCACTGTAGAGTTAGCCTGGATTATCCATCCTTAAACTCATTCCCTGCTCTCCAAGGGTACGTAAGGAGAGCCAGCAGCTCTGCTCAGCCTGCAGCGGGCACAGGCGGCTGGCTCGGAGCGCTCAGCAGTGCTGGCACACAGCACTGTTGTGCTGGGCAGCAGCGCTGGGTGACACTGGGCACAGCCCCGCAGCCAGCTGCCCTGGCACGGCCCTGGTGACAGCCCCAGTGACAGCCTCACAGCCAGCTGCCCTGGCACAGCCCCGGTGACAGCCCCAGTGACAGCCCCACAGCCAGCTGCCCTGGCACGGCCCTGGTGACAGCCCCACAGCCAGCCGCCCTGGCACGGCCCTGGTGACAGCCCCAGTGACAGCCTCGGTGACAGCCCCACAGCCAGCCGCCCTGGCACGGCCTCGGTGACAGCCCCACAGCCAGCCGCCCTGGCACGGCCTCGGTGACAGCCCCAGTGACAGCCGCCCTGGCACGGCCCCGGTGACAGCCCCAGTGACAGCCCCACAGCCAGCTGCCCTGGCACAGCCCCGGTGACAGCCCCAGTGACAGCCCCACAGCCAGCCGCCCTGACACGGCCCCGGTGACAGCCCCAGTGACAGCCCCACAGCCAGCCGCCCTGGCACGGCCCTGGTGACAGCCCCAGTGACAGCCCCACAGCCAGCCGCCCTGGCACGGCCCTGGTGACAGCCCCAGTGACAGCCCCACAGCCAGCCGCCCTGGCACGGCCCCGGTGACAGCCCCGGTGACAGCCCCACAGCCAGCCGCCCTGGCACGGCCCCGGTGACAGCCCCGGTGACAGCCCCGCAGCACCCGCACAGATGGCATTAGCTCAGCGTTGTTGCTGGCCCTGCCACCAGACACAAACACAAACCTTATGCAATGCCTGTCGCTTCTGAGGCAGAGAGCTGCTCCTGCCTTCGCTCCACTTCCCGACAGAGCTGTTTGTGCAGCAATGTGGGAAAACAGATCAGAGAAAAGACTTTGAATTTCTTTTTAAAAATCAAACAAACAACCCCACACTTGCTTTATGATTTGTATTTTTCCTTCTCAAACTCTATTGTCTCTCGGTCCAGCTCAGCACCCTGCTGACACCCAGAGGAGGGCAGAGGGGTAGGGAGAGGCCTTGAGGAGGAGACAGCTAAATCTGCTTAAGCAGGGCTGGGATCACATGAGAAATCCACAGCCCGGGTTATCCCCGCTGTAGCCTCGAGGCACATTTCCTTACAAAGAGTTAACACTTAATCAGGCTCAAGACTTTTGCATGTGAGTGCAGGCTAAGGCAGCGGCCTGGCCGGACTTGCCAGCCGTGCAGGGGTGAGGGCAGGCCCGCGGTGACCGTGAGTGGAGCAGATGGAATCCTCCCTCCCACAAAGAACAGCTTCACTGGGCACTGAGAAATCATCACCTGCTCCGAGCAGCTTTCGATCTTGCCTTCACAGCAGCCTTTCGATCTTGCCTTCGCAGCAAGTTCCAGGCTTAAGAGAGCCATGGGCCGCGGCCTGTGCCACACGCAGATGAGACCTCCAGCCCCAGTCCTTTCTAGCAGCTCTCCTTCCATCTCTGTCACAGGCACACGTGGGTGACACAGCAGGGAGAAGAGTCTCACAGAAAGGCGGAACTTCAGCTCTAACAACTACACGAGGTTGATTATTTTAACCCTTTTCCTTTTGCTACTTCTCTGCTGGATCACAGTTCTGAGGCAGCAATGTGCGCCTGGTTCTGAACCCCTGAGACAAAGTCACTGACACGACCAGGAGAGCTCACATCCTCCAGAGCCAGAGGTTCCCTCTCCCCAAAGCAGTGAAGTGTGTGTTACCCTTTGCATTTTATCCACACATGTGTGTGCAAAAACTGGGGTTTTCCCATTGTTGGCCCAAAAGCACGGCTACACGCACTTGTTCATTTCAATTCTTTAGAGAATTGTCACTGTTGTAAATACCAGCCCCACACCTGCTGCCCCTTCCTGCCTGGCTGGGAAAGGTGACCCTTCCTGGCAGGAGAGAGGAGGCAGAAGCTCCCTCTTTGCCAGAGCCACTCCTCACTGGCACAGTCAACACCCCTGTCCAAGATGTACAACGTTTTTATTACTGCAGTTAACAAAAAGAAGCAGCTGTTCAAACAACGTATAGAGGCAGGTGCTAATGCTTTGAGGAAACATATCCAGCTTTGTAGCACATCCTTTCCCTCCCTCATAGAGGATAAGAGAAGGACTGAAAACAGCTGAGTGGACATAAAGAGCTCACAAATGCCTTATTAATAAGTGTGTTGGATCTAATGATCTGTGAAACTGAAATGAGATTATTTGGATTATCTCATTAAACAAGAATAATAGCAATAGTAACCGGGTAGTAATTAAGAGTGGGCCAATCCAAGGACAAACTAAGTAATAAGGCCAAAAAGACTCTTAATTAACACTCTGCTTGTTTGTGCCTGTACTTCTACACCCAGAATTTATGAAGAAACAAAAAACAGCGGCTAACAAAACTGCCTGATTTGAACAACCAGAAAAGAAGCCACTGGGTACCCACACCTGCATGGAGCATTCAATCTGAAAACTCAACAATGACTAAATTGTGCTATTTGGGCAGAGCCAGCCCTGAGGAAACAAAAACATGTAGCCAAAATGTTAAACTGATTCCAAAGGCTCAGCAATTAGCAACCAGCTCCGGGCAAATCTGCAGGGCAGGAGCAGAAGAGAAACAATCCCTAATCTCAGCCTTTCTCAGGCTTTAACCACCAGCTATCACACCCTCCCAACAAAAGCATAGCTTCTCCTCAAAGCTTGAGAGCAATTCCTGAAGGCTCCAGTGCATAATTTGAAGCGAAACAGCGCATGAATTTTACCTTTGAGGCGTTGTTTATATGTAAGTATCAGAAGCTCTTTGGCTCAGGGCAAAGAACAGGACACCTCTGCAGGCTCACAGGGACGGATGGGGCATGAGGGATTAAACATGACAGAATCAGCCTGAGTGGCATGAGGTCAAAAGGTCCCTGGTATTGAAGCCTGAAGTAATTACTGTTGTGCAAAACCCAGCGCTCCCTTTGCCTTCCCTAAGTACTCCTTACTTAACAGGAAAAGCAGGCACTATAAAACACAGCGCTGTACTAAAAGGCTTTCCCAGGAGATTGGATAAACAATTCTAAAAGGTGAAGACAAACTGCTCCGAGGCCTTGACTCACAGTACTGTCCTCTCCTGGCTTAATGCTCCAGGGTTAGAGCCCAAACACACACGAGGGACTGCATGTACCAAAGGAACTGAAATTCAAAATGTCGGGGCACAAAGCATTGATCTCCCTTTAAGACTTGGCTTCCACATTCTGAATTATTAACATTAGCAAAGAAAGAAAAATAAAAGGGTAATTGAAGGAAGGTACCCTGAAGAAAGGTGTCTTTGTTACCAGAGTTATTACATCAAGAACAGGAACTGCACCCCTACATAACACACTCATCGTTCTCCATAGAGAATGGTGCAATTTGAATCTTGCTTTTGTAGCAAATTTGAACTGTAAAAGAACTATAGGGGGGTTTTAATTAATTTTAAAAACAGACAATGTCTTACAGACATTTGAAAGATAAAGAGAAAAAAATGCAAACCCAGTGACTGCTCAATTACCCTCAAGGGCGAAGAGGCAGATTAACCTATGAAAAGCGCTCAGATTAATTCAAGACTGAGGGAAGAAACATTTGAACAATAATTAAAAGGGAAAAAACTACTCTTCTAAGAAGTTTGGGGTCCCTCCGAGAGGAACTACAACACTGGCACACATAAAACTAATTATCCTAATTTTCTGTTTGACTTGCCCCTCACTGGGCTGCTTGGGCTGTGGCCTGTATCCATGCTGAGCAATGTCTCTGTGCCAAAGCTTCTTTCTCTTGGCTGTCCCCCTTTTTATCCAGACCTATGTGGGTCACAGAGCAGGGAGGGGAAGAGAGTCTCCTAGAAAAGGCATTGGTGGCAGCAGCCATCTCACACACAGTTTCCCAGATTTGCTGGGTTGGTGGCACCAGGCAGGCATGGAGGGAAGGCTGCTCAAGCGCCAAGCCTCCCCCAGCACGGTGTGAGCTGCATGACCCACACACCCACTCACTTCTGTGCTGCCCTGAGCCAGCTGCCAGGCAGAGCTGACCCAGCAGGCAGCATGACAGCAAAGAGCATTTAACAGACACACGTGCTGCTGGGATCCTCTTCTGGCTCTCCTTCCTGCATCCTTGGGTCACACCTGCTGCCTGCACACCGAGCTGCACCTGCAGCTCCAGACTGCATTGCAATTCCAGCAGCAGCAGGCTGCTACACCAACGTTGCTCAAAGGGTAAACTGCACCCTACACTGCCGCTGGGAGAACTTCTGGGCCCCCTTCGCTGGGTGGTGGCAAACAGTGGTGCCAAAAGCGCCTGTGGCAGGAGGGTCAGATAGCAGGAAACAGCCACACACCTGATGAACAGGGAATATATCCACAGTGCACAGATACAGAGTCATTGTTCTTCCTGAGATCCTCATCCCTAAAGCAAATTGAAACCCAAATGAACACAAATGAGGCTTGGCACTTTTTCCAGCCATGGAAGTGTGGAATCTTTAGCAGATCACCAGGATACACCATCTTGGAGGGGAAGTGGTGGAAGAGACAGCACTCAGACTACCCCACCTACATCTAACTGGCAGAGATCAGAGGAAGTTACAAATAACACACATCAGGACTCCAGGCATTTGAACACACTCCCTGATGGGTTTTAGTGCTTTGATAAGTGCAGAAGTACATAGGGACTAGGGAGCAGAAAAAACCCCACTGTTTGAAATAAATACCCAGAACAATCTCATCCATGGTCTATTGCTGGTTTTTGTGGCCATAAAAACACTGCTGCAGACCTCCAGGACAACCACACCTTAACACTTCTTCACATATCTTCCACAAAAATACACAGCAAGAGGCAATTTCCTACTCTCTCCCAGCTCACAGGAGGGGAAATATTAAGACTAAAAATATACCCATGACCAGCTCTTTTACCCACACCATGTACTTGCACCTACTCTGTAGTCTGATGCTAACACACCTTTCTGTTACTTCTAACACATTTCTAACACAAATGTTTAAGGATTAAAAATTAGGATGCTTAGAGGAAGGATTATTACTTAGGGTATTGTGCCTAATGAAAGTTCTGCTTTTTAACACTGGCTGACACACATTCAACATGTTCTAGGGGTGTTTTTAAGCAAAAATTCTCACAAATTTGCGCAAGTCTTGGAGACAGAGATTTGTGCAATCCACAAAGTGTCCCTTGTGGAAGTTCTCATGCAGGCTGCTGAACCAAATCCGGTAAAGTGTCTGTGGAAACACCCCTCTAAATCAGCACTTCAGCACATCTGCTTTACTGTTGGGGCTGGCTCTTGCAGGACCCACCTCTGCAGCTTCCCAAAACTGCTGCTCAGTTCCTTGTGCTTCCAGGGTGAGCAAAGACATCAGAATGGAGTACAATGCGTGTGCTGTTATATCCAGCACTGCTGGGTAAACCTCAGGCTCACCATCCCAAATGCCATGTCACTTGACCTGCACTACAGAGCGAGTGAGGGGGCAGAACTCTCCAGTTTAACCCGGCTGTTGGTGACACACTGGAGAGAAAAACGAGTTTGGAGGGCACAGTGGAAGGAATAATCCCAACCTAAACTGCAAGCTACATAAACAGCCCTAAACTGCTGCATGCCATGGGATTACCCATCAATGGAGGAACTGCAGCCAAAGCCTGTGTTTTGTTTGACCCTATCTATCACTGGGATCTGCAGTGTGACATTTCCGATTACAGCTGCTTTCAGAGGAGCTTTGCAATTTTGTTGGGCAGACAAATCTAATTGCTGTTTAATACCAAACAATGCTGCAGCAGGACATGATTGCTTTGCTTAAATAACATTGTTCCTTTAAACTGCTCCGATTTAACCCTATTAGTTGGATCTCTGAATCAGAAACAAGGCTGACAGGAATCATTCCATGAAACAGAATTTTTTACGTGACTGGTTTGCAGCTCTCAGAGTTTTATTAAACAGCTGCAGAAGGGACTGATCTTTGTTAAGAAGAGGAGACAGTTTCTAGACATCACTGAAACAGAATTTACCTGTACTGTAAGGAAAATCCTGCATATTTGGCAGCCTAATTGAGGTGAATATTGTGCAGGAATTTACCACAGAACTTGTAAATGAAGACATTTCAAATCTGAGAAGTGACAGTGTCTCAACTGTACAACAGGGCCAAGCTCCTTAATTTTCCTGCTTTTTATGTCCTCCTTCCCTACATCCAAATTTGCCAGACACAGAAAGGCAAGCTAATAGCAGGAGACCAGATCACAATCTGCTTTGAGCTGACGGAAGAATTGAGTTATGTGTCCAAGAGCACAATCCAATGGACAAATCTCAGAGACAAAGCTGGCTCCATTTCCCTGATGCTCCTTTAAGGAAGGAAGGTCCAGCCAACCCCCCCACCCTGGGCAGGAAGAGGTTGGGGAAGGGTTCCCTCCCCTCTAAGCCTTGTACCTCCATCAGTGCAAAGAGGGATTATTGCAACTGCTGTCCACCCAGACACACTCTGGGATCCTGTGCCAGGAGTCAGTGCCTTGGTCTGTGTCCCAAAAAGCCTCTGTGAGCCGCCTCCATGCTCTGCTCTGCACCACTGCCCACACAGGCTATTTACATATAAACACCCAGCTCTGGTTAAAGTGCAACTATCACAGGCAGGACACCAGACTGGGACCCAGGACTTGGAGCTGCTGCCAAGCTCTCCTGCTGCCCCAAGCAAATCCTTTCACTGCTTTATGCCTCTGTCACCCTGCAAAGCTGGGAGATGTCTACTCTATTTTCACACAAACCACCTAATTTATGGGTCAAAACTACTACATAAGAGCTGGACATCAGTGAAATGGTGTTTCTGCAGCATCACATTTGCAACACTCGCATTTGGTGAATTCCAGAAAACTAAACACTCTCCAGAAACTGTCTATTCCCAGTTCATTACCAAACACACAAAGAATTTGGGACCACTGAAACCGTCACCTCCTTGCACATTACAGGAATGTTATTTGTTAGTAAGGGCTTTATTTATTAATCATGTATGGTTTTGAGATCCTAGCTTGATTGAGGCTACCTAAATATCATTTCAAAATATTATTCTTGTATTGCTGGTCAGATACAGTACTGAAAATAAGAGAATACTAAACCAAAAGAGAATCCAGACCTGAAGCTACTGCTGAAGAAAGTTATCAGGAACAACTACCTAGGTGAAGTGTAAGGAGAAATCTGTAGCATAAGTTGGAGGTGTAAATGGAATACCCAATATAATAGATATTGCTCCATCAGCAGTTTCTGAGAATTGATCAATTTATAGTCCTAGTTTTGCCAAGGCCAGCAGAGCTGAGCAAGATGGGATGGACCTACAAAAAAAAAAAAAAAAAAGAAGAAAAAAGGCAGATGCTACAGTTTTTCTGTAACATCAAAGCAGCAGGAAAAAAAGACCTTATGAGGAAACCATTTCCTTTATAGCCTGTATTTGACAAAAGCTTTCAGTGTGCCCCCATGTCCACTAAAATATATTGTACTGAAAGAGATTTCCATCCCCTTCCTTGCAAATGCCTTCACCATCAGAACTGCTCCCCTTAGATTCAGATCCTTTCCAAGTTCATTTAATCTGATTAATTTTTAATGGCTGTCACTGGTTTCTTCACCCAGTCAGTCAACAGCTTCTACAGTTCAAAACACCAGTCACCCTCTTCCCACTCCGGAATAACACAGGACTCGGGATCTGCGGAAATTATTCATCTGCATCAGAAAGAACTTGAAGGAGCAGTAAAAGAGATTGATCCCTGACAGCTGCACTAAACTTGAAAGCCCCTTCCTGGCTCTGAAGAAGGAGAATTCTGACCTGAAAAGGGGTCTTGAGTGAGCAGCCTCAAAGGGAATAAAATATCAGCCTGTAAAACCAGCAGTCACTAGAAAACTCAGGTGATCTTTTAATGTAGGTACACCTCTAGCCTCAGGCACAGCCGACATAATTACCTGCCACCCAGTATTTCAGCTCAGGGGCTGAGGTAAGGGGCTGAGCTTCACTTCCTTTGCCCCAAACACTGAGGGAGGCTCCAGAAAGGGGCTGCCAGTCCTTCCATAGCCACCAGGCCCTGTGGCACACTGTACAATGTGTAGGTTAGCCTCACATCCCATACATATTGCCGTGCCATTATCATTATCCTTCCTGATCAACTCAGCTCCAGCTAGGGCTGCATCTGTGCCGGGTAACATCGCTAATAAATCCCGAGGCCGGAGGAAAGCACTCCCACTGATCAGGGCCACTGTTCATCACAAAGGTTACACATTTCCAAACAGAGGCAAAATTTATCCTGAAAGCAAGCAGGAGAGGGGGGAGAGAAAAAGAGGGAAGCCTTCATTTATCCAACGGCAACTATGTCCAGAAATCCTTGGAAGCAAGAAAAGGACATTCACGGGCACAGCCTTAGCAGCAAGCCCTGTGGAAGCATTTCCTGCTGCCAAGATATGTGCTGGCCAAGGAGGGAGGTTACCAGGGCACAGCCACCTATTATCATGCAAATGTGCCGAGTTATTGAAGGGACTTCCCAGCAACAGCCGCATTTTTTCACGAGTTTGATCCCAGCATTGAAAGGAGAACAAAACAGCTGCATGAACGTGAAGCAGCATTAGCTTAAGCCAGAATCTCCAGCTATCCCAGAGCCCGGCGTGCACAGGACCTGCCTTTGGTGAATTCCAGAGGCTCTACTGCTCTTTATTTAAATGGGGACGGGGAAAGAAACCGGCCGTGAGCCCCGAGAAACACGTGAGGTGCTTTTTAACTACACTGTGTTTCATGATCTGTAAGTGACACTGAAAACAGTGGGAGAAAGTGACACACACAGCATCACTCGGAAAAAACCACGGCGCACTTTTCATTCATTCTTTGCTATTTTGTATTAACTTGCAAACAATTATTTTTGAGCTGAAAATTAAAATGCACAGTGGCAGAAAATGCAACTGGAAACAAATTGTTTTTAAGAAAAAACAAAGCAGCACATACTTGCAGCTCTACCTTTATAAATCCACGTAATTTCTTGCCTTTTCTGATTGTCACTGCTGTAGCTTGGCTGACTTTTTTTGCCTCTTTTCAGCTAAAGAAATGGTTTCCAGCAGTGGCAATGAATTAACAGCAGAGTAACTGGTGTTCAAGTCTCCTTACCTGAAATAAATTACTAAGGTGTTTTCCCCACAGAGGTACCTGTAAACAGGAACTGTCAATCAGAAAAATTCAGGGGTAAAAGATGGTTTATTTGCCTCCACAACAGAACCAGTCACACATCACCAAAGCCTTCAGAATAAAGAGATATCTAGCACTAAGAGAGTCTTCTGCCCACGACTGAATCAAAGCTTTCCCTTAAATCCCTGTCAAGGTTAATCCTTTTCATACTTAACAGTCACCTTTGAAATGCTTTCCTAGAAATAGAGGTAGAAACTGCTCATGGCATGTATTGATTCAACCAAAGACCTTTCTGGACTTACCATTCCAGGCTGGAGAGAAGAAAACATGAAGGTCTATTCATACATTTGAGCACTGCCCTAGCTGACCCAAATCAGGGTGGGCTAAACTCAGGTTACCCAAAGGAAAGGAAGAAAATTGACTTGACGGATTTGCAAAAAAGGGGGCTACTCCTCTGGAAGTGATAGAGGCTGAGAGTTCCTTTCTGATGTGTGCCCCAGCAAAAAGCAGGAAAAAGCTCACACTGGGATAGGAAAAAAAAAAAAATCATTGTTCAGATTTGTACCTGCTGGGAGAGCAAAAAGTGCCACTGGAGAAAAAGGCAAAGCTGGGAATTTGTACATTGCAGCTGGGTATAAGGCAAACTAGTATATTCTGAGGGTTAAATCAAGGCAAGGGAAGCCATAATGCACGTGACAATGACAGGAGAAAGCAAGAGGGCAGTGGGACCCAAAGTCTGAGAACACCCTTAGTGCTAAGGGACAGGGAAGCCAGTTTGTGCTAGCCCTTAAAAAAAAAAAAATCAATTTTGAGCATCTCTCGGTTTATCCCCATTACCACATCTCTTCAGACAAGAGAAGTTACTGTACCTTTTCAGAGAGTGGAAGACTCCACTAGGTCTTCTGGGCAGCTGGTTCACCAGTCTTTAGCTGCCCAGGGCAGTCCTGGTGCTCAGATCATGGCAGAACAGTTAGCAGACTACCTGAGAGAGTTTCACAGCCCTGTAGCACAAATAAACTCACCTGATGCTTCCAAGTCACCATTTTCCTCCTGGAGCACATCCCTCTGACACAATGCTCAGTTTCACACGTTCCAGGGGGGATTAACCACTGCCAGAGCTTGGCCCCACTGCTCCCACAGCAGCTGCCAGCAGACAGCCCTGGGGCTAGTGAGCCCAACTCCTGCTGTGGCTGTGGCAATCCAAAGGGTAAGGGATGGAAAATCCCTGGGCTGCAACAACAGCACCAGCAGGTCAAGGCAGGGGATTCTGCCCCTCTGCTCTGCTCCAGTGAGACCCCACCTGGAGCACTGCATCCAGCCCTGGGGTCCCCAGGGTGAATGTGGAATGATTGGAGCAGATCCAGAGGAGGGCCATGAAGCCGGTGAAGAGGACTGGAGCAGCTCCCCTACGAAGACAGGATGGGAGCTGGGGTTTTTCAGTCTGGAGAAGAGGCTGTGTGCAAACCTCACAACAGCCTTCTGGTACTGAAGGGGACTCCAGGGAAGCTGGAAAGGGATACTTTGTCAGGAGCTGTGGTAATAGGACAAGGAGTAATAGGTCCAAACGCAGAGGGGAAGTTTAGGTTAGGTATTAGGAACAAATTCTTTCTTATGAGAGTGGTGAGGCATTGGAACAGCCTCCCCAGGGAGGTTTGGCTGCCCCATACCTGGAAGTGTTCAAGACCAGACCGGATGGGGCTCTGAGTTGTTCCTGCCCAAGGCAGGGGGGGTAGAACTGGGTAATCTTTAATGTTCCTTTCAATACAGGCCATGCTGATTTTATGATTAATCCTACTGAGGACAATTTACCTAAAATGGCCTGTATGATTTACAGGAAGTACAGAATCTTTAGCAATATAAGCAGAACTCTGAACATAACAGTACAATTGTAACACCATTACCATTCCTCAGCAAGAGATATGGTGCACGCCTCTTCTTCCATCCTCAGGAAAACACCTTCAGCTCCAGCCAGCTCCCAAAGCCGCAGGAGCAGCTGGCAGCTCGGAAACCCTCGCTGTTCCCAGGCCGGGAGCGGCCCCGCAGGCGGCGCTGCTCGGCCCGCGGAGCTGCAGCGCTCCCGGCTGCGGGCGCCCCCTCGCGGCGGCGTTCTGCACTTGCACGCAGCGCTCGGCAGGGCAGCGAGGGGAGCGCGGCCCGGGCTGCTCCGACGGAGAGCGGCCTCAACCGGAGCAGAGCTTGGGGCGCGGCCTCCCAATCACAGGGCTGTATTTAGCTGTGCGATTTGCCAGGGCAATCCCGTTCTTCTGCGAAATCCAGGGCCTGCTAGTTATGATCTAGGGAGTAGCTACTACAGTGTACAAAAATGACATGGCTTGGATCAATTTATTCAACTTCTCAAGGTGATGAAAGTCAAGTAGTCCACCCACACTTAAAAGCAAGTCCCAACAACTCAGAGTAATTCCATTTATAATTTTCTCCTAGAAAAGGAGAAAACTTTTTTCTTTATGTTTTCTGTTTCTTCAGCAGAAAAATAAAAATTACTTCAGGTAAAGCTATCAGAAATCTGGAGACACAACACTGGCAGCAATGACTATCCAATAACTCCCGCTCTTAGGGTTTAGGGAAAACTATTTCAGTAAAGACACAACATCTGAGAGCAGCTAAAACTGCTGTCCACATTTACCCAAATCTCAAAGATTACTCTTAAAATTACTTACAAATGACAGCAAATTACTGCCAGGAGCTGGCTGAGGTCTGCTTAAGCTCTCTGCACAAGCAACAGCTCCATGTGAGCTGTGATGAATTAATTAACCTCTCCAATTCTGATTTAACCCCTCACGTCCTCCATAACCAGTCCTGCAATTCCTGTATTTCTACATCTTTCTGCTGTCCCTGCTTTCTCCCCCAGTTCTGCAGGACACAAGAGGCACAGCCCCTCATGTGTGAGGCACATGAATAAAATGCATTTACAGTGAATGAACAGGACACTTCATTAACTTGAGGCTCTCAGGTAATAAAAAACCAAACCAGTTTAAGCACAGACACCAACATCCAGCTGGTGTAGCACTGCAACAAGCCCGACCCAGATTTGATACTGCAGGACAGCAATATGGAAACCACATGCCCACATGCCTGCTCCACCTGGAAAACGTCCTGTTCACATGCAGCTTCCTAAAACAAACAGAAGCCTCTAACACACCAACCACTTAAGAGACAACACAAACTCGGGTAACGAAAATTTATTCTTTCAGTTAGTCACAGCCAGCTCTTATGCGACCAGGGCAGAAGCTGTTGATGATTCACTAAAAAGAGAGGAAAATAGAGAAATATTAATTACAGAGGCAGTTTTTCAAACTACTTATCAAAAACAATGCTTCAGTTAGAAGTTTTAACTATCAGTTAACTACTACCAGTAGCTAAATCACTATTTAAAAATTTTTATGACCTAAGATTTCACTCTTCCTTTTATAATAAAAATCCTAGGGTGACAGCACAAACCCATATATTCAAAAACCAGGCTAGCTGCTCTTGAGTCTCCTTGGGGAAGCAAGGCTAATCCTAACATTTGTGGGAATTCTATGGTGGTTACCTCTCCTAGAGAAAAGCTACAAGCTACTTTCCTTTTTGTCACAGCTACTAAGCTCACTAAGCTTTGAAAGTTACATTAACTTTAAAAGTACCTGAGAACGAACACAGCAGTTGAAAGTGTTATAAAAATCACCTTAGTAGTGACTTCATTTGTTGGGACCATGATTTTTATCCAAGAGTTACAACACTTTACCCAGGTGTAAGTTTCATGGATTTTTCAGCTGATTAATTATGAAAATATTTGTTCTCTGCTGCCTGGTGTGTGATACACAGCTATCACAATGCACTCCTCACCCTCTGAGTAACAGCCCAGCACAGTTTACAAGACCTTGCAGTCTTCAGTGCCAAGAGGAATGCAGGAGAAGACTTACTACTTCCAGTTGGGTGGCAGCACTCTCTTGGTTTTGTAGTAGCGAGCCAGCCTATGGATCCTGCTCTCGATAAGAATCAGACGGAACTTGGCATCTTTGTCCTGGGAAACAAAGTTACATTACAACCCCAACATCACAACCACTTGCACTTCTCAATACAGAATTCAGATGAGTTTAAAGCAAATAATCCACAGCTACTGCTAAAGACTTGACATTTCCACTACCAATGCTTCAGTACAGTCAGAGTGGGACCAGAAACACATGGTTTAAACACTGCTTTCACAATCCTTTTCAAAGACCATTCTCCTTGCTCGAAGTGCCTCCCCAACCTGAGTTTACTCAGAAGGGAGCTAACATCACACCAGGAGCCTCTGCTTTGTCAAGCTGTACCTGAACTACTGTGTAATTTAAAATCACAGACACTGAGTTATCTAATTAAAGGAGCACTCACCTTTCTGTTTCTCTCAAGATGCTTGCGAACAGCAACTGCTTTCTTGATCAGGTGATAAAGATCCTCTGGGAGGTCAGGAGCCAGTCCCTTTGATTTCAGGATTCTCAGAATCTTGTTGCCAGTAACAAAGCGAACCTGGGCAACACCGTGGGAATCCCTCAGGATCACACCTGAAACAAACAGGTACATCTTACACTGAAAAGAAACTTACACCAACAATGTTGTGAAACTGACCTTACATTACAAGTTACCCAAAAAAAGATCCTCTCCAAGTTACAAACCTTTCTAATGGCAACTGAAGAAATGGCAACTAATGAGTGAGCAAAATACAGCTTATAAAAGCTGAAACACTTTATCTGGGAACACCTAAAAGACAACTGACTCTCCCATCATGCTTAGACAGGTAACACATGAGGTGCTCATCTCTGCCGATACTACTGGAAAATTTTCAATAGGACTCATTAAAGCAACATATTCAATCATTCTCTGGATCCCTTTATATGGAATTAATATTGCTTTCAGGATTACAGTAATAATAAACATTCATTTACACAGCACCTACTTACACTGCATACACACAGCTCATGGCCTGTGTCATGCAAACACTTCAGCTCTGGAAGGGTTCAAACCCCAGAACCAGTCCATGGTGCAGCTGCCCCACAGGGCTCCTGGTATTGGAAAATTTCCTCCAGGAAACTGGGCACACCAAACTTCCCTCTAACACTTATTAGTGGCCATTCCTAAGGACGGGCTATAAGATGAAACAGATGCCTCAAGTCTTCCACTTGGGGAAAAACCAGAAACAACCCCCCAGCTCACCAAATAGGCTCCCTGCAAGAACAACACACATAATGTCTCAGTGGCAGGATATTATCCCAGGACTCTCAGTGGTATCCACAGTGAACACAGGTACACTGGAAATGCTGTGGTGTTCTCTCAGCACCTTATTTACTACAGGTTGAAGGAACAATTACACTATTAGAGTCAGAAAAATGTGGGCTTGTCCCCATTCAGGAGTGGTTTATAATCCTTACCAATTTGGGAGGGAGTCAGGCCTTTTTTAGCCAACTTGTAGATCTGTTCCTTTACATCATCAGAAGTAAGTTTCAGCCACTAAAGAAAATTAGAAAAAAAAAAAAAGCCAAACTGTTAAACAACTGCTTAACACAGAGGCACAGGCAAGCTACATTAAAACTTTTAATAAATGTTAGAAAAAGATGCTTTGTAATGCTTGAAAAAACAATCAAGAACTGAAATTGCACTTTTAATGATAAAGAAATTACATGAAACTGCCAAGATAGGACTATGCCTTTTCCATTAATTTGAGTTAAACAATAGAGATAAAGCTACTGCTTCCATGATTATTAATGAGAAAACAACAGCAACAAGTTACATTATCCTGACTTGCCATGAGCTACAGAAATTCCTGATTTTTTTTTTTTACTTTTTAGTACTGTCGCAGTATGAAACAGAAAAGCACAGCAAAAATAAACATAGAACTGCTCTAAAGATCACCATTTAGGAAAGAATCTAAATAAAACTAAGCAAAAAAATCCCCACAGGAGTTTTAAAAAAACAATATAGCATTTGTTCATCCTAATTGTTATTGAATTGTTTAACCATCAGTAGGACTTCAAGCACCTTCGTATTACCTTATTTTTAATTGTATCTATTTAATTTCAGATTTTGTGTTCATGTTCTCATTTCACTGTTTTTTACTCCATGCTTTTCCACATGCACCACAAATTGTTCTTTCTGCCAACAAAGCGATCCTCCAAGAAATGATCTTGCAAAGGAGGACAGAGAAAGCCTTCCTAAAGTGGAAGTACCCTTGCAAGAACTAAGAGCACACCAGAACCACCTCTTTTCATCCCACGACCACCAAATTGGTTCTAAGTATTTTTGAAGGCAATCGATTTATTCCACAACTGCAAATTCGAGTGTGAAAACAATGATTTAATCTCCAGGAATTACCAGCCTACAGACTCGAAGTATCTGAAGAAATACTTAAACAGAAGACAAAACAAGACTTCTTTGCCAAATAAACCATCTGGCTAGGAAAAAACACTTGCTTCCTCAGTATACTACGGATCATCTCAGAACCACGCAATTTTCAGGGCTGAGGGACTTCTGGAGATCATCTAAAACAACCCCTCCCCAGCGCAAAGTCATCTAGAGCTGATTATAGAGGAGCGCATCCAGGTGGATTTTGAATGCTTCCACAGAGGGAGACCTGTGTAGGAAGCTTGCTCCATCACAAGCCAAGGAAGCATTTACATAGGCCACAATTTGAAAGTGATGACGCCAAACATTACAGGTCTCGTTTTCTTTCCCTCCGCGGGCACTGCGAGCCGCGCTGTGGGTCCCGGAGCGCGCACGGGGCGGGGAAGGCTCTGGGGAAGGCTCTGAGGAAAGTACTCACCGTGGGCACGCTGCGCCTGTAGGGCAAGGCCGACTGGGACAGGCCCTTTCTGCGGGAAGAAGCACATCACACACTCAGCGCCCGAGCTGAGGGACTCGGCCTCTCGGCCGCGGCCCGAGCCTCCCACACCCCGCCGCCATGTCCACACGGCCGCCCGCCTCCGTCGCCATCCCCACACGCGCCGGAGCGCTCCCGCAGCCCCCTTCCCGCCCCCGACCCGGTTCTCGGCGCTCTCCGGCCCACCAGAGCAGCCCCGAGGCGCCCCCCCAGGCGCAACGCCAGCCCGGCCCCGCGGCTCACCCCGGAGCGTGCATGCGACCCATGATGGCGGCAGAGCGGAGCGAGCAGAAGGAACGGCCGCGCACGCGCGCTTCCGCAGGAAGTAGCGGCCCCGCCCCCTGCCCGTGACAGCCAATCAACGGCGACCGGGCCGCGCCACGCGCGCCCCCTCTGCCGCCCCGCCCCCGCCCGCCCCACTGCCGCCCCGCCCCCCCCTCTGCCGCCCCGCCCCCCCCCCTGCCGCCCCGCCCCAACAGAGAGCCGGCCAGGCGCTGGGTTTTATTCCAGAATAGTGTTTAATGTACGTACAGGAGAGTTACGGAGTCACAGCGAACGCGCCCCACGCGGGGCCATATTGGACATCTTTATTATGGTTTAATGCAAGTATTTGGTTCTCAGAGATACGACGGAGGGAGGCGTCCTGCTCTCGCTACCCGCCGGTCCCCCCGGCGCGGTGCCCCCTCAGGGAGCGCCCGGCGAGGGGGACGCGGCGGGCCCCGGGGGAGCCCCGGCCTTAAGGCGGGTGACGGGGGGTCCTACACAACCCTACAGTTGTAAAAAATAGAGAAAAGAGCGTTTACCAAAGATCGCACATGCGTCCAGAGACAGGCAGCTGTCGTACAAAGGCAGTAATAAAAAGTTCAGTGCAAAGTTGGAGGTTAGTAGAGGAAGAGGTCCTAGCGCAAGCTGCTGCTCTCGGATACCAACACAAGGTCTGGAGGGACAATTACACTGGCTGCAGGTCAAACGGTGCATAAAAGATTTTTTTTTTTCTTATCCATTAAACAAGATATAAAAAGCTGTTAAAACTACATTTTCAAGCTACTTAGCATACTGGTATATTCCATCCCAATCAAATATTTCCCTCTTTCACATCCATCTTGGTTTTTCTATGTAGCACGGTAAAATTCTTATTGCAACAATCAGTTTTTTCGTAATTGAGAATAGTGCAAAGAGGTGCAAACTTGGTGCTGGTCCTCTACACGTGAGGAGAGGCCGAGGCCAGATCCCATAGACAACATGAAATCCATGACCATAAAAAGCTCCAGCCAGTGACGATTTTGAAAAAGAAGGGAAAGGCACAAAATGAGTTAAGCTATGAAGAAGAATAAATCAGAAGTCAGGACATGTGCTAACAATAATACAGTACTATACTTTTTTTTGTTTTCAGTCCAGACAACTGTTAAAACTGCAAATAATTTTTAAATGATTTTAGTTTAATTGTACTTTGTGCTGTAAGACACTGTGCTTTAATAACAAACTGCAAAAAAGGCAGTCCATATTGCTTTCATTTTATTTCACAATGGAACGTTTCACAAAAACAGTAGTCTACTTTCCTGTGTTTAAGTGACTTGTGATTCTAATGATGGAATGGAGTAAGTCTCAAAAGCATCAAGTGAGCAGGAAATATATCTAGTTAGTTATATAGTTTATTATTTACAGGCTATATACTAAATGAAAAATATGCAGAGGATGCCTACTACAACTGGGATTTGTTAGCGCCCATTAGTATTGGCCCAGTTTCTAACATTCAAGGTATCATTAGCTTTTTAATTGCAATAATTCCTATGAAATTGGACCATGAATCATTTAGGCACCAGGAGATTCAAGTTTACTTCTCTCTTCTGTATTGAAGAGAGATTGGTCAGTAGCAGGGGAAGATTGGTTTATAAAATAGGTTTTTAGTGTTGGGTAGACAGAAGGCTTTCCCTGTATTGTGTCCTCATTCATAGTTGCATATTTCACTTTAAAAGTTTGCTTCACGATTTTGTACTAAAGAAGTGTGCAACTTTAGAGCTTTCTTTACACAGAACATAAACATCCTAAATCCCAAATAGATGAACAAAAAGGTGACACCTGTAGTGCAGAAAGGCCTAATTAAGTAACCAGTGGTACAAATGGGAGACAGTGACATTTGCACTCCTCTGTCACAATATATTAAAATCTAATATTCTTTGAAATGAAGTAGTTTAGTGGGAGTAGTTGTTACTGGGAGTGAGAAACAGTATTGCTGTGAACTGCTAAAGGAAAAAAAAACCCAGCCAAGTTCCTCTCTCAAAGCTGTTAATATGAACTAATTTCTGGCCTGCAATTCGGCTAGCAGTGGTGCTTTTCAATTAGCGGCCACCCTTTCCCTGGAAGCACAGATGCAAATGCCACTTTGGATTAGTGTTTGAATCTGTTCCACACTTAATCACTGCAGTATTGAAAAGTTCTAGAAATTACAACAAAAACCTCCACTGAGAAGCTGAGTACATTTCCTACAGCACCACATTCAGCCAGTCTTCATTCAATTTTTGGAGACCACGGGTAGAAAATGGAGTAGAAAAAAAAACTTATTTAAGTTGATCAAATTGTGAAGATTAGTATAAGTGATGCTATTTGTAAATAACACATACTGGGAAAAGGCTTCCAGTAGGACCTGCAAGGTATCAAATATGAGAATGTTCCCCCTGTATAAGGAGCTCAAAGTTAATATGTATACATATTTAAATACCAGAAATGAGGTAAAAGAGAAGCATTTGAATTATAAGGCACCATTATTTACAACTTCCACTATTGGCACGCACTCCAATAAGTCTCAGAGAAGCATAAATATGGAATTAAATGTTTTTAAGGAATTTTTCCAGCCCTTCAACCTTCATTTCTACAGGTGTGTGTGCTGACACCAAAAGTTTACCTGTCGCTGTTTCTGTGATGTCTCATTAGTAGTGGGAATGTAATCCTAAAATATGCAATTTCTTTGATGTTCTCCAGCATTGTGTCATGGGTGACACAACAGTGACAACAAATTAAAAGCAAAAATGCACCGCATCCATAGGCCTAATGATTGAGTTATGGTTCAACCAACCAGCATGGTCAAACTGCTCATCTCACCTTCACTGATGGCTTAAAAACACCTTCCTTTACCCACAACTCTTAAATGCTTACAAGCGATGCTTTGATAACATCACATGGGTATAAACCAGGTTTTTTTGCAATCCTCCAAATTAGGCTACCTGAACATTGGTCCAACATATCTGTTGAAATGAAGAGTCTCTTGTTTTCAGATGTACAGGTTATCTTCAAGTAGGAAGATGCACAAAGCACAAGTGAATACAACTGTTCTGGTCTGACTGAGTTCACAGGTAGGGTGCAGCAGTCAGTCGATACCAGTTAACAGTCTCCTTGCTCAAGTTGAAGTCCTTCAGTGGGAGTGTAATTCCACCTAGGAAGAAGTTCTCCCGTAACGATTCTGCACTGAGCACACTTAACTGCAGCTCCCTCTGTTTCAGAGTCTCCATGCTGTATCCGCTGTACACGAGCTGGGAGGTGAGAAGTCAAGAATTTTCTGGTTAGCCAAAAGAAATTACCCAGACTGCCCTCTCTTCTGCCTGCCTAGCCACCGACAGATGTCTGAGCTACACACTGTGACCATTCAGCACATCCCTTTCTCAGACAATGGGCTGAAGGACATCCCTGTTTTATTTTGTGCTCCAAATGTTAAGCGTTTAAAATGACTGAAGTACTATTTACACACCAAGACTTCTGAATTAATTCTTCTCCACATCATGAGTCAGTGAATCCAGGGCAGGGGGAGTTTTAGTTTAAGATTCCTTACCTTCTCCACATCAGTCCTCAGTCTGAGAAATTTCTGCTTCCTTGTAATAGCACACTGACCCACTAAGATGTTTTAGAAGATCTTATGCTATAAGATGCTTTATATTTAATCAGGGCACAAAGTTTTTGGAAACAGTTCCTTTTCCATTTATACATATTATGTATTTTTGAGACTATTTTTAGTGTAAAGCAGTACTATTTTAATTACTGCTTGGAATAAGAGATTATAGTAAGCTATAGGAAGTTATCACATAAAATTTCACTTGCCATTTCATTGAAAGTTGGGTTTCTTGTCTTCCGGGAGATTTTGGTTTTGCGTTTGGATGTTTTGTGCGTGTCTGGAAGTAAATAGGTTTTCACATAGGGATTTGGATCTGCACCATCTTCTGTAACCTACAGCCAAGGAAACAAGACAAGTTAGAAAACTAATTAGGGCCTAACTGCATATTTATTTCCAAGAGCGTAGACTTTGTAATCAAGTTAATCAAAAGCAGCAGTTAATTAAGTAGGCAGTTGGAAAATTTAGAAGAAAAGAGAGAGTTTCACAATTCCTGCATCAATCTAAGTCAAGATGGTAACTGAGAAAATGGAAAGTTTTTGGCAGTGAGTGCAGTATCTCCCCTTACCAGGTCTTTGATGTGCATCACCATGACAAATAGAGTGCTATTTCTATAGGATATGGATAGCTTCACTTCTCCTCCCACTTTGCCTGAGGTAGGACTCGATGGACTTGTATCTGAAACAACAGACAATTATTTCTTCTGTAATACTGGTACATTTTCATCACTACTATACTGACTTATCACATATGGCAACAAACAAGCCTTTGACCAAGTTCAGTTCCTGATTTTATTTCTAGCTCTCTAACAATGGAAAGGCTACAGGCTTTAAAGGTTTTTGCATTCTCTTGCAAGAACCAGCCTGGAGGTTTGGAGTGAAAACCTGAATAATTCAAGCAAGCCATAAACAAGCCCAAGTGATCACACACATTATTGCAATTTTTGGTATGCATGTCCTTGAAATTGTATGTAGGCACATTTGAAAAGATAGTTGATGCAGCTTTCAATGAGAGAAAACTACAGTTAAGTAAAAAACATTTCAAAGATTCACGGTGTAAATGTGTCAAACTATATAATTCAATTTATAAACATGTCTTACCTGCAGGTCTGGCTATTCCATCTATTCCTTCCACTTTGTCATCACGAAGTAATGGATGGAAAAAAGTATAAACAAGATCACACTAAATTTGGAAGAAAAGTTACATGTTAGTTTAAGAGTTAAAAAGCACCAAAACTCGAAAACTTGCATTTGATATAAATTATGTGTACTCACTTCTGCTACCTCTGGAGAACTGTTCATCAGGCTCTGTATGTAGCTGTTGAGCTCCACTTTTCTTTTGGCTGCTACATCTTTGATATGTGTTCTTCCCAGAACCATCTTATTAGGAAAGCTACATGAAAAGAACAACACAGAGTTTTCAGTTACTTTATCAGAAGTAAGTACAGTGGGATTCCATTGTCATTTCCATCCTGATGTGCTGACATCTGGGTTTTTTTTGGCCAATCCAGAGTGGAAACTCAGCATAGGTTATGACACTCCAGAAAGGCAAGGAAATATTTATAGGTAATTATTATATTTGATATGACCCACAGACCACAACACTGAGATGCTCCTCTGGATCTCCTCCTTAAAACTGAGAGACAACTGCTTTTTCCTTTAATTGCCAGCTTTGAGGTCTAGTTTGCCTCTCAGAAGTTTTGTCTCCATTTTAAGCTATTTCTTCCCCCACCCAGCTGGGAGCAGTTTTGTTGCTTTGGTAATAGTGATGAGTGAGTTAGGAACATACCCTGGTAACTTCCAAAGAGGAAAGAGAATGCCAAGTTTGTTGTGGAGCTCCTGGAACTCATCAAATGTTCGGAAGACAAATGTTGGCTCAACTTGCCCTTCTCTCAAAACTCTTACTACATAGATCTGCCCAAAACACAAAAATAAAAGTAGTTGATATAAAAACATTATAAAATGACTTAACAATATAATTTTTCTTCACAATCAACTCTTCTGTAGTAATTCTTCTCCTGAATACATATCCCATTACTATATCCCTTATTCCAACACTCGCATTTCATAGTAGAGTTAGAATTCTAAGTAGTTTAAGATGCAAAGTAACATCACATGGTCTTCCCACAAGCTAGATCCACAGTGGACAAATGAAGGGTGATGATGAAGGTAGGTAAGGCTGAACTGTGCACAATCTCCCTTTGAAGCCTCACTGGAAGTCCATACCAGGTATACAAAATGTTAACACTAGTGCAGGATTGAGACATGTATCTGTGGGGCCAGAACTACAAAAGAACCTTTCAGGTGTATTTTTTTCAATTTAATTCCCTCCTGATTCTAAAGGATTCCACTTTTAAAGTGATAATTTTGTGGGTGGATGCAAGTGCACTGCACTATACAAAAATAATTTTTCAAAGTATTGTGAGTACAGTCACAGGATACATTCACATTATTCAAGGGAAATGAAGTTTGAGAGCTGCACAGAAAATTCAGTTCAGCATCCTCATTTTATGGGCAGAGGAGTTACACTTTTAACATATAATTTAACTTTAAAAATCTAGACAGAATCTAGACCATCCTAACAATTTCCTGGAAGAGGCGAGGCTGTTTTGGCTTGGACCAGGATACTCAAATACATTTATTATACAGTGATTCACTACAAAGCTCTTGACTTCCAGCATTAGTCAGATTTGTTCTGCTTTCCCTTGCTGGTGTCCTACCAGATTAAGACATTTACAGCAAACACAGCTTGGAAAGAGATGTACATTTGCATCAGTCAATATAGCTCACGTTATACAAAAGTTCAGGACAATGTAACTTGATCTGATTACTCCAGCCCAGCAAACAGCAGTAGAGAAATAAAACAACTAAAAAAATTTGAAGAAGGTTGCACATCTGCATAGGAATTCAAACATTAAGTCTCAAAGTGTAACTCAGGTCTATTAAAATCCTGAGGGCAAATTGCAGTGCTAGGTGCCTCTAGTAAGACTAAGAGTGTAAGTGCATTAGTAGAGGAAACAATGCTTTTACTTAGGAGGAACAAATCAAACTTTAATGGAAGGTCAGACCAAAACCAGAGTGTCTCATTTTACTTACTTTACTTCCTACTCAGGAAGGAGCCATTTTACAGAAGGCAGCTACATAAAAGTCCATCAGCATGACTCAAATTTCTGTATTTTAAAATAATCTCCACCAACACTACTTCTGCCCTTTCTATTTCCTTCTAGATGCTTTTCAAGAGGTGTTTTCATTTTGCAAGATATTATGGGATGCTAGAAATGCCAGTCTGTACTCTAGAAGCGCTGTTGCTGGTTTACCCTGGCCAGCAGCTCAGCACCCACACAGCTGCTTGCTCACTCCCACCCCCTCACCAGTGGGACAGTGGGGAGAACAAGAGCAAGAGTGAGAAGAGATCTGTGGGCTGAGATGAAGACACTTCTGGGGAGGGAAGGTGACGCAAGACAATCGCCACAGCCCACAGGCAGATCCATGCTCAGCCAGCTCCCAAACAGCCACCTTGGAAGACAACCCTCTCACATCTCCTGCTTTCTTCCTCTACACCTGCCTTTTATTGCTGACAGTGACATTATACACTGTGGAATACCCCTCTGGCTAGTTTTGGTCAGCTGTCCCTGTCCCTTCCCTGTGTCTTGTTGGAAGAAAATACTCCCTTATCCTCCCTGAGTGGAAACAGCTCCCAGGTACTTACGTAGTGTTTATCTGGGTTGTATCTCTTCTGATACGTGAACACGGACACTTGTTTGATTCGGCCGTCTTGTTTGAGAGAATAGGTTTTAGCAGAAAACGACAGGATGGGCTCATCATTAGAAGGCAGACCTGAGAAACGCAGCTGAGCCAAGTTGTGAATGAAGAAATTGAACTTTGTGGCAACACTCCCCAGACTGGATTCGATCAGCCTAGAAAACGGAAACATCAAAACACACGAAAAAGGTTCTGTCAATTCATCAGACTCAAGCTGAAGAAAAATAAACCCTATTTCTTACTGACAAAGAAAAGGTTTTTGAGTGATCATTGGGCTATATAAATAGTATCATATCAACATTTAATAGAAGACTCAGTATCCAAATTTGGAACAGGTTTTTAGTGAAGACATGAAGGCTTTCCAGACACGCATCCAACTTTGGAGCCCTGGCAAGACATGGACCTCTTGCAGCAGCTCCAGAGGAGGGCCACAGGAATTATCAGAAGGATGAACACCTCTCCTGTGAGAACAGTCTGAGAGAATGGGGATTGCTCAGACTGGAGAAGGCTCTGGGGAGATCTTATTGTGGCCTTTCATGGGGAGGCCATTCCTGCTTAATGGGAACTTATACAAAAGATGGGGACAAACTCTTTAGCAGCACCTGCTGCAAGAGGACAAGGGATAAAGTGTATGAGGACAGATTCAGATTAGATATAAGAAAGAAAAATTTTTTTACAGTAAGAGTGGTGGAACAGGTTGCCCAGAGAGGTTGAAGATGCCAGGATACATCTCTGAGGAAATTCATCTAGTTGTAGATGTCCCTGCTCAGTGCAGGAGGATTGGTCTTAGATGGCCTTCAAAAGTCCCTTCCTGCCTAAACTTTTCCATGATTCTAAGTTGCATGCACACCACTGCAGTTTCTCCTGTGTATCTGAAGTACAGTAACACTTTTATAACACATTGCAACATCTCAGTTACACTGTATGCACTCCTCCACTTACAGTGGGTCATCATCCCTCCCTCCCCAGTGTGCAAAAGCACTTCTCCAAGAGAACTTCTTCACCATGCTTTCCATCATATACTCTGCTATTAAATAATTTAGGATGTATTCAAAATGTAACTGTTAAACAGCCAGACAGAATTATTTACTCTCAGCACTTTAATTATATTTCACACCAGGTCACCCCTAAAATCTAGGCAAGGTACTTTAGCACAAGCATGACTCTTACACAGAATTAATTGATCTTACTTATGTAGTTAACTGATCTTTCATGAGTACAGTGTAACTGTTCAACTTGCACAGACTTTGTGACCATCCCTAATAGGTTTTTCCCTAACAGAAATCTACCATTAAGAAGATGAAACTGAGAGATATTTTAGTTTTCCCTTATCCAGTACCTTGTAAAGAAAATGGTGGCTTCTGCATCTGTTGTTTGGGGCTGGAGAGCATCCTGGACATACTTCAAATCCTGAACCCCACTTAGTTCTGGTAGACCAGAAGAAAGCATCTACAAGAAATTGAAATTTAGTTTTAATGCAATAAACCAAATATGATTTTATACTGAAACGATTAAGACTGAGACCCTCAAATTCATTTGTAGCTGCACTAATTTGCTTAATACTAACAGCAATAGACACCAATTACTTATAATCAGCTGTTATTCACTATTTCTGCTGAATTAAAAACAGTTAAAAACTCTTTGCAGTGCTATTTGTGGTAGTACATTATTTTTAAATTTTCAAGAAAGAGGTGGGCAGTAAAAAAGCTTAAAAGATTCCAAATGAAGCTTTCCCAAAAAGTAGATCAGATGTTTCTGGCTTTTAAAAAAGGCATGCATTATGAATTTCTGCAGCATAAAAAGCATAGTTTTTAATACAACCCAGCATGACAGATCTATCAATTCAATTGAATATGAAAAATGATTACCAATGAAAGTAGGTTAAGGAAGAGGCTGGCATGTTTCCTTATCAAGTTGTAAGCTTGGCAACAGAGATCCACAAACAGCTGAAAGCGAATTGTGGGTTTTTCCCCACCATTAATGACATAAGCCATATCTGATGTCAGCACAAAAGGAGCTCGATCCCTGTTCAAAAAGCACAGAATTCATGAGTTCATCATAAGGTCTCTTCATTGTCATGTGCTTCCTGCTGCCCTCCATCCCCATCCTGAGGTAATGATATTAAATATTCCATTAATGCCATTTCATGGGTTTGGATTGGGCTCCTCTTCCAAATGCTGGCCCAGGGTACACAGCACATTGACATGGTACTGGACCTACAGCAGATCCCCAGAGCAGCACTTGGAAAGAAAATCACTTCAGTCTCTACATTGCTTAGGTACAGAAAATACCTTTTAAAGCTACCAAACATTTGTGCATGTCCCAAAAACTTCCCGAAGTCGATGTGGAACATATGCCCGGTGTTCCGGAGCATTATGTTATCATTGTGGCGGTCACAGATTCCCAGGACATAAGTGGCTACACAGCATCCTGCACAAGAGTAGATGAAGTTCTCTGAAGCCTGGGAGGGAGAGAAAAGAAGTGAATTGAGGTCAAATATCAGCGGAAAAACGTAATTCACGTATTCAATAGTCAACCTCAATGAGTGCAAAATCCAACCCAGGCAAAAAAAAACTTCCTTTTTTTCCCCAAATACTGTTCTTCAAACAGTTACCTTTGCCAAAATCTCTTGATATCCCACTTTCCAGCAAAAATGGTTATTTTATTTGATTTTTAACATAAATGAAAGAGAAAATAGGAGTTAGCAAAGAAAAGGGTACAAGACTTGTATTTCCAATGTATTGTAATGGCATTATAGTACAAAAAAGGATGTTAATTTTTGAATCTCACATGTACAAGTAGAGGCCGCTGCTCCTAACTACAATTAAGAGCAGCCTTCTTAAATTTTACGTACATTTTTTCTATATCCAATAAAAACTCTTGATGAGAATCCTGAGAATCCACCTGGCTCCTATTTATGGGGGGGGGGGGGGAATTTTAATTTGCTCTTTTTCAAGTATAGAAAAAAATTAAGTTTCTTAAAGACACAAACCAAACGTTTCAATGGAAGACCTGGAATATGAATGTCATTCTTTCATCAGATTGCACTTAGCCCTTTTATAAGATCCTAAAAACAAAAAACAGTGCTGAAAAGTTACCTTTTCATACTCCTCCTCTGTAGGATTATACTTCCGCAACCATTCAGCCAGAGGCTTGTCCTTAAAAGAACCTGTCACTCCATATTCCACTTGAATTTTCCTAAGTGTATCTGAAGCAGGAACAAGCTCTACCATGCCTTGATATAGAATAAAATAAAGTGTATTTAGCCATCTCCTTAAGTAATTCTGCATTTTTATTATTCATTCCTAACAATGATGAATCTTACAGTTTTAGACCAACCTCCTTGAGATCCTGGTTCTGTGTAAAAAAAATTCTATTAGTCCCCTAAGCATTTCCACAGACTATGTTACAAAGTAAACCATGAAACATGTAGCAATCCAACTTAGATTACTTCACTACAACTAGTTACAGTTGCTACAATATATACTTAAGTTATACTTTGAATAATTAGTTTCTACCACACAAACTTTTACTCTAAATTGGGCAAAATACTTTGATGCAGGGAATTCCCACACACTGATAGTGAATTAATCTAGTAACTTTATCTTTATTGTCAAGTATTGAAACAGACCAGACAGTGGACTTCATATGTGGCCTTACTTTGGAGAAGTAATTTACTAAAAATATTTGTACAGCTAAATCATAAAAGGAAAACATTTAGTTGATTAACAGAATTTTACTTCTGTTTTGGCAAGAGCCACTAAAGGTACATCTGTAATTTACATCCATTTGACTCTTCCCCTTCAATCTTTTGAGTACTTTAAGGACACTAATATTAGCAACAAGAAAAAAAAAGCTACATAAATCAAGTCATCATTCAGAGTAGGAGGAAAAGCCATCTGTTTCTCTAAAAAGCAAGTCTTACATAAATAGAAGCTTTTTGCTTAGTTTTGCCAAACTAAATTTCCATCTTTTCCATGTATTTAAGAGTTTTAGTCATGCTGTCCATCTGAATAAAGAAATATTTAATTTATTGTTTATCATCTTAAATGTCTTTGGTTTCTACTAGCTAGCTCTAGCAAAAAGCTTGTTCAAGGTGCAGGGCACAGTATTTGCACTCAGAGTTCTGTGACCTACTTTCAAGCCCCAGAGACAAGTTCATATTGCCAAGGAACTTTCACCAGAATATGACACAAATGCTGGGGGACAGACAGTGTGCGTGCGTGTCGAGGGCTGGTTCAAATTTTTCTTCTTTTTGCACGTTTCAGTACCAGAATGATACTCCCTGACTCAACTGCAGCAGATTCCAAATACTTCAGCATTTTGGTTCGCATTGGAATACTTTCACCATAATTAAACTTTCAGAATAAGGATTGCTGTAACAACATTATTTCCTTGTGTTGCAGTAAGAGCAACCTGGATTTTTATCACTGTATTTGTTTGTCCCACTGTTCAGTGACAACAAAACGCTCAAAAAAACAAATCTGGATGCCACTCAGCCATCAGGAAATTCAGAACAATCTAACTTATTATACTCTCAAGTACTGAAGTTCCTTGCAGTGGAACTGTTCCTTGGCACCTTCTGCCCAGAGGTTTTTCATTATCAGTGTGACAAGAAATTGAAGGGGGGAAGCAAAGATGAAAAGCAATATCTGGTTTAGCACCTCGGTCTTTTCCAGTTGAGAGACACTTGAAGATAACCATCCTTAGATCCAGTCCCTCCTGCAGCCAGATCTTATCCATGATCTTAATCATTTGTAAAGCCAACATATCTTGTCTCAGATCTTCTCCAACCTTAAATAGAAAAATAAAAAGTTAACCAGTGACACAACAAACTTGAAAGAGAAACAGGCTACAATTAAACTTTCACATGTGGTAGATTTTTATGTTTTATGAACTGTTCACTTGTTGCTTTCTAGATACACAGGAGCAAACTCCTGGAATAACTAAGCTTATTGGTCTATGATAAAATTAATTGATACCAATGAAATAGTGATCATCATTCAACTTCTTTATTTTCTCCAATACACATAATAAGACCTACCTTAAACATCACATTAATTTCTTCTCCCAGTGGGTCTGCATTTATCAGTGCAACTTTGAGTGGTACTGCATTGGAGCTGAAGAAAGAACAGGCCTGCAAGTAGATTTAATGTCAATGGTCAGAAAGGACTATTCCTGCAAGCCCAGAAAACAAGACATTCTGACAACAAGCAGGTTTGACACACAATGTGTCCATTCAGACTTTTAACATTTCCATTGTGGTGAATACGTGCTTCCTTTGAATAACAAGCCCTTTGGCTGTTATTTGTTGAATTCTTGTACAAAAGCCAACAGTGCTGCACAGTGATGTTTCAAACATTCTGAAGAGTGAATAAAACATGAATAAATATTTTATCAGCAGCTTTTTCTTGAAACCTAGAAGATGTATTAAAAATGTGCATTTGTGTGTTTCACAGTACCTTCTCATTTATCTGCTTTCAAGTCCCTGCTCATGATTTAATAGTTACAGTAGAGAAGGAAAATGAGATGAGCTGTCTCTCAAAGACAGGATTAGTTCAAGCGTTAGCAAACCTTTAGGTTTTCAGTCATGCGTGATGATATAATCAAGACTGTGGTTGAACAGATATTGTCAAACCTTGCAGAGTTCTGGAAAAATAATTTACCTGCTTCTCCTACATTATTACTTGCTGGACCTTCACAATTAAATAAAGCTACTGCCTCCCTCTCCAGCATATCTGAACACAATCAGTATCAGGTAGTTTCACGTGTTTCACAGTAGTTACTCGCTGCTTGAACTTTATATGCGTGGTCAATTTCCTCTTTTGATTACTAATGCACACAGGACATTTTCATGCACTTTCAGAATTGCTGGTCTCAGGAGACAGGGTCTGAAGATGTAGTAAGTTATTACAGATATATGTCTATGCTTTTTAACACAAGTGCCCTTGTTGGTTTTACACTGTATTTGCACACATTTTATCTCTGCTCACCGAATTTTGCTGCCTTATTCAATCAGTGTTTTTGATTAAACCCCATCTCCACAGCATAAAGAGCCATCAAGCACTTGGTCCTTTTCATTTGTAAAAGCTGTACCTAGATGAAATTTTTACAAAAGGGTTTTGAAACCCTGAATGTGCAGTACCTTAATATTTAACTCTTTTGCCACAAGACTGGGATTGAGAGGCAAACGGCATTTGTTCTTCAAGAAAAATAACTGCACACGCTCCATGCCATTTTGCAAGGCAGCCTGCAGACAGAAAGAAAATTCAGCTGACATTTTCCTTATTGAATCATCTACAGAAAACTTCTGGACAAAGTTACCCTGAAGGCACTATTTCAACTCCTCAATGTCAAAGCAATGCTAGAAACTACAGCTCCTGGTTTAGCTATGACAAATACCTAAGCTTAGCAATGTAACACTCATCACACATGTTTGTGGGGTTTTTTTTGACTGAACCAGATGACAGCATCCCACTCTACCAAACTCTATGTTCTATCATCAGCACAAAAACAGATATCCCATTCCTTTGCATGATGAGATCATTCTTCAGCAGTAATAGGTTTAAACTAATTTCCAGTTGATCATACACAGAAACCATCCTATACTTTCTTGCCCTACCACCTCACCACCATATGTTTTAGGTGACAAACTTGACAAGAGCATCAACTTCATCAAACTTTGCAGAGCAATAGATTCATAAAACTTCCTATACATTTACATAACATTTTGAATTTAGACTAAAAAGACAATTAAGTGGATTTGTTTTGAATTAAAAAATATACACACCTGCCGAGCAGATCCACTCATTTGCTTTACTCTTTCTGCTACCATTCCAAAGAGCTGCACTAGCCTGGTCTGCTTCTCCAGCTCTTCCCTCAGCCTTTTTCCACAGACTGAAAGAAAAGCTCCCAGAATTTGCTCATACCTTACACCAAACTTTGTATCATACAGTGTATCCTTAAGAAGCCTGAAATAAAGGATATAAGTTAAATTTTCCTATGAAAAATACAGCAAACAATGCAATATTAAGACATAAAAATAGTTTAGTGAATCAGTACTATGTATGTCAGAAGTTACTGATATAAAGGATAGAAAAAACAAGAAGTTTGTGCTTTGTAATGGCACTATCTTTCATTAAAAAAAACAAACCGACAACCAGGATCTACATTCTGTATAATCACCATTCATAACAACCTTTGTTATGTTATTAAATGATGATGTTAAGAAGGACCTTTTTATCTGAAATATTAATCTTGTGGCACACACATTACACGAGCAATGAACAAAGAACCCCTTACCAGTACAGGTAGTGCGCAATCCGAATGCTTCCCAGTGCCCGAGCCAAAAGAAATTTCACAAGAGCACTGTCAAGGTAGGTTTCATACTTCAATGCCTAAATACAATGGAAATTACATAAATCAGGTCTGCACTTAATTCATGATTAAGACATATTCTGTGACTAATGCACAGAGTTACCACAAATACTTTGGACAGTCACAAAGAGATTATTTATTAAATTGTTTCCCCTACTGTGCATTACAGTTAGAGGCACACAACTGCACTTCTGCTACTGGTCAGAAGCAATTCCTTTGGGTTTTCAAGAGCCAGAAAAATTCAAACCTCTGTGTAGGCAGAAAGTCTCACCTGCACAAACTGAGGGAGGAAATCTGTTAACTCGTCATCACTCAATGTCTCTATCCAGCTCACAGCTGTATTTCGTACTTCCTGATCAGCAAACCTAGAAAGTCACCACAAACCCACATCAAGTTTTCTCTGTACATGTAGGATTTTTTTCTTTTTTTGAGATCAGCTAGATAGAAAAGCAATCACAAAGTCTTTAAAAGCTCAATAAGGGACCTACAAGGCCCTTCATCACCTAAGATGCAACCACATGTGCATGTTTAGGACAAGCACACTCAAACCCTCTCAAAATGCTGGCTGTATAAACTCCTGTCCTGTTGCATGTTAAACTTCAGAACCCCAACCACAGTTGCTGTGCTTTCACTACATGACTTGGTTAAACATACATCAATAAAGTAAGCATGGGGTTCTTTAAAATTTTAAAAACATTTAACTTTTTCTGCAAGAAATTCAGCAGTATTTTCCCACAGAACACCATTCCAGGATCTTCTACCAAAGAAGAGTCATTTAATGCTGAACAAAACACAAGAGATTTTACTACAGTTTTCTTACTTTGAATCAAGTAGTTCCAGTGCAGCTAAGGGTGATAAAGGAGGCCACCTCTGAAGTAATGAATATATTTCTGGAAGACTTGCCCAGTCCCAGTGAGGGGCACTAACCAGTATTTTTGGTAGGCTATTAGGATGGCTATGACAATAATGTCTCTTCTCCCACAAAAATTCTTTATCTTCTTTCGACAGCCTGCAGACAAGAGCATTTCAGTTGATAATGCACATCACAAACCATCACCTGAATAACCCCAATGCCCCTGATTGTTGTATTCAGACAGATAATTTAACAAACAAAATGGAATTACATTGAAATTACTCTTTCCTCCACAAAAGTCAAAATAAGAAGCCAAATAAAGCCTCAAACATTAAGGAAACATTTGTTCAAATTTATAATTTGGGCAGGACAAAAATAAGTTTTAGTATAATCTGAAATAAACCAAAACCATTAATGTTTGGTGCAGATGAGTAGGAAAAGCTGACAGAAAAGCTCCCATGGCACATGAACAGCCACTGCTGGAACACCCTGGAACTGAGAAACTGCCAAGTAGGAACAGGTGACTATAACAGGCAGGCAAAGGGGCAGCAGTCTTGTAGCAAAAAACTAACAGCACCAGCCAAGGAAAACAGAAGGAAATTCAAGTCAGGTAGTACCATGATTTCACACATTTAATTCAATCTCTTGTTTCAGTCTCTACAGGTCTTCAAGATATATTAAAAAAAATTAACAGAAACTCAAGAATATATAAGCATTCCATGCCCTAGTTACAAATTGTCATGTGCAAAAAGAGCCCAGCTCTTTCTGAAGAGGAGATGAACATACCCAATGGTGCTATCCTTGGAGAGAATGGCAAGGAGACGTTCTCTCAATGGTTTTTCTAATGTTTCTACAGAATGATGCACAGTAGTCTTTGCAGCTTGAGGAATTTTATATTCAATATCAAAAGTATGGGATGGGAAATCAATCTGAAAAAAAAAAAAAAAAAAAGATAGATGATGCAAGTCCTGAAGTAGACAAAGCTCACCCTTCCAGCAATCTCAGATGTTTGAGTATCTGAAATCTTTAGTTCTACAAGTGAAACAGTCCTCAGATACTGTTTGCTGAGTATTTTTTTCCATCTCAATTCTTCTACATGACTACAGCTCCTAAATGTACAGCTGTGTTATTGCACAACGCAGTGGCTGGAACACTCCTCAGAAGAGAAGTGAGAATGCTTAGAGCAGAGATAACCAGAGGTGTTCAAACCCACACCAGTGGTTTCCACCCAACCACCCACTCAGGCCATGTTTTGGGCCATGCCTAGTAAGGCACCTTCTCTTTGGAGAGAAGATTGAATTGAGAAAGATAAGTGCTTGTGTTCCGTAAAGGAGCTGGAATTGCTCCTGCTGGTGTCCAGACCACTTCCATCTCGGCACACGTTTCTATGGATTGCTTTCAAAAACATTCTCTCCCAGTCCTGCCAGCATGACATGCCAAAGCACTTCTGATTTCTCTTACTTCCAGACAGTTATTCAAAAACAGATTTGCAGAGACTTCCAGGAGCTTCCCATTCTTTGCCCTTACAGTTTAGTAATCACTGTTCTATACTGACTTTCAAATATTAATGAACAGTACTTTCCCTCTCCCCAAAACATTCACCTAATAGGACTTACAAATCACAATATTCAAACAGAGCACAGAGTAAATCAAAATTAAGTACAACCTGCAATACTATTCTGTCCATATTTCCTTTCTTACTGGTCATCCCTGACACATGATGTGGATGTGATGTGGTCCACAGTTGCAACAGCTTTGTCCCACTAGTTAACAATCTGAGAAAAGAACATGTACAGGTTATTAGCATCACAGCCTGTTTGCTTCACCAAAATATTAGTTGTTTAGTTGAAATTAATTTACTGAGTTTCACTGGCTGTCATCTGTACTTTAAGTCCTTTAAAGGGATGCACACAGCTTTTAGGTGGAAAAGGCCAAAGAAAAAGTTCAGTGTTGATTTAGTTGACACAGATAAATTAGGTGCTCCCTGTTCTTTAAGTCAGAAAAGGAATACTTTTGCCTCTGAGAAAAACTGAAAATACACACACACACACACACACACACACACACACACACACACACAAACCCCCTCTCTTTCTTAGCTTCTAGAAAAAAGACTCAGGCATATGAATCTTACAGGCATCACCATTTGCTTGGACTTCTCACATTACCAGATTCTGCAAGGGCATATAAAATGACATTTGCATTTGCCAGTGTATTCCCAACATTAAAACCATTTCCAGCTGTAGTAGGGCACAACTGAAGACACTTCATAAATCAATTAAGTGTTGAATGTTAGGTACAGAAAACTATCAGTCTTTCAAAATCAAAATGTTGCTCAAAAGACTGCTTAAAGGCCAAGGCTTAAGTATATTTTGCAAGACATTTTAGGGTTTATAAGTATTTCAAATAAAGAACAGGTTGTTATATGTAAATATTGATTAACTAGGAGCTTGTCATGCCAATAAAAATGACCAAATCATGCCAGTAAAGCACAACTGAACAGCTTATTCTTTTTAATAATTCTCCAATTTAATACAGTTGCCACAGCCTTCTGTCTCATCTACAAGTAATGATGACTTAAGCCACTCCACATGCACTTCAGCAGAAGGAATTCTAACTTGGCCATGGATTCTTCCAAAACATATACATGACCAGTTTTGTTCTCCCCATATTTCAGTTAGTTTCGAGTTGCAGCTCCTGCCTGACACTGATGCTATTTTCAGCTGTAAATGGAGTATTTGGCTACCAGTTTTAATTACCTAGGTCTGGATTTAATTTATGTGGACTACAAGTGGGTTAGACCACGAAGCATCTCTACAGCTCTTACATACAGGCCACTCAGCAAGCTCCGGCACAACACACACCATTGTAGTGCTCTGCATAAAAAGAAAATACAGTTTTCTCCCCAAACTAACTCCTATGAGAACACCATGAACACAAGATAAATTTGCAATTCAAATAAAAAGCTGTGTTTTCAAATACTGTGAAATGTGGTATTTAGATAGGAGACTGAAATGCAGCATTTAAACAGAAGGTTGAAATAAGCATCGTTTGTGAAAAGAAATCCAGGCTTTGGTGGAGACTGAAAGCAGCTGCAGGCCATCTTTACAATGCTGGAAATCCTAAACTCTGTGACACCCTCAAGCTGTTGGAATCATCACCAGACAAAAGAGAAAGCAGAGCAAGTAAACTCAAACCCAGAATCAGAGGACACAAAGCACACGAAACAGGCACAAGCAATAGACAGCAGTAACTGTCCAGGAAAGACCTGGCTGCCTTTCTGCAGCCTTGCTTGACAATTTAAACTCCCAGTAGGACCTGGAAGTCAGCAGCACACAAAAATAGGAAACCTTAAGTATGAATGTAGAGGCTGTTTTACAGTGGTGTGATCACTTCTGCACCACGATGTCTAATTTGGGCACTGTGGTTCCAGCCTACTGGTTAATGTCTCACTGAGTAGCTGCCCCAGTGATAAGTGTTTTGGAATGAGCTTTGTAATCAAACTTGGAAGAACAAAGCAACTTGAACCAATCCAGAAACACTCAGCTTAGGGAAGTTACAGCAGGCTTTTCATTCTTAGTGAAAAACATGTAACAGCATCCAGCAGCTGTATTTGAAGGAAAGTCAGTTCAAACTAGAAACATGCCACAAGTTTAACACACTTGCTAATTATCCCTTTATTTTAATTGTTTCAAATAAATCCAGCTCTAAATCAAAAGGAATAATTTTAGAATATTCTGGGGTATAATCATCCAAGCAATATTCAACAATATTCCAGCAGCGAAGCTTTTTTCATCTAGTTAGATGGAAATCCTACAACACAAGACAACGTTTTGTCCTCTCTTTAATGAAATGTATTTTTTCTGAATCAGTATAGTTTACAATTCCTACTTTTATCATGGCCTACTATATTCAATATCAGAGAGTCAATTTCTATAGTTATGGGTGTGGAGGAAGCTCTACACAGAGCAAATCATATTGATAATCTTACCCATGGTTTGGATACTTACCGCCTAAAATCAAACAGAGGTAGAGAAACCTGACCCAAATTCTCTGGGCCCTTTCTCTGCTTATTTGAGTCAGGGGAACTCCCACTACTTTGATTTAAGATTCCAAACAAAGTCAGACGTAAGACTGATTCCAAAGGCAACTGTGAAATCTGGATGGGGAAAATTATTCTATAAAATAAAAGTATTAAAAATCAGTCAATTAGAAAAAAGGCAGCAGTTAGTAAGTTACAGGCTTATCCATATAATCCATTTATGCCTCTTGCTTTCAAAAAGTCAATTAACATTGAAGAACAAGTGCTAAATATCCATGCAATCATATTTCACTCCATCTCCCACACCAATGGTTAGTAAAACCTGCTAAATTACACTCCTGCACTATAGTCAGATTTGGAACAACCCTTTTAATCTCTGTCTGTTAAATCACACTCCCTGCACAGAATTGACTATCCAGCATAACCAGTTTTCCCACTCCACTCACTAGGAAGGGCACACAGAATTCCATGTTAGCCACCTCCTAATTTTTCAGATTGAAAGGGTCAGCTGCCAATAGTTTCCCATCCAAATGAAAGAATCGAGAACTACTAAAAGTTAAATTCTAAATAGAACAAAACCCATAAAACAAGCAGCTGAGGAGTATACACATCACTGAGCTATTCAAGCTTCCACTTCTGTTTATGCTGTTTTTACTGCCTAAAAATGTTTAGCTTGATTTGACAATTGCATTATAAAGCACTACACTGCTGCCAACAGCTTTTGAGCAATCTAGCAGACCTTTCACTGCAATACACTAGTACCTGCCAGCAAAAGATGTGACAATTAATCCCCTGCATCACCAGAAGAAAAAAAAGTACTCTCAGAGGAGTACTCTCTGAAGGCAGGTGTTCTAGAAACTCTCAGTGCTGATCTGAAATAATTTGTTCACCACAAACTTTTAGGGTATTCCTTAGGGTCTATCTCTGACCTTTAAAAACAGTCAGGAGAGTAGATATGGGGCACCATGGAGCTCACATGATGCCTCAGCTATGACAGGCTGCCTGATAACTCAAGTGGCAGAGATTAAGCTGTGCACAAATAATGAAAAATATTCCTCCTTCAGTTAGCAGATACCACCTGCCATGATCTCTCTGTCTTTTCTCTGTATGCCCTTCCTTCTTCCTTTCTACCCTTTGTATTTGGAATAAAAACTGATTCAGCATTCATGTTAATAAAAGTGAGACATTGCTTTTCCTCTCCATTTACATAAATTGAGCAGTACATACAAGCAAGCTTCATTCTTTAATCCCTCTTACAGCAGCACAAACCATTCCCATTGCAAGGAATGCTACCATCTTCCCATCTCCCTGTAATTTTATGCTACAAACACATTAGCACAGGGCACATTGACACCTGTCCAGCATTTCCATTCCCCCTTTTACCATGAGTGCTGAAATACCATTTGGAAAAATATTTCAGATTTTGATCAGCAAATTGTTCTTTGGATGCTTGAAATGGAATTAGAGCCAAGAGTTGTTTGAATGACAGCATTCAGCAGCTAGCTAAAAGAAAACATTTTATTGAGTTTTAACAGATTAAAGTCACTTACAGTTCATCCCACTTAATCAAGTAGAAGAAGTTCTTGTATGTGCCAACCTTCTTGGACTGAACAGGTTTGAAGAGATCTTTCCCATTATGAGTCAGAGAACAAATCAAGTAGTATTTTTCATAACTGGACAAGGAAAAATTTAAACATAAAAACATAAAAACCCATACAAATATTAAATATATATATATAAGAGGAGGAATTTTACAATAAGTAAGTCACTTACTTTGACACCCAACCAGAAGAAATTCCATGAGCAGCAAATATTGTGAACTGGAGATGTTCTGTAGCAGTCCAAGCTTCCTTGGTACTCTTACTCTCTTCTGGAGAAATTACTGCTGAACTGCTACAGGAATTTGTGTGGAGCTGCAGAAGGGCCTCAACTGCTCTTGTTAACTGGTCTATACTCACTTTCAGAGGGTGTTCAGGCCGCAGGGAACCTAAATGATAATTCATTTTGAATGCACTTCTTCCTAAATTAGCCACCTCAAAACAGTTTTTAAATAAAAATTGAAGAACTTTACTCACCAGAGGGGCTCTTGCTATTGTCATCACCACATTTTAAGGATACCTATACAATAAAGTCAGAGGAAATTTCAATACTGAAAATCCATATTGGTTTTCCATGGCTATTAAGTATCTTATACAGAAATTCTGAACTATCTGAATTAGGTTCATATTTAAGTTTATGTAACACATCTTTTCACTCAAAGTTCCTCAAGAGTTAACTAACAGCGTCACAATTTCCATATGATGCAGCAACTATTCACCAAGTTCAAAAGCTCATTTTTTTGTCAAGTCAACTGCTTTGACATTCTTTATATGAATTCCAGAAAGTACATTGGAATATTACCCAGGCTAATCTAACTTCTCTAGGCAGAGATAAAACTTGCTCAGGGCTGTTATGGATGAAAGCAGAAGTCATTAGCTTATTGACCAGTAATTTAATCTGAACAGCTTTAAACAGCTTTTTTTTTTTGCTGTTTTGTTTGTGGCATTTGGTAAGGTACCTTTTGCTGGCACAGTTATAAATTTACCAAATTAAAAAAATATTAAACAACTGAGAAAATGGACAGTAAGGACTATTACTTTTACTATCTCTGTTTGCTTCTTGGTCTGCTAAAATGGAAGTCTCAACATGATGCAACATCACAGCAATGTCTAGTCTCAACAAAGACAACACTGGAACCAAGAGGTGACAAACAAATCATGGGAATTCACTCCCTTCTAATCAGGAAGTGTTTCATGCCCAATTCAAGTCCTGATAAAACTAAAATTTTTAATGAAAACTAAGCTAGTGGTTTAAAATCAAACCCCAGTGAATTCCTAACTTCCTACAAAGTTTGCCACGAGCGCTGCAGAAGATGAAAGCTCTCCTTACACTTCTAGTGTACTAATTGAGCATCTTCAACCTAAAGTTAGATTATGAGAAAATTTCACATCCTTACAAAAACACGGTCACTTCTTCCAATCACAAAGATTACTTTGAAAAAAATAAAATCAACAATAGCTTACAAAAGATTACAATGCAACAGTCTCCAATACTTATGGCATTTTTGTTTCTGAAAGCAGTCCTACATGCCTTCCTACACATTATTGTGTAGATCAATGTCCATTATAAAATAATCACAGGGTTTTATTCATAAAATCCCACCTTTTTCAAATTCTACTGGAGCAATGTTATTTTTGGGAGCTGTTTGTACGCTGTAATCTAATTATTTCTACACCTTTCTCCCACCAAAAAGCAAACATTGAAAAAATATTTATATGCTGTATTTCACTATGTTGTCTTAATGTCTTCTGCACCTCCCTGTAAGAATTTTAGTTCTTGTGACAACTATATTTATCTGTCTTCTGCTCAGTATTACAAACACATCACTGAACTGATGAAGCCAAAAGCAAATAGAGCATCACGTGAGTTGCCACTCTGGTAAGGCAGCAGGACAACAGAAATAGCATTGTAAGATTATTTAGCTTTTTTATTTGCACACTTCTCCACTTAATGACTGTTTTTGACAACATGACTTGAGACTGTCCTGCTCAACTGAACCATTCATTATAAGGCAGTTGCATCACGAAATTCTGTTTGAGAGATTTTGGGTTTGTCCTTATGCTCAGGAATGCAGGAGCATGAACAGTTAAGAGTTTTAAGATGCTATTGCTAGTCACAAACACTACTAGGAAAATAAATGATGCCAATTCCTCCTTTAAAGCATAACTGCATTAATTTTAGACAGCATGAGCTCCTGTCAGTTCCCCTCAGTCAGATTTAGTGGCATCTGCTGTGACACAAGTTTCTAGTTACAGAACCAGAAAACAATACTTTAAAACCAGTTTTTAAACAGTCACTATTTAGAAAAGGAAAATACTCCCAAAGCAAGCTATTAATGCAGCAGAGAGATGTCAAAATAAATGGAAGATGTCAAGTAAAATACATAAAAAAATATATAAAACCCAACAAAAAATGCCAACAGAACCCTGATAGAACTGTTGCTGGTATTTCCAGCTACTAAAGACTGCAAAATAAAATTTATCTGTTAAAACATGCAATTTATAGAGTGAAAGTTTACCTCAGCATTTTTAATCCTTGGGAGATTAACAGCCCTCCTGAGCTTCTTCACTGATTCCGTTATTGCAGGAGTCTCTACACAATCCAATGTAGAACAGATTTTTCTGACAGTCTTAATTACATGATCTACTGCTTTATGCTGGTTCTAATAAGGAATGTATGAGAGAACACATTGATCTGATCACAATTGTGAAACCCAGTATTGCTTTAATGTTTTTTAATGAATTGCCAAGAAAACATCACTATGAGATGCACATCTCCATTATATTAAACTCTGGTGTAATGATTGGAATAAAGAAAAACCTCAATATTGAGAATTTCCTTATGAATGCCAAAAATACAGTAGGACAGATCCTGGAATGGGGTGCCAGGAAATATTAGGAGGTTCCCAAGCATTTTTTTATTAAACTGTTGGCAAACAATTATTTTCTAATGAGATACTAAGCTCAATTTCCTTCATGAACTAAAAAGAAAGTGCAATTCAAAAAAGAATATCCAATTAGTGTGAGAAAACAATGCTAAAGAAGCAGTGTTTCAATTTCAGCCCACAGGTTGAAGTTACACTGACACTTCGACTACTTACACTACAGTACTGCTTCTAGGATGGAACTAATCTTTTTTACTTCACTTTTAATTTACTTTTAAAGGGTACTTAAGACAAAGTTGAGCTGCTCCTAATATTCTCTTCCTTCTACTCTTTCAAAAGAAGTAAAGCCACTCGAGTGAAATCTGAATTATCCTAGGTTTCCTGGGGTTTGTTTTTTAATGTAAGGAAAGTCTTCACCCAATTTTAAAGAACACATGTAGAAAATTAAAATACTTGCTTCAAAATAATAGTTTACTTTTTAAAGAAGGTTTCTTTCACAATAACTTCTGAGCACTTACAACTAAGTAAGAGGAATAGCTATTGCAAAATTCTCTCACTGAGATGTAAATTGATTCCCAGACATATACTTGTGGCCTTCCTACAAATGGATAGCCAAGAAGTAATTTGAATCAGAAATTTTTAAATTGAGAGCTACCTGGCAACGATTAACTGTTCTGGTAAGAAAATAGCCACAGAAGTCAGAAGACACTGTAAATATTTAAGCCATTCTTCCAAAGCTAACAAATTGAAGGTAACAGCTTCTTTGTGACATGGAAAGAGAAATTTCTACTCCTATTTTCCTCACAGGCTCTCAAATCTCAATAAAAAGACAATTGATAATTTTCAGAATATTGAACAATGTGAAATCAAAGCCCACGTGCAAATTATTTATGGACTACCCTTCTTCACTTGGATTAGCAACCTTCAGCTCCTGAATATGTAAAGGAATTCACTTCATGAAGTAAAAAATTCAAATGCAGAACTGCTGCTATTTGGACCTAATCATCACCACCTACAAACTACATCTCCCAACCTCAAAAAGCTCAATTTCCTACAAGCTCAACAAAGGGTAGAACACAAATATGAACCAAGATGTTTTGCATTCCTCATCTCAGCCTGTGAAATCACAGCTAAACAAAGAAGCTGCAGCAGCTGCAAGAGCAAAGCAACAAAAGCACCATCATGGGAGGGAGCAGTAACAGTTCACTCTTCTACAAAAAAGTTGTGTTCAAAACTACCCTTGAAAACATGGTGAATCACCACCAAGGGAATTAAATAATATGAAGGGAGTATGGAAATAGCAGACAGCAGCTTGTTCAGGCCTGCATTCCTGGAGAGGCAAACAAACATAGTGGAAATGAAAAGTATTGCAATTAAGCAATTCATTTCAAGACTGGTTAAAAAACACAGTTATCTAGTGTTTAAGCATTTAAGACTCCAAGTTACATTACCATCAGCAGTTAAAAGCAGCTTCTCCTTTGAGAAATGAGCAGGTTATATCCATAAGCTTTTGCAGATGGCATATTACTCTAAACTATTCAATATCCAAGCTGCTTTAAGCTACCTGTCATACAGACACATTTTCTTACAGGATATTTTAAATTAATTGAATAATGCAGAATAAAAAATCATTATGCTTTGTGTAGAACCTCCTTGTATGTTCCAAACATGCTTCAGTTCTAACTCCCATTGCACACAACCATTCCTGCTCTCTATCATGCAGATTTTGATCTGTTAGTAAATACATCCTTCATGGCAGTCAACAACAGCCATAGTCAGAATTCAGGCCTCTTCCCTATTCTCCTGAATTAACCTCTTTCAGCATGTTTGGGGCAGAGATTATTTTGCACCCCAGGACTTGGAAGATACATTTCTGGTTGTGATTATCAGGTAATAAATGGTTTGCAAGAAAAGCCAGGAAGAAAAGAAGAACAGAAATCTAAATACCCATAATTTCACATTTGACAGCTTGCTCACAGTTTCCCCAAGAAAACCTGCAAGTCTTTTTGCCAGCTATCTCACCAGTGACTTTGGTCATGCTACTTTTGGTTCAGCAATAAATCTTACCTCATTCTTAAGGGCTATGTTAACTTGCTTGTGATACACCTCAAGAAGCTCTTCAATGGAAGACCTGCAAGAAATAAAAGCTCTTGGACACAAGAACAGAACAGAACACCACCTTGGTCAGGAATTCAGTGGTGATCAGCACTTGATTATTAAAATAACCACAAAACACTACCTTATGATAGGTTCTCTGAAAGGCTTTTCTACTTTGTAGAGGTGTTTGGTTAGATGTACAGGCGTCCTGTCATCATCTTCCTGCAATAAAATATGAGGTACTAAGTCAAGTTCACACCCTTCTATAACATACAGACTGTTTTAGAAAATTAATTACTAACACCTGGGGTGTTGAAGGGGAAACATGTAAGGTGATCTCTTCAATGGGAAAAAGAAATAACTACTTAATAGCCTGTGAAATGTGTACACATGGGGACAGAGGGAAGAAACAGCCATCAAGTGCCCAGCAATGCAGATACCAGCTACTCCTTCCTTCCTCTTTGATGGTCTGATACATAATTAAACTCTTGTCAAAAACTGCTCCTAACTTTTATTTAACTCTAAATTTGTTCCTTCTTTTTCGAGTCCCAAGTTTAGTCCCACTGCTAGCATACCTTTTCCAGGTATAAAATACTTAGTTGTAGGAAGAGGCATTACCCATATTTATGTAATTTGCCTTATGAAAATTTCAGTAATGTATTTCACTTCCTGGCAGGATAAGAGGATAGCATTTCCCGCAGCAGGCAGGCATGCTAATTTGTCAATCACACCAGGAGGTCAGAGCCTGTGCCCAGCAGTCCCCTGCAGACCAGGAGCACTCACTGTCCGTGCCAGGTCGCTGCACATCCCGCTGCGGGTCAGGAGCTGCAGGCTGATGTCCGTGTCCCACTTCCGGCAGCTCTGGATGTACTCGTGACTTCCTATGCAGTGCTTGCTGAGAAACAAAAGCAAGCACAGTCACACCCAAAGCAGTGCTTGCCCAAAAATCACACCAAATATTCCAGGCAACCTGTTGCCGTGAAGTAAGGAAATGGTGAATCAACCTTCATACCATCCTTGGCCTGATTTTTACTTCTGCACAAGTTTTTATACACTATTGCAGATATCTGTACTCATGCTAAAGCTCTTAACCACAGTGGTTAACACTGAAACCAAATATTCTAAACCCAGAATGGGGCCTTTTAAACATTTGGTTTTGGAGAAAAATTACAACAAAAAAACCAAACCAAAAATCAAACCAAGAAACAAACACAACTCCCAGTTTATTAGAAACCACAACTCCCCCAGTTTATTAGAAAACAGTTTATTTTTTTTTCAGTCTCTGAGATTTGAAGCGTGGTCAAAAGCTACAATACAGAAATGCTCTAGAAACATGCATCTGCATTAGAACAGAATTGATGACAACCTGCTTTGTTGTATCCCAGAGCAACTCCAAAAACTTCTGAACTTTGCGCAGAGTGACTCCCTTACATTTTTAAGGTTTCTTTCACACATTTAATCACTAGAGATAGACTTTACAGTAACTGTGTCACAAAAAATCATGAAATTAAGTATTAATGAAAAAGAGTTTGCTTACTTCTGTAAAACTTCTTCTTGGCCACAGACTTTCAGGATATAGCTGCCAATGTCCACTTCATTCAAGTCATCATGCACCCAGCAAAGTGCCTGCATTATTATAAGCTCAACAGGGGAACTCACTGTTTAAAGAAATTATATCTAAAAGTTAAATACAAATCTATAGCGAGTGATATTAACTACTGTTCACTCACAAATTGTGGCTATTTAATGAAATTGATTTTTATACTTGTAGAGAAGACTTTGATATTTCTATTATCACCTAAATTTCATTGTCTGACATCTTCACTTTTCTCCCACAAAGGTCTCTCATGAAATTTGACTGCCATTACAAAAAGCCCAAAAAAATCTTTAAAAATTAGGATGCAGTGTAGTCACTTAACCAGAAGTACAAACACAGTCTGCAGGACTGAGGATAGATATTTTCTTTTTTTTTTTTATTTTATTATAAATTTGCCCTATTTAGCAAGGACTGCAAATAGGTAAGTGATCCCAGAGGCAGTTTCAGTTTAAAAAACACTATCTGAAGACTTGGAGATTGAACTCCTCTCTTTGTTTGGCTTTTGAGGAACTGAATATCAGCTGCAGCTGAGCCAAATCCTACTCAAAGTCCTTATCCCCTTTTTCCTTTCCATTTGCCCAGGGATGTTTCTAGTTAGTACAGAGCAGATCTCAGTAAGCATCACCAAGCCTTTGCAAAATGCAACTCTTAGCTACCAGTACTTTTGCATCAGGCTCCAAATGCTTTTTGGAAAATAGTCTCTCTTCCATCCAGTATTTACAGAGCAAAAAGATAATCCCAGTCAAACCCAAAATCCATTCCCCCACAGCCACCAGCTGTCACCGACTAAAAATACAGTTAAGTTTGAATGAAACAAATGCTTAAGTACAAAATGCTCTGTAGCCCTCCCTACCTAGTTTCTGATTATCTCAATCAAATCATTTGCAAATAATATCAAAGTGCCTCAAAATTCTGTCAAAAACCTGTTGTATAAAAGCAATTTTATATTTTGCCAGTACCTTCACAGCAGGGGTTTTTTCCCACTCCAGGGACCTTCCTGATTTTCTCAATTTTTTTTAAAGATAGAAAAATTACTACTATGGTAGCTACAGAGAGGGAATGCCACAATATTTTCCATAAGATAACACATGTGCTTCATCTCATTAACAAATGATTGATTATTACAAGCACAGATGTATATGAGCACATATGAAGAATGACTGTGTGAAATTCAAGAACAAGCAATGATGGGAAGTATGAATTCAGAAACACTTGAAGTCATTAAGACTGTTTAACTTCTTATTGGGTGAAACGGCTGTACTACCTTCAGCAGAGAATATATCTGGGAGCTGATAAAGAAATAGTGATAGTTCATGCAGGGATAGTTTCTGTGCAGTAGTCACAGGCTGCACTGCCAAAGGTCTGCCAGCTCTGTGAAAACTACAAAGTTACCACCTTTCCCCTGCCCTACATCTTATTCAAAGACATTAATTTCTTGCTGACACACAATGTTTGCTCAGACAGAGCAAACCTCCATGCAAAGTCTAACAAATGAATGCAAAATGAATCCAAATAAGCTTTAAAGTTCATCCATTTCCCTCCTGAGTCCCTTCTACAAACAGCTGTCAGAGCACTGAGAGGCTGCAGCTCCTTCTGAGCAAGACTGAAAGCCACACTGAATGAAAGCAGCTCTAGCATCAGGATGCCAAGGTATGTAACAATTTGACCAAGAAGAGAAGGAACTGAAGGTAGAGAATAACTTGAAATATCCTCATTACTAGTCACATAACCACCCTTCACCAGCTATGGAAGACAAGTAGTTTAACTGTGATTAGTTTCAGCAAAAAGGGAGTAGAAAGTGCAAAGAAGAAAGCAGGTTGGGTTAGAACACAAAACACATTCCAAGCCAGTCACAAAAAATACTAGAAATAAAGGGCTGAAGCCCTAACATTTTGGTTACCCTACCAAAGCCTTCTGTAGGACAGGATTAAGACTGTAACATCAGCAAAGCATAGTCTTAAGGATTAAGTGCAGAAACCCTTCCTAGGCTATATTTACAACAATCCACCTCTTTTCTTAACAAAAGATTATTAAGTCACCACAGAATAAATGTAAGATCCAGCAAATTAATATAGAATGAAAACCCTGATGCACTGGGAGCTTGTTTTTCCAACACAGCACCAAGTTCATGTGAGTAACAGAAAAACTCCAGATCTTTTGAGAACAACCAGCTCTGAAGCATCTACACTGTGAGAAGTTGAGATCCAAATGATAACCCTCACAAGTGACAGAAGTATAAAGGCAAAAAAGTTTATTCCCAGTTATTTTATCAGCCTGAACTGCCAGAAGTTGACAGCATGCAGTTACAAATAAAACCACTGTGCAGTCAAGACTGCACAGAGAATCTGAATTTATGTAGTACAACCAGGCAAACCTCAAAGGTCCACCCCAAACCAATATTCCTGGTTACCCACAAAACTGGGACAGCCAGTTGTGGCACATGCAACAGTATTATTTTAGTGTTTGTGTTCATAAGCATGTATTGAAGGCAAGTATAGTTTTAGTGTTTATTCCTATTCTCCAGCAGCAGTTTGCCTGAATTTTCAGATAGCCTACAAAAATTTGTTTAAAAATATGTTAGAGTGTTGAAATAAATAATTAAACATTAAAAATCTCAGTCCTAGTGTCATTATCCCCTCAATACTATAAAGTAAAAAGTCTTGAAACACTGTTTTATTCTATCCAGCTATGGACAGACGAGGTTTGCTGGACTTTCCTTTTTTAGAGTCAATATTTCAGTTTGTTAACTTCTAAATATTTTCTGATGGAGGCACTGACCCAGAAATAGTCCTTTGCTCAGTTCCCTTTTCCACATTTCCCACAAACAGCTCCTGAACTCCTGCCCCTGAGACCCAGGGACTACAAAAACTGAAAGGCATTGTCCTGGGCTGAGTGTACAGTCATTCCCAAGCAAACTCCAACTCAAGAAGCAGGAACATACCATCACATGTGAAAGTTACTGGTTGCTGGAATTCTTCGATTTCTATTGAAACCTTGATACTGGCACTCTCCCCATTTATATTTCTTTGCAGCATGATTGGACTCAGCACAAAACCTGGGTTTGTTTGCTGATCAGTATAAGGAAACTTGGTCCTCAGTCTGGAAGAAGAGAAGGTTTAAAAAACATTGCAATGGAGAAGTCCAAGACTAAAGGAAAATAACATGGTAATAACAACAAAGCAGAACAGTAAAGACTACCTTTGGCTCTCTACTTAAACTGCATGTGCAAAACACCATTTAATTTTTCTACTCTCAACAGGACATTGCCCACAATAATTATACAACTAGTAGTTAGACAGGAAAAAAATCTTAAGTGTATAATTAGGCAGGTTTTCCACATAGCTTAAAATACTTAATAGGTCAATTCTTACAGGACATATCCAACTTCTGCAGAAGTTAAGCTCTAAAACAGTTCTTAAAAAGGTAATCCACAGCATTTTATAAAAGTTAGTTTAAAAAAAACAACAAAAGAAACCTAAAAAAAACCCAAAAAAACAACAAGCCTCTTCACACATTTCAACTTTTAGAAGTCTAATCTGAACTTAGATACCATGCAGAAGGTAGTTATTCCAAGCTATGGAATGTGAGGAGGAGGCCTTAATTGAGGCAAAGGCTTTTATTTAGTACCCAAGCAGTATAGAACCTTGTTTACCTACAAGTGAATAAACCATCCTTGGAAAGCTGCTTTCAATCTTCTACTATTTCACATGGATAAAATAATTTAACCTTAAACTTCTGCCAATATTAAAGTAATACTATAGGAATTAAGAACAGAACTACTCTGTAAGGATAATTTATTTCATCATCTCGATTCTGGACAACAGCAAGATGCTCCAGCAAGAGCTGTCCAGTTGAAAGTCCATCAGTATTTTAAACACTGGGTCTTAACAGAAAGGGTAACAATTAGATTTAACCAGAAAGTGTTGCAACAGGCCTATCCTATGTGAGCTTTGTCCTAATCATCATCAGTAAGTTTCCCATATATATGAATTTTCATTGTTTTTTTGAGTTTTCTTTTCATAAACAGTCCTGCTTTAAAAAAAAATAGATGCTATCATTGAGATTCAAAGATCTCTATTTCCTCCAATTATTTCTTTAATTTTGATCTCAAAAGTAAAAAAGGCAAGAGTAGTTTGTAGTAAGAAAAACACCAAAAAAACTAATCTCATTAAATTGTGGTAGTAAGAAAAAAAATCCCACACAATCTTTAAGAAACTTCACTTGATCTTTAGGGATCAAAGCAGAGACAAGTTTAAAGGCTTTATGTTAGAGAATTCTAGTTGTGGAAGCAACAAAAATAAAAGCATTTAAAGGTTGGGAATTCACAGAGTGATAGGACATTTTGAGGTGTCTCAGCTAACAAGAAAAAAAAAAAAAAGACTTCAAACTCTTTAAACTCTTTCAGACCAAAATAAGAAAGAGGACATATGATAATATAATAATCTTAGTACTGAAGATCTTAACAATTCAGTTGCATTCTTGAAAAAAAAAAATAAACAAACCAGGACAAAACCAGGAAAAACTGAGGTAAGAAAAGGAAAAAGGATACATACTGAAATCTATCCCATCAAGAAAAAAAAAAAATAGGACTGCTCCTGTCAAGCTAACTGTAAATGAATCATTTAGCTTTTTTTTTTTCCTCTTCTGAAAGTTAATTCATATTCAGCCATTTCTTACTTTGTAACTGCTTCAGAAAAAGCTGACAGCTCTTGATTCTGCCCTTCAATTGCTTGGAGAAGCACGTTTTCTGTCAGCGTGCCAGTGGTCCCATTGTCTTTCTGCAACTCAAAGATAATACAGGATTTAAATAGCTGCAAACATATTCCTAAAGCCAGCAAAGCCACATGCAGATGATAGATTTTCATGAGCCTGAGGTTTACTATTAGTTTTATGTCTATTTCTACATGGAGAAAACCATGTATCACTACTACTTGAAAAGTATAGATTCACTGGAGCAGTGACTCGTTGACAGCAGGTCATTTATTCGCCAGCATCATTATCAGTTAATACTAAGTTGCAAGCAGTTCCTGAGCTCTCAGCAGTGACCTCTTGCATTTGGATTTGGCTAAATTCAGCTGAACCACAGATGGAAAAACCCCTATTTTTCCTCCAGTTCTGCAATTCAGTTTCAGTGTAGTTCCAGAAAGAACCACTACATATCACTGGTGCCCATGATTCTCTCTCCCTACAAAGCAGGAAAATACAAGTCCAACACTGGAAGAAAATAGTATTCAGAACATGAAACTTACAACAAACCCCATGGAATCAACTTACCACTGTTTTTATCCTGTATGCCGAATGCTCCCATCACCTCCCAAAACTGTAAACCACAATCTTTAAGGTCTCCAATTCAAAAAGCAACTGCTAAGAGAGAGCTGCAGTTTCAAACAGCAAACTCTAATAAACTTAAAAAACCAAAACAACAAACACAGAACTGCAGCAGATTTTAAATCTGTATCTCTTTTCTGATACAATTCCCAACACATCCACACAAAAGCTGGAGTGAGCAAAAAGCAGAGAAAAGTTGGAATAATCAGTAGAACTCAGCTGTCCATAGTATAGCAGCCACCCCTAGCCTGAAGGATTTGTGAAGCTCCTGCCAAATCCTCCCTGGAATAAGTGACATGACCAGTTACATCTTTCACCCCAAGATTTTATAATGCTTATAGAAACCTTTAATCCAACCACAAGGCCAGGAAAAAGCAAACTGCACTACGGTTTTTCTGAAAATCACCACAATTTATTCATATTTGAAGTAGTGATTAACTACTTAACAAGTATGCGGGTTATTTATTATTAGCCCAAGTAGTCAGCTAATTTCATTAGAGTCTATCAGACAATGTAGTTAAATTAGACTCTCAGAAAAGGGGTCAAATCTGAGAGAGCCTCATACTGTCAGGTCTTTTCCTTTAAGAACTTTTTCCCCTTCAAATTAACTTCTTTAAGCTGTACAGCATAAACTTGGAAGAGATACAACCTATAATTGCCACCTGAATTGCACTTAAACCTAATTATTTCAGCTAAAATACTGGTTGCATGAGCACTGATCAGTCAAAAGGGCAAATTCTGTGTAATTGAGGATTAGCCATACCACAGGAGACATTTAGAACAGGAAGCTGTAAAGCTACAAAACTTGAGCTGCAGGAGCATGCATAATTCCTTACATTTAATCAGGTTCTTCTATTGTAACATCTCAGACAAGTTCTATCGCATAAAAATACCGGGCAACCTCATGATACCTGCTAACCTGTGCAACTGTATCTAGTAAACACACCCTCTGAGCACTTGCACACCATCCCCACCAAAATCACAAGGAAAGAGGCAGGGAACATACCCAGGGAAAGGCCAATAACCATGGAGGGTAATCACCTGCTGGCTGGCACTCAACACCAATCTCAGCCACTCAAGAAGCTGCATGTACAGATGCTAAATTCTATTTAAAAACTCTTTAAGGAATACTACAAATAGGATGAAAGCATTAAACAGGGGGCCTACTTAAATAAAGTCACATCAGTGATGAAACACCACTGTGTGACACTTTTTAATTCCTTACAGAAAAATTTGCAGGTTAAATTCAAAGCTTGGGGAACTAGCAAGGCATGTCAACACATGAAAGCTTAGCCAGGGTAAATAATAAATTCTAATCTAATGAGCAAAGAAAAAAACAGATTTGGTTAACCATGGTTCACCTCAGGGTCACACTTGGCTAAGGAGAGAAACCTCATGTTATTAAAAATATGTAATGATGGGAAAGACCTCCTGGTGGAAAATTAAGAACAGCAAACACCTCCTTAGCTGAACTTGAACATTAACTTTTCATCACTTTTGGGAAAATATTTTCAAGACAACAAGCTCTGAAAAACTAAGAATTCTATTTAAACCCAATGGACTCAGATGGGTTTTGAGCAACAAGTAGTATTTTAATTTCTTTAACTTGCACTTGGGCCAATCTAGGAGGTGCAAAAGCTATCAGTCAAACAGGAAATAACTTGAAAGAAAAGACTTCAGGCCAAATGAGATAAATAGTTCATGTCAGCACAGGCTGCAAAAATAGAAGTGATCTGTAAATACAATTAATCTGAACAATGACAAACAAACCCAAACCCCAATAAACTAACAAAAGTCAAGTTAAATAAAATTCCATGAGTATACAAAGTCACAATACTCAGCGGCTCTGTGGAAAGCAAGAGAAAACCACAAATGAAAAAAGATAAAATGATGTGTTATGCCTCTGCTTTCAGAAATGAGTGACAAACACTGAAGTATTTAAGGGGAAACACTAAATGTATAGTTACTTCAAATATGAATATATAGATAAAATAGGCAAAAATAAGAATAGATACAAATAGATACTTCACCAAAACAAAGCAACCTATTGACTCAGGCATTAAACAGATAGTCATAAGCTTTGCTAGAATCAAAATATCTTTTTCTAAAGGGGCAGCAAGACTGAGTTTTTCAGGAATAGTTTGGGGACAATGATCCCAACTTGTTAAGATATAAGACTTAAAAAATATACTTTGAAAAACATAAGAACCTGGGGTAAATTGGGTAAAATACAAGAAAACCACCAAAAAATAGAGGCTACATAACTCAGCTTCTTATTATACCATGTAGAAAATTATTTCAACTAGAAAATAAAGTAGAAACACAGGATAGGCAAAAGAAAGACTATCTAGGTTATATTTCAAGGATATCTGATTGAGAGACTCATCTTTAAATGTATTTATTTCTTTAATAACTCAGCAGAAACAGCCCTGGTAACTCACAGTCTTGTATCATCACCTACCTTCATAACACAGGCTAGAACTGGAGTGTGATGTCAAAACAAGACTGGAGGAGCACAAGTGGAAAGTAAATCTCAAACCTCCAATTGGGCATTCACTGCAGAAGTCTGCTACAAATTAAGAACTTGTTTGAAAAAGACGGTGACTTAAAAATTAATTGCCTACAGAACTGATGTTGTGGTGCTATCATAAATAAAAGAGCACCAAGCAGGATGGCCCTGCCTGTCATGAGGGTTTATTGCTGATGTACAAGGCACGAGGTACCCTGTGCTCTCACACAGAGAGCTAAAATTCTCATAAGTCATCTTCAAAAAGAAAAAAAAAAGCAAAGAGAAGCTCTCACACAGAGCTTGCAGTGAAAGCTGACAGAAAGTCACCATCTCTTGTAACATGTTGAGGTAAATATCAAGATGATTCTTTCATCTTAAGTACCTGCTGTTCTATCCTGAAAGAAGAACATTTGCTAAGAGCTGGTAACAAATGTGTTCTGCTGAAAATCAGATGACTGATGAGGAGGAGCTGGAACAGCCTTTAAATCAAAAGTGGCAGGAAGAAAAGACCACATGTGAAGGCAGACCTTGAACTTCATTTATGAACCAGTAGTCAGTACATGACATGCAAATAGCAGGAGACTGGACCTTATCAACAGGAAAGACCCTTTGAAATCCCACATTCTTGAAAAAACCTGGAATGTATAAAGCCAGATTTCATTTAGCCACAGTCAAACATTACTTCCTACAGACACCACCTGAGAAGCACTGATCCACTGTAGCCCAGTTATTAGTCAGGAGTTAATTACAGCCAACCAACCAGCACTGAAAAACTGACAAACACATCACCAGGTGACAAAGCAAACTGAGAAGCAAACTGCTGTAGAGCCCATATTTACACGCCTCTCCAAATACTACTAAATAACAGAGTTAAAGTATCACAGCTCAACAGCAAGCGGGGAGAAACAAATTAAGTCAGACCCAAGAGCTGTACACATGGCACAAAACCAGAGATAAATGGAATTTTTGGGTTTCAGGGTGGTTTTTATTCCTTCTCCACTGGCCTTCTATTGAAGTTTTGCCAGAATCCTGACACCTAATCCAGAAAAAACAGGAAATCATTCAAATGAGGGGCCAAAAATTTCACTCTCATGGAAATTTAGACAGCCCTTTAGGCTACAGTCTAGTAAATATTCCTATTTCTGAGAAAAGAACTTCCTCCAGTTTGGGGGTGGGGAGGGAAGATATAAGGAATTATTTGGAAAATATCCTTGAGTGATAACAGTTGTTTTTTTATGGCATGTCCCTAGCCTATTAAAAACACCTAGAAAAACAACACCTAAGATTTAAAACAGCTGTAAACCAAAGTCTCCAAAGCAAACAAATTGTTCAATTCCCATTTTCTAACCAGTTTCTACAAATACAATTTCTTTGGCCATTATCACACTTGTCACGGTGCTGGCTTTTCCACTGAAAACTTCTCTTTTAGTCTTTGCACGCCTCCAAAAAAAACCCCAAAACCCAGAAGTATTCATATCCACTTTCTAGTGAGCTGACTAATATTTTGAAACACAAATGTGGTTTGCCTTTTTTTTTTTTTTTTTGGTGGAATTATCACAGAAAGAATTAAATGTATAGGAAAAGTTAAATAACCTACAGTTCTTTTACTGGACTTGGGAAAATAGGATGCCCTAATGGGGTGTATCAAGCAGGTGAGACTGTGACAGTATTGATCACCTGCTGCACAGTTTGCTTTTGACACAAACTGCATGTGCTTCATGTTCAATAACAGGAGTGCCATAAATAAAGCCCCTGTTGAGAGTTTGGTTTTGAATGTTTCGTTGAAGTGATCCTAGAGAAGAATCTCTCAAACACCTTTTTGCTCTGCCTGATAAAAGTAACATCAGACAAAGTTTGCCTTCCCCTAAAGCAGTACAGTGTTTCTGACCCAACAGCCACTCCACCACCCAGCACAAAACCAAAAGTTCTGTCTGGCCTTTCTACACAGAAGGAAAGCTTTCTACCCGCTAAAGAAAATTACTGTGGTCTTGTAAAAGGCAAGATAAAAGTTTCAGTGTTTAGCTTGACACCTTTTTATTTCACAGTATCATGTGAATTGCTCATAAAATTGCAATATTTATCAATATGATTTAGACACTTTATTGTGCTGAGTATTATTTCTATTTCTTACGGGAGTGTTGAGTTGAAAACCAGCAATCTCCCCAGTAAATATGGATGGATTACACAAGGGCAAAGGTATTTTGGGAGATAATTCAGTAGTATTGTTCAATTTTCTGAATAGCACTAATACATATGCCAGAACATCACATTATCTGGTCACTGCTCAAGCCAAGTAATACACATAAAATACATAACAGACCTTAAAGTGTCTTTAAATACAGTCATTAATCTTAACTGTTATACTGCAATTTCAAGATACTGATTGACATACCTGTGATGTTTGGCCCTGTAACTTTGCAAGCTGAGTTGTTCTCATGTTTAAGGACTGACTCCTTGTGACTGTGGCTCCTGAAGATTTCCCATTAACCTTTCTTTCCAGATGACAATTTAGTAACAGCTTTTCTTCCAACAGAACAGCATCCCACGGATCTTCAGCAGTCATACTTGAAGGCCGCTCTCCATCACCCTCTGCCTTGTTTAGAGCCTCCACAGTGTCTACTTTTGGTTTACTCAGAGGATCCAAATCCAGCCAGTCAAATTTACTGACATCCCCACAGCTCTCCGGGGCGGGCAGGCTGGACACTGCAGACTTTATGGAAGTCATTTCTAGGTCGGTGCTCGACTTCCCATTCCTCAGGAACTCTGAAGTGCTTGCAATTTTGTCAAATACTTTTGCCATTTCTGGTGTGAGTACTGGAGGGTATAAAGGTAGGCCTCCATGTGGATGGAAAGGTGGGGTAGCTGCCAGGGGGTAGGAAATGTATTGTGACTGTCTAGGAAGACCAAGATAAATAGGCTCTCTAGGGGGATAGGATGACATACTTGGATGGAATCCATTCTGAAATACACCAGTCTGTTTCGTGTAAGAAGCTGAGGTGTAAATAGCAGGTAAAGTGCATGTCACAGGTGCTGGTATTCCAGGTGTCCACTGTCTCCTCTGACCCATGGGCCCAAGATAAAATTGTGAAGACACAGATGGGCTCAAAATAGGACTTGCTGGTAACGTAGGTACTTTACTAGATTCAAAATTGTCATCCAGCAGCAGTTTCTCTAGTTCAGCATGAGTAAGCTTGTCTATGTCAATGGTACTTAGTTTATCTTCCATGCTCTTGGCATCAGCCTCTGGAAACACCATGAGATCATGGTCCTGCTTGCTATGAGTCTGTGCTTTTTGTCTGGGGCTGCTTAAAGAATGAAAGGTTTGTTTATTACCAGCTATACCTCTCTCTTTCTGCATCTTGGCTAAAGCCTCAGCTTCCATCTGCAGTGCCTCCTCTTTGTCCACATCTTTTGACCTTGGGGCTGACAGAGAAGGTGAGGAGCGCTGTTTGAATCCATTGCTGCTGGATATCTGGGCCATGCCGCAGGAGCAGATGTCCATGTAAAGCAGCAACACTTCCCTTGCGCTGGTTGTCCACCCTTGGCTTCAGAGCGGATTTAGCAGACCTGAAAAGGAAATGAACCATTAGAAACACATGCAACAAATCATACATGGACAACTACTGTCACACACCACCAGCTGACAGAGTTGCACGTGTCCTTCAGAAAACACGGATGAAGAGGCCAATTTTTGTTTATTTGAGGGGAGGGGGTGTCAAAGATAAAAAGAAGCCACACGAATAAATTCACGGTCACTGAATTATGCAAGACCCATTTATTTTTCTTACTCTGCCCACTGGTGCTAGTAACACTTGGCTACTTTTTGCACCACTAGACCCAAGACACACAAAGGGCACCTTCAGGTACGTAGCGGTTTTCAGACTTGAGCAATTACACAGGTGCAATCTTGGGAGTAGAAGTCATTCTAAAAACTATACAAATATAGCATTGATAAAGCACATTATCAAGAGGACTTCCACCTTACTTCACTAGATTACAAAACCAGACCTTTCAAACTGCTGTACCATGATTGTAACAGTCATAATGACACTGAAGGACCTCTCTTCCTTTGGAAAATATTGTACTTTACCCTCTTAACAAGAAAAATAATATCTATGAAGTTATATTTCTTGGACAAGCAAAATAAGCTATTTAAGTACAGCTGCTCATTGACTAATCTCTTTAGCAGCCCTTTACAGGAAGTGTCATTCACTACTAGGTAAGGAAAGAAACTCCAAAAGGTCACTTTTGCTTAAGGCCACCACCAAGAAAATGGTATTTTACATTTCTCCAACTCCAGTCTTGTGTTTAGGACTATGATACAACTTCCCATATTCACCACAATCAATATCTATGCAGCCTCTTTATTAAAATAATATTGCAAGAGATTACCACAAGAACTGTGTTATTTTTCAGCATTATATCTATTTTATTCTGCAGCTTTTTGCACACAGCAGGGTCTGAGCTCAGGAGATAAGATGTCTTCCAGCAACAGCCCGTATGCACACTGAACAGCAAGATAAAAATCAGGAATAATGAGTTTCTGCTAGGAGGCTTACATAATCAGCAATCCTCATTAAAACACGGTTGCACCGAACTAGATGAGCCTTATACATGGAAATCATTCAGCGTTTAAATCATGCAGTAATCTACAAATTAAGAATTCTCTGCAGCAAATAAGGCAGATAACTCAAAATTCTTTATGTTCTCTTTCAATTCACACCCATTAGGAAAGGTTTGGATTTTAGACAGGGCTTTTTTTTTCCCCTCCTTGAATCAAACCAGTGAGATGTGCTTCAAACAAAGTAACTGTATTTCTCTGGACTCCCCACACAGACAGCAAGATTCTTAGCAGATTTACAACAGATTCTTTAAATTCTTTAAGTCTGGCCAAGCTTTTGTTTTATCTACTTCATTTCAATGGCTTATAGTGTGAAGGACAGACATCTTTATAAGAGGTTCTATACATTTCAGCTCAGTCTGAAGACAAATCCAAGTGAAACCCTTCACAAAGCAAAATTAAATCAGAAATGATGCTACAATTACCAAGACAAGATTTACACAAAAGAGGATGTCTTCAGAAAGACTGAAGCAGTGACAGACTAACAGAATTATAAAACCCTGAAAACCACACAACTCAAGTCCTGGGGCATAAAGTCTTACAGAGGAGCTTTGGAAGTTACAGGTATGAATCAAGCCACAGGATAATAATGCAAATATTCAACAAAGATGAAGTCTACAGAAAAAAATGGACACCAGAGCCTCTTCTGTACAGTATAAGAAGCTGCAGAGTTTGACACCCATTAAAGCCATAAATATTGCCATTAGGAAGAAGTCTTGTCCTGTCTGCTGCCTATCTACAGAGCTCAGCATAAAACATAATCAGGAAATAAATTTTAAAAACCCAAAACTACTTGGCTGGGTTCCTTTACAGACAACGTAGGTCTCTGGTCCCATTACTGGCACAAATTATTTACCAGGCTCCTGTTAGCAGGACAAACATACTAAAACTTCTCCTGAAGATGTACTGAGAATTTTGCAGATGGTCTAAGCCTACAGCCACAGATAATACCCTAATAAGAAGTCTCATATACTTGACACCACCTTCTCAGACTGTCTAGAAAGCTAAGCTGGCTTTAATCTCTTCATTAACTTACAGCTGGTTTAAACTGCTATGTCAGATTCCTAGATGCAAGAACACCCTGACTTACAAAGTTCTCTCAAGAATTCCTACTTGGCTTTTCCAAAAGCAGCAGCCTGAGGTAAGTGCAGTTTACAGTTTTCAGTGTCTTGCTGTTTCCTAAGGATTCTAAAGAGCAGCTGGACTTTTTCCTGAACTTTATTCAAAAAAAATAAAATAGAATCATACTTTCCAAAACCATTCAGAACTGCTTGGGCTACAACTTACAAGATTATCAATCCGTTCAGGTGCTGCTTAATAATTACAAGTGATTTTTTTCTTTAGCAGATGAAAAGAAAAATCATATGATCTTCAAAGTATTTATATAAAAACAACAGCCAGCTCTTAAAAGAAAAAAAAAAGCCTTATTTTTCTGCTGAAATCAATGGCTTTGATATCCATATCACCAAGCAGTCTCCTGGTCACAAGAAGAGTCACTGTTCCACGAAGTCACAACTACAGATAAACACACATTCCTCAGCTCTCAGAAACATGGTGCACAGCCACCACAGCACCTTCGTTCACAACATCTAGAGAATCCCAATCATGCAGTAACTGCTTGTTTATCTCACAATTTCACATTACAGTGCTGTATTTTGGTCAGTTTATGACAGCACACTTGCACTGACAAATCCAGTGACTTCCAGCACTCAAGATAGAAGGTTATTGTTAGTGGTTATCTGAAAAATTGAATTTCAGCCTTATTCTTTGTAAGACAGCCTCAACAGCATACATACACATAATATGATTGCTGTATTTAAGTCCTGTCCTTGGGAAACTCCTAAAGTCAGTGCATAAATGTCTATCAAATTTCATAAGCAGACTGCAGGTTTTTTCAAACAGCTTGACATTAAAAAAAAACCTGATACAAAAAATCTCATGAAATTGCAATAGTTTTGGCGAAACTTCATCCTGCATGCCAGTTCTAAGCAGTAAATTCATATAACACATCAGAAGAAAAGCTCCCTAGGCATAAGCAGGATTAAAATACTGATAGACCTCCTTTTAAATGCTAACCATGCAGCATTAGTTAACTTTTTCACATAAGTTTAGCTTCCCTTTGAACCTCTTACTTTGCAGCCATTTAAGTTCAAAGGCAGAGAGTGAGCAGAATTTAAACTTCTCCAACATTTATGAAGAGAAGGGCAAATTCCATCAGGATCATCTAGCAGCAGGGAACTCCTCAACACTCAGAAAAGTAAGTTTCAATTCAAATCCTGGAATCTTGAACCATTACTGACAGAGCTATAGGAACTCACCAGAAGTTTGCAACAACTGGAGGTCACTGAAGACCCAGAAGTGATCTTTACAGAGCTAGGACTGCTCTCATCTGAACTGCTGCACACTATTTTAAGTAACAGTAATAATCAGTTTTCAGCTGTCAATCTGTTCACCTTCAAGAGCGCTCCTCTTGCCAAGCACTCTAAGAATGTGAGAAACATTTCATTTATTTTTAAAGGAAAGCCAGAAGCAATTAAAGAGATTATAACAGAAATTCAGAAGAGATAAAACAATCCCCTTCACTACCTACTTGTCCCCTAATTTTGAAATTAAAGAGACGCATGCGTATTTGGGTGAAGTCACCACATTTCCACTGCTCTAGCAGAACCTCACCTGCTTCCTTTAAAAGTGGGTCTAAAACCTCAACCACACTTATCTACGGCCCTGACCAAGGGTAATGTCTCTTGCAGTCACATTTCACTAATTTGGAGCAGTCTTTTCCTTCTCAGCCAGCTGTGATGTGACAGGAGTCTGCAGATCCCTTTGGCTCTGGTCTAGCAGAGTTTCTGCAAGAGCAACACTTCCCTGGCAACAATTTTATATAAATGTGTTTAGAGCCTAAAGTTAATCTGATCACTCAAGTACCTGTGCATTGTCATGCAATTGTGAGTATTGCACATCACTCATTCTTTCAGATGAGTAAAATACTCTTTAAAAAAAAACAAAAAACAGCAAGAAAACTTATTAATACTCAAGAACGACAAAACTGCAAGATGCCGGACCATTTCCTTCAGAACAAAGCCTCTACATGGAATGGAACTGAATTGTAAAACAGATTTTCACTTAGGCTTAAATTAAAAAAAAAAAAAAAAATAGATATGCACTAGTCTAGCACATATATGAAATGAAAGCAGGAAGAAATTTCTTTCCAATAAGGAATTTATAGTTTTCTGGTAAGAAGCTTCAGGGAACCAGTACAGGACATTACATCTCTACCAGGACAAAGATTCCCAAAATCAAAATTAGTTCCCTATCTTAATGAGCAAGGGATGACTTCAGCAGACATAAATCGTTTTACCTTAAGCAGAGGTAATCTCACCATCTGCTCATGTACATGTCACCATTCTTCTCTATTCCAGATGAGTTGCACAGCTTTCTTTTCTAACGCACCCAAGGCTTGTAATACCCTATTTATAATTTGTTCTACGCAAGCACAGAACATATTATTTGCTAATTTCTTCACAAGAAGTACTTTATAGCTATCAGAAATCAGTGCACATGAATTCCCTGGAGTCCAAGCACTAAATACAGAAGCAATGATAACAAGTCAGGCCATTTCCTGCATTCCTTATAAAGTAAGGCCCTGGCATAGAGTAGCCAGCGCTTCCTCAAAACAAGTGCAATTTTCAAAGTAACTTTGAGGTTATTTTGCCATTAAAGAAACCAAAAATAAAAATGTTTGAAGCATTTGCCTCACATTGGATCATAGCTAACTTAGGAATTAACAAATCTTGCCTGCATACCAGAGACAGTAGCAGTTTTATGGGAAACCAGGGAAAACTTAGCAAAATATGACAGCAATAATATACTGTGGAAAATATTAATCATCTACAAAGGAATTCATAGCCAGACATTTGCCACAGCAGGAAAACTCCTTAGCAAAAAAAGAAACAAAAAAGTCAGAGGAACTTTGATGTTCAGAAGCCCTCTCTGCCAGATGCATTCAGATTGCTACAAACTGAAAAAAACTGAGCACATACTCATGACATGACTTCTTGAAGTAAAGCTGTTATTCTTTTTAAATAATGTTGGGTTTAAACTGGGGGTTTTCCCAATAACAAACAGTTCTGAAAGGTCAGTCTTAAAGCTATACAGTTCTATCACACTATCTTTCCATTAAAAACTTGGTAGCTTCTCTAATCCAGACATTTTATTAAAATTAGCAAGTGCCTCCTTACAAATGAGATTAACACAGTTAACCAGAAAATTGAATCCATTTTGTTTCAGCTCATATCTACAGAGCCTTCAAAGACAACTTCACTAGCTCAAATACAGCTGCAGTTTTTAATTAGGGGCAAACCCTGAACCAATACTCATTTCATTTGTTTTGCTCAAATAATTCAGGTCATAAATACCTAAGCAGGAACTTAAGTTCCTGCTTAGGTATTTATGATCTGAATTATTTGGTGCAGCTCTTCAGTCTGATTTTGAAATTTCATTTACACCTAAGAAGTACAATTTCATCACAAAACCTTTGATCTCAAGGGCTAGGCAAGAATAGGATGTTTTTAGCACTAGAACAGGAAGTCTCAGCCTTTAAGGTCTTTCAACATCAGCAACAAATCCCTTGAAAAATCCAACCCCAGCTGTTTCACTGGTTATAAAAATTTATGAACTACTGAAATCAATTTTCACCCAAGACACCGTGCAGAGGATCATTAGTAGATGTGGCACACTTTGTAGGTCTTGCTAAATTTGAATCTTCAGGTTTTGATCAATGTTTCAAGAGACACAAAGCATGGATGGATCTGTAATGATATTCCAGCCAGATCTCAGTGAGGGCAGCTACAGATACTCACAGATCATGTGTTTCCCATGGCCACACTCTTCCCTGCAATGGTCTGCACCAGCCACTGCAAGCCCATCCATCAGTAGATGTGGGTACATGCAGATTTGGTACAGCAGGTTTGCAAGCTTACTCACCACATTTCTGCTATTATACTCCTCCCCTCAAATTTTGAACCTAACCACCACTCCACTTAGGTCTGGTAAGAGATGGGGGTCATAAAGATAATAGAATTCCATGTAAGTTTCATTAAAAAAAAAACCAAACCCTGACCCTGCCAAGAATACTGGGTGTCACAGCTCAAAGAAAACTGCAGCATGAGCCCATATAACTGGACACTGCAGATTGATCAGCAGGATAAACTTTACAAATTATTGAATCAAGGCAAGAAGTCCTTAAAGCCAATCAGCAGAAGACACAAATCAAAGGAAGCGTGGTAGGGGTTTCATCAGCTGTAGAACTACTCACCAAACTTTGCATCCCTGTATTTCTCACTATCCTGTTCTCAGCTCTTTAACAGCATCCTCCTATTCTGTTTCTGCCCAGTATTTTCTAGATGCAGGTACCAGAAAAGAGCAAGAATGAAACTGATGGCATCCCAGGCTGTCTCATTCCGATGCACTTGGCCAAGATAGTTTTTTCCATGCCTTACAGCCAAATTTATTACCCTCATTGTTTGACAAAGGCTAGGAATTCTAGTTCTGTTGCAATGTTTCTCCTTACAGAATAATGCTTTCAATTCCACTCCTCCTGTTTCAAAAGTCTGCTTTTAAAACCTTTGTACTGGTTCCCTTGCTCTACAGACACCTTTTAAGTGGTGCTTTTCTCCACGTCACTCTGACGTACACAATCCCTCCACCAATCCCTCCTTTCAAAGGCTACTTGAAAACACCCAGGCCATACAAACTTTCACACAGAATCAACATTAGCTGCTGGCTTAAGGGAAGGCTTTTTCCTATTCTTTAAGTGAGGTCATTGTCCCAAATATTTTGATTCCCCAGCTGAATAATTGGTGCAGTAATTCCTGACTTGCAAAGTAATTTTATTCTGGAATATCACTTTCATGGAACAATTAAAGCTGGAAGGGACCTTAGTTATTCATGCAGTGTGGGGCCTGACCCCAGTAAAGCATAACAAATTACCTGGAACATGTAGATAAACTAATACTTGCATTAATCCTGATCCCAGTGGAACTAAACTGAAGACAGACAACATTTAAAACTACATATCCAATTTTATCAAAACCACAGAAAGTGTCTAGTGTAGGTAGAACAGAGAAAGAAGAAAAAAACATCTGTGCTGTCTGCTTTAATTACTACAACAGAGATGCCCAAACACCTTCCATATACTTCTGTAATATTCTGCAACACAGGGAGAGAACCATGTTAAAATCCCAATTCTTCCTAAATCATGGGCCTGAAGTAAGCCCTGCAGATATCCTCCTAATGTCACAAAACATTGAAAGCACAGCAAAATGCAGGAGGCTCATGATGCAAGAGGCTGTTAGCACAGGGAGATGAAAACAACCCTCCCCCACAGAGATCCTATTTTACTCGCTGTGTAGCAGTGCACAATATACACCTTCAACAAAACATCATCAAAAACACAACTTTGACACCAGCTGTGGCCCAGACTTAACTCTGTATCACTGTATTAGCATCACCCTACCAGTCTAACCTAATGCAATTCTGCTGCAGTAGCCAGATTATTTCCACCACTTGCTTCAGCAGCTGAGTTTCCCCTCAGGCAGGAAACTTGCACAGTTTCAGATATAACCAGCAGATGCCTCTTAGTCACACACCTCATATTCACAGGAGATCGAGCAGAATTGCTGATTACTAATTGACAGAAGAAATGCACCATTCACGTGTACCTCTGGGCTTTATCCATTAGAAAATACTAAATGCTTATCACACGTATTGATTCAACAATTACAGGGTTTGTTTGGGTTTGGTTTTTTTTACAGTACACAGAGAGAACTGAACAGGGTGGCTACATTCAGACCAAAGGTTCATCTCATCCTTATCTTGTCTCTAAAGGTGGCTTTGGAAATGCAAATAGGAAAAAGCTAAACCAACACAAACACTTCCTCAAAATACCCTCCTAGTCTCTACTAATTTGGCACTCAAGTACTTCCTGAATCCTGAGGTAACTTCTCTAAGATGAAGACTCTTGACAAACTTTTTCATCAGGAATTTGTTCAGGTGGATGCTGAACTCAGATAAACTTCCAGCTCCCACCTTATAACAGCACTGTCACCACACTCTGTTCCTCTGCTGTGACTCCAACCTAAACAGAAGATCAGATCAGTTATTGATGACCTGTTCTTGATCAGTCCCTTACAAACATCAACTACAACACTGAAGCCTACAACCTCAATTATTTCCTCTGGGTCACCATGCACTAAACAACCTCCAGATCTGAACCAGTGACATTCTCCTAGCACAACCACCACAAGGTCCTCACTGCAAGTTGTGGCTGGATTTTTGTAAGTGATGTTTTGTTTGTATCTCCAAATTACAAGTTATATGAAACATGCAGACATACCTTCTCCATTCTACTTGCATTTCTTCCCTCTGAAGTGACCATCACTCGGACAGCTTAATCTAAGGAAATACTTTCAGGCTGCATTTCTATAAAGGTAACTTTGTAAAAATTGAAGTAATGCTTCTCATAACTTTTTTTTTATGTGAGCACTGACGAAAGCATTTCATTCTAAAATTTTTATAGTTTAAGTGAGGTTTATTATTACTGGCACACTTTGAAACACTTCCTCCTTCCCTTCCCTGTCCAGTCAGGAAAAAACTTCACCATTCTCACAAAGTTACATCACACCAACCTCCTCACCTACAAGGGTGCTGGATGATGCTGTATTAGATGACTAATTTCATTGATGATAAAGACTGAACCCTGGTTCTGGTAATTAATTACACATCCACATCTTCTACTTAAAATAGAACTATATGTTTACACAGTTACACATCCATAAAGCAAACAACTTACATTTCTGTATCGCTCTCTCATTTTTAAACCTGTTGTATTATCCTGAAAACAAATAAACACCAAATAATTTCTGTACTGACTGCAGACACTAAAAGACAAGACTTCTAAAACAAAAACCTAGAAGATCTTTAACTGAATGTCTTTAAGGCTGATGTTATATTTTATCAATTTTACAGTGTTGGACTTCAACTGGCCTACCCACCAGTGCTACTTCACTGCAATTTTTGAAGCTCCCATAAGGCAGCCTTAAGATTGTTCAAGAGTTTAAAAGACAAACAACATGCAATCCTGCTCTAATAAAATTCAAATCTAGCATTCATTTTTCTAAATAACCCCATACCGTCTGGTTTTGGTCCAACATCAAAGCCTAAGACAACAACAACAAAAAGCCTTCCAAAACATCACCTCAGTATTTTTATTCCTTAAACAACATTTTAATCCAAGTGTCTCCAGCTAGGCAGCAAATACAGCAGCAACAATGAGTAAGAAATATCACCAGTTTCAATTTGGTTTGAGAAGCAAGAAATAAAGGAACACAGAATAAGAAAGTAATTTTTTTTTTACTTGACATTTTGAAATGCATCATTTTCCATTTAAGGGGTTCAATTCTCTTTGTTAGTGCACAGAGAGTGACTCAAATCAGATAAAAATCACTAAATCATCAATTTCCATTCAATGATGATATGTCCTCATGAAGCTTTATGTTTGAGTTCTCAGAGATGACAGCAGTAGCTGAGGTTCCACAGGAAAGAGGAATCTCAAGTACATAAATCACAGTACTAATGCACTGTAATGAAGACAAATCTATTTTATTAAATCAATCAAAATATTAAATATTTCCTGAGATCTCCTTTGTATTTTTCATAAACAAGCATCTCTAAGAGACGTAAATTAATATTCAAATACAGCACACCATTTAAGAAGATGAGACTCTAAAACAATCTATTGCTTGTCTGGTTTGTTATCCTCTCCCCAAAAGGTCATTTAACTTCCAGTATTTGTCATTTCTGCCTGAATTCTCTCCCTCTGCCTTTATCTTCTACACAGCTTTCTTTCACTGTCCCCTTGTTCTTACCAGTTTTGCTCCAACTTGCTTTTACAAAAGAACAAACACAACCCCAAAAAACAAACAGAACTTGGTGGGAATAATAATCCCTTTCTCCCCCTCCCACAAATGTGCCAAGTGAGGCCAATTTAAGCAATTTCTCTTTCTCCCAGATACATAAAATTTTTTACAGGACCACTCTCAGCGTTGGGAAAATGAAGCACACAACTGCCTTCAAAGCCAACAAAGCCACATAAAAAAATACTTTTGTCTGATTTCATTTCCCCTGCCCCATTTCTGCTTCCCCTTTGGATTCTTCATAAATCACCCATCACTACTACTCCTGAACACAGCTCATATTCAAAGAAAGTATTGCACAACATCTTGTACAAACATCAGACATTTTTTTCTTACATTTTCAGTTCCCTTTGGGAAAAGATATGCATTAAACATGCAATGTTATCAGTTAAAACTTCTGCATCTTTCCCCTACTCCAAATCAGTTTAACTGTGCTATGCTCTAGTTTCAGGCTTGTAGTAAGTAATACAAAGAGTAGAAAAACCACCAGAATCTCCTTTTCTTCCAAATGCTTTTGACTGCACCTTGCTACCACATCCTTCCCCAACAACAGCATAGTCGAAGTGGGAGGTTACTTGTGCTAACAAAGGTGCAGGAATACCTTTTTTATTGTGTTGATACAGAATAATAAACTAGACGGAGCCAAGAACAGCAAAGCACTCTCAAACTTCCATGTATCACTAGAAATATCGGCAAAGCTCCCGGAGGAAACAGCAGAGCTGTTTAGGGATGAGCTTTGTAAACATCCTATTTTTCTGGAACCACAGCAACGCATCAACCCGGGACACGCGAACCCTGTCCAAAGCCAACAAGGTGATGAACAAAAAGGAAACGTAAACCTGCTGGGTCTCTGCAGCGACCGCCAAGGTGCCCCCTACGCCGGGCACCTCCCGAGCCGCGAGCTCCGTGCCGGTGACAGCTCCCCGCCACCCCGGAGACTTCACCCCCGGGTCCAAAAAGCACCTCGGGCACCTGCGGAGCGCGGGCAGCAGCTCCGGACGGCTCCGCGCCCCGAGCGGCGCCGCTCCAGCGCTCCAGACGCGCAGTTCCAGGCTGGAAGCGCTTCCCGCAGGCAGCGCCGCCGCCGCCCGGCAGAGCCGCGGGACGGGACGGGACGGGAGGGCCGTGCGGACAGCGCTGCCCCGGGCCCGGGCCCGCCGCTCGCAGGTGCCGCCCGGCAGCGCGGGCAGCACCGGGGCCGCGTCAGGGCCGCGCCGGCGGCGGCAGCGCCCGGAGGCCGAAGGTGGCGGCGACCCCCGGGAGGGGCGGGCGAAGCGGGGCACGGCGGGGAGCGGAGCGAGCGGCCCCCGCCAGGGCGGGCCGGGACGGCGCGGGGCCCGCAGCTCGCCCCGACCCTCGGGGTCCCGGCGCCTACCTCGGCCATTTCCCCTCGTCCCTGCTGCTCCCGGCGGGAGCGCTCCAGGCTGCGGGCAGCTCCCCCCGATCCGCCGCGCTGCGCTCACTTCCGCCCGGCCGCGGGGGCGGAGCGGGGCGGGGCGGGCGCTGCGCCGGGCCCGGCCCCGGGGCCGCCTCACCTGAGCACGCACCGCCGCCGCCGCTGCCGCCGCGCCCCGGCCCGCACAGGGAGCCCGTCCCGCCGGGGCGGCCGTGGGGGGGCCGCGGGGCCGGGTGGCGCTGGGGTGACTCTCCGTCATTTCCCCCCCTTATCGCCCGATCTTCCCAAGAATGCTCGGCATGACTGGGAACTTGCCCAACGGACCAGAAACGTCCGTCGGGGGGGCTGGAGCCGCGCCGCGGACACAATGGACTTCCTCAGCCGCCGGCAGCGGGGGAAGGGCCGGGACGCGGCGGTGACGCTGGGGAAGCCGGGGAGCCCCCAGCACGGGGCTGGGCTGCAGGGATGAACACCTCCGGCGCTTGCGACCCCGGTGGTTTGGAGCAACAGAGAATTTTGCTTAACTAACTTCAGAAACTACTTGGCCGGCAAGGGCAGATTCCTGTTGTCAATTCCAACCTTCCTGACATACCAAGACGTTTCAGAAAGACCAAATATTTTGGTTTGACCTTCACAATAGCTTCAAAAGAACGAAATGCTTTGGGTATGCCCTAAAGTATTGCATGTGGGATTTCATACAAAGTTTAGACAATGGGCCTTTCATAAGATCACATTAAAAGCTGTCGTGGACATTTAAACGTAGCAGTATTATTTTTAATGTGGATGTAAAAGAATTCCAGAGGGAATAACTTTATATTCCATCCCCTCAAGGATTACTTAAAATAAGAGAAGTATTCCGTTCATGCCTATTGGTACTTTATTCTGCACTTTTAGCACACTGAAATTCCGAAAAATACAAACACTTAATGAAGCATAGAAGACACATGAAAAGAAGACACATCAGTTTAGAAGCTACAATATAAATGAACTATCAAAAATTAGTCAGGAATACATTGCTGGCAGTCACATGTTCACTGTGGATATATATAACCATCATTTTAGTATCTAAGCATTTTCTATTGGATAGGTCTTGACTTGACACCATTAAGGTCAATGAAAGCCCTTGCAGGTGACTTCAAGATGAGCAAAATGGGGAGTTGGAAGACTGACACAAAATGTGTTCCTGGAGAATCATCACAGACATGACTGTAATTTCATAGATTACAAAAAATTCCCAGAGTTCTTACTACCCTTGTGATCTAAGCCATCAGGAATTTTTCACGCTGACTCTTATTAGGAGTAGAAATCAATCCTTTCTAATGCCATTCCTGTTTTGACAATCAATAAGCAAATTCTGCTCCGATTTTGATCAGAGTGGGGCATCAGTAGAAGAAATCTACTCAAAAAAAGAAAGCTCAAGGCTCCTTTCCAGATGGTCTGTCCAAATCCACCTTCTTTTCAGATTGCATTTTAGACTTTTTGTCCTGGCAGTCGTGTCTCCTGGCCACCTCCTCTGCTGGGCTCCTGTGGTGATCCTGGCCAGGAAAGACCTGTACTTGGAGCAATTAGTGACCCACATAAATGATGCTTTACAGAGGCACAATGTCTTTCTGCTGGATCCTGCTGCAAACCAGTTCCATGGTGTTTGTGCTGCTTTCCCCTTCACGCACAGGTCACATTAAACTGCTCCCAATTGCACCTATGACTCACTGGCCACAGGGCTTAGTGCTGGGATAACCATTTGTCAGTGTTTCATCCATTGCTAAGTAAAGGAGCATTAACCTGCTTAGTCTGAACAAAAGGCAGTTGCCACACCCAACAGTTTCAACAAGATCATGTTGGAATGAGGTATCTTTAAGGTCCCTTCCAACCTAAGCCATTTTATGATTCCATGATTCCATGATCATGGCTATTTGACTGACCAACATCCACCATGTAATTACATAATATGTGACAGTAGGTCAAATATGAATCCTTCTAGTTGAGATAGGAAAGATTACTTGGTTCATTCCGTGGATTAGTGAAGAATTTTAAACTATTATCAAGCCTGTCTATCAGTGTCACTCTAACTGTAAGAACTGTCTATGCCTTTACTTGGAAATGATTTCCTTCTTGTCAACAAATTTTCTTGCTATTAGTTATTTTAAAAAAATAATTTAAGCCCATCCTTTTTAGCACTATCTCATTTTTGCAAGGTATTCTGAAGGTACTTCATGTTAAATAGGCACTGATTTCATATTATCACACTGAATACAAACTGAGTGTGCTATTCTTCCTTTGCTTTCCCAGAGTCACAGAATCATTACAGTTGGAAAATACGTCCAAGATCACTGAGCCCAACCTTTGATCGAACACCACGCTGTCAACTAGACCATGGCACTCTGCCATGGCCAGGCATGGCACTTGAATGCCTCCAGGGATGGTGATTCCACCACCTCTCTGGGCAGTCACTTCCAGTGCCCAACAACACTTTCAGTGAAGAAATTATTCCTGATGTCCAGCCTAAACTTCCCCTGGCACAACTCCAGGCCATTTCCTCTTGTCCCGTTGCTGAGAGAAGAGACCCACCCTCACCTAGCTACAACCTCCTTTCAGCATTGTAGACAGCAATAAGGTCTCCCCTGAGCCTCCTTTTCTCCAGGTTAAACAACCCCACTCCCTCAGCTGTTCCCCAGACCCTTCACCAACTTCCTCACCCTTCTCTGGACTAGCTGCAGCGCCTCAATGTCTTTCCTGAATTGAGGGGCTCAGAACTGGGCACAGGATTCAAGGTGCCATCTCACCCGTGTGGGCTCCAGGGGGACAATCACTGTCCTAATCCTGCTGGCCACACTATTTGTGATACAGGCCAGCACGCTGCACTGCAGAGCAACTCCAACACAAGCACTTTTGCCTCTGCTTTCATTGTTTCTCAGCTACATCCACATTACCCAATACCAATTATCAGGTGCACTTGGGAAGTGGTACCAGCCAGTTTTAGAAACAGCATTTGTGTGTCAAATGCCGCATAGCCTCTCCACAGCTGGGCAGCCACAGGAGATCTCCTTCAAGAAAGACAACTGGTTAGCCTTGGAAGCTCAGCTTCCAGGCAAAGTGACACTATTCCCTAGAGAGAGCTGAGTCGAGAAGGGAACAATGGCATAGCCTGCAGACCTGCTTAGGAATGGATGATTACAAGTTAGCCATTCCCACATGCAGAAATGATGCCAGCTTTAAAGTATTTCTCATACAGGAAGTTACTAATGTGCCTATGTAAAAGCACTGCACAAAGTGCATGTCTCAGCAGCCTCACTGTCTTGTTCCTGTGTGTCTTCTCTGTGATACACAGACCAAATGCCACAGTTGCCCAGATGGTTTTCAGGAGATAAAACTATGATATTCTCACTTGGTAAAGCTATGTCTTGTAAAAAACCTCTACAATTTATTACATAACATTTTAATGACAATTTAAATTGCATACCACAGACAGAATAAATGAGAGAATTTGGTTAAATATTTGGAGAGAGTAAGTGCGGTGCTTGCTATGCTGATAGTCAAACATCCCAAAAGAACTGACACACAGCATATGTAAAGACCAAATCAGCTTGTGTAACTAACAAAATTGACACTGGTAGTAACTGGAAATATGACAATCTGTCACTGGTAGATGCTTTTTTAAACAATATCCAGGATACAAGGAAGCCTGAAATATAGCAAGATCAAAAGGACGCCTACACATAACAAAGCTTAACAAATGCGTTGTGGTGACTATAACACAGGGGAAGTAAAAAACGAAACAAAACCAAAACACACAAAACCCAAAAAACCAAACACCCTCATAAAAAAAACCCCAACAAACCAAAACCAATCACTTTAAAGCCAAAATGCCCTTAATTTTCTTCTGAACAAAAAATGCATTTATGTGCCCCCCAAACTTAATAGGTGAGTGCCTTGAGCTACTGGAATTGCTGCTTACCTTTAACTAACTGGAAGGAATAAACTTGATGTCCATTGTTAGAGGGTCCTTTCTGTAAATGACAAATTGTTAGTAGGAGCACAGGGATTATTTAAAGGACAAATGTGCTTCCTGTGACAATGGGAAGACAGAGCATATCCTACCAAGGACAAAGACCTCTTCGCAGAATCCATGCCATGTACCAGAACATGATAAAAAACCCATGCCCACTTTGTGCAGCGTGGAAATTCCTGGGATTTTGTTCACTGGGGTGTGGACTGCAACAAAAAGTTTGGATTTGAAAGTAGACCGACTCAGACCATGCAGGAAAAGAAAATGATACAACTACATCTACAAGTTCAGTAGGAGGCTGCTCTTAGCATAGCTGCTAGATTCAGTGATGTTTGAATTAAAGAAAGAACAGCTTTTATCTTATTATATTTATCTTGTTATATTTTCTTAAATCATGTTAAATATGCTGAGAAACTAAGCCTAACCACACTAAACACTAAAAAAATCTACCAATCCTTAGGTAATCAAGACACTGATAGCCTCAAGGTGACCTCTAAATATTTAAAGGCAACAAGTTTTAAGAGCTAATTTTGGAATAACTAGTAATTTGTATCAAAATTGCAGTCAGGGGTTTTTTAGTATCTATAAACTTTTTTTTTCTCTGAAGACCAGCAGAGGGAGACAGGTTCTATTTTACTCTGCATGAAAACAGAAGATTGTATTACTTTAAAAATGACACCCTCTGAAAATTCACTATAATTTCCTATCTTAGGCTTGTAATGCCTTTTCTTGGTCATTTTGAACTCTATTATTACTACTCACTTTTCTTTTTTTTAGTGCTTATCCAAGGTTAAAAGGTTATTGCTTGCATCTGAAGACGTTTAGCCAACAGCATGTTCTTATTAATACTTCCCTATGGATTTCTCTCAGGGAGAAAAGGGATATCAGTGTAAGTAATGACTGAAAAAAAAATTAGGCTGTGGTTTTGTTTTTGTTGTTTCATTGTCATGCAACAGCTTGCATGTGTTTGCAGCATGTCTAAAGTCTGCATATGGCTCTCAAAATCTAAACAATAACTTCAGCTGGCTTTACATATGAGTTCCATATTTGAAGACTAAATATAAGAAGCAAGTTCTGTTCTATGTTCATCTGTTCTAAAGTAAAAATCACAAAAACAACTCCTGGTGGTTTCAAGTGCAAGTAAAATGTTCTCTTGGGTTAATTTCTTAGGACCCAGGTCTTGCTTCAGGAAATGAGAATTTAGGCATTACAAGCCAAAATATTACTAGAGATCTTGGCACAGAAGCTAAGATATGTCTCATATGGTTTAGGCAATATTCTCTACAAAAAGACATAACAGGGCATACATTTGAAATTAATATTTTTCATATTTACCCATAGTTTTGCAGGCAAGTTATGTCCAGAAGAGTCACTAGAACAGGGACCTGAACAGAAATAATTTTGCATGTCACTAAAATTGTTTTACTGTAAATAGTTTGTTATAGTTTTGGAGGTTTTTTTCTTTTAAATTTTCATAAACTCCCTTTTGCAGATGGTTTATTTACACAGAGAAGAAACTGTAAGAAATGCTTTTTGGATAGAATGTGCTCTAAGCAGTATGGACGACTGCTATAATTTTAAATAAATCTTTTAAAAAATGAAATTTCTGAATATTCCTAAAATAGACTGCAAGCAGAAGAGTTAGAAAATGCATGCAAAAAGTGTGTCAATGCTGCAGTGTACTCAGGAGGTACTGTGGGACAGTTTGTAGTCTGTAGTGTGCTGTGCTGAGGGCTATTACTGTAAGAAAGGTGCCAGAAAAACCTGTGTGAGAAACTGTGGGCAACAGGATGCGTGCCTGGAAATAGCAATCATTCCTGGGGCAAAGATAATTGAGGCAATTGGGAAGCCTGCTAGTATTTAAAATCCCAATCACAACCTGTCATGCTTAATCAGACATCCAAAGGCAGAGGATGATAAAGCTTCATATTGAGTACTCACTTGAATTATCCCATATCGAGAAGTTCAAACAAACCAACCAGCACTACCAGTAGGAGTCCTACACAGGAGGGAGATTTCCACAGGCTAAGAAAGGGGTTATAAGGTCTTCTCCCAGCTGCCCATATTCCTGGAGCTCCATGAAAGATCAAAGCCCTTCCCAACAAAATCTGTTTTTTCCTTTCTGGTACAAACTAATTGCATGAACTCCTTCTAGCTACCCTATGTTCCTCAGTAAAAAAACTTCAGTTCTTTAAGCATTGCAAGCCCATGGAAATATTCTAGTATTAAAAAAGTATTGAACCATTCCTTATGTTATGCTTTTACTTGTAGTCACACAGTGTATATGGCAAATTTAAATTATCCTGCCAAGTACATTCATCAAGGTGTTTTCATATCCCTGTCCAAGGCTAAATATGTCATGGCTCTGGCTCTTAATCCTTGTATTTTGGTATACAATTTTTTTGTACTTTTCATAGGGGAAGTTAAGTACACAATGTGTTCGCTGGAGGACATTTGTAAAACCAGTTTTCAGGTTAAGGGTCAATGATCCAAATTCTGGAAGCAGCAAAATTATTTTTAAATGCCTTAAATCCTTGCCAGTATTCTTTAGTTGCTAAATAGGCATCTTCTACTTAGGGATGACAGTTATGTAACAGTGGAGCACTGGCACATTATTCAAAGGGATTTATTGCTTTCCTCTGCTGCTTGCATTCATGAGTAGAAAGACACCCATGCTTGAGGGACTAAACTGGAGAGAGCTTTAATGAAAATGATCTGAGTTTGGTGGAAAACTTTTCAGATAGGATTGCTGTGGTCAGCCCCCAGAAAAAGGAACCAAATAACATCAGAGGCCAACAGCATTAATACATGTCACAACTCACTGAACAACTTACCACAGAGTTTGTGTGCGTGGGAGGGGAAAAAAGCAGTGTGCGGTCATGTGTGCACAGCTCACTGAGAAACTTCAAGGGAGGGGCAACAGCTGATGAATGTACCACAGAGTTCTGGCCTTGTTACAAACCCCATCTTTGTGGATACGCCATCCAACAGAACACTTCCACCAAGTGTAGCAGGAACTCCATCTGGATTGAGCTGGAACAGCCAAGTGTGGGTGTGCAGAGCACACTGGGAATGTCCCTTCTGATCTTCTAGGGTGCCAGAGAAATCACCCGTCATATAACCTTCTTGGGCTCCACGGTCATCCTCCTGCAATGAAGCAGTGACACATCAGGCTGTGGAGAAATACAGCCCTTTCCTAAGAACACAGACAATACTGAAGCATTTGGAAATATTAATGTTAGGAAGATTACTTCTTTTCCAAACATAAATGCACTGCATTAAATAGTAATGGTCCTTTGCTTGAGATAAATACTGAAGAGTAGCTGAAGGATGTGTAAGAGGATATGGATAAGGGAATGAAACCACAGTATTGGCTAATTCTGCCCATGATAGCATACCTTCAAGCTGAAAGAGAGTAGGTTTAGATTAGGTATTAGGAAAAAACTTTTTACTGTGAGGGTGGTGAGGCACTAGCACATGCTGCCCAGAGAAGCTGTGGATGTCCCATTCCTGGAAGTATTTAAGGCCAGGTGGGATAGAGCAGCCTGGTCTAATGGAAGGTGTCTCTGCCCATGACAGGGGGTTGGAGTTAGATGATTTTTAAGGTCCATTCCAGCCCAAACCATTCTATGATTCTATGGTACCTAGTTTGCCACACTGAAGCAAGTATTCAAGATTATGTGTGTATGTGGTGAAAGTACAGAGTGGTCTAACAACTCTTAGAAGCCTTTAAATCAAATCAGTTTTAGCTACCTTGTTTTAACTAAATCCCAGGCTTTTCAGAAAAAAAAAATTAAATTGTGTATATGTCACCTTCAAATGTTACTTCTACTAGAATACTGCCTAGTCTTTTGGGAGAGCAGAAATTCATTATCCAAGTCAGGAATCACATCATCAAGCATGATCTTGGTTTTGTGTTTAAATCAATGGAAGTTGTGCTCTTTTTTCACTGAAAGAGTAGCATAAAAAGAACAAAACTATCTTTGCCTTATTCCACAAAAAGTAGTGGATGGATCCACTTGCAGTGTTTTGGCATCCCCAAAGGTACCTGCCTGAATACTTAACCCATGGAAGCTACACATTAAAATACCACATTAATGAAAAGTTACATCCTCCAGCTATTTATTCATTCTCTGTTAGCAAGGGCATCCTGTCCTCCTTAGTCTCACATCATTAAAAACAAGTCCAACTCCTGGTCATTAGGTTATGATATAAAATGCCCACCTCCCATGTAATATTAAAAACCTTGAAAATCCACAAGGTTTAAGCGAGAATTTTTCTAAAACCTGGTAGTCATTGTAATATTTAAAACCAGAATAAAGATTAACTACATTTTCCTGAAGCAGCAGAGAATACACTGATCATCCCTGACCTCTCTCTTAGGTTGAGAGATACTTTAACAGCTTGTTCTAAGGACAGACAGAAGTACACTTTTTTCAACTCTGAAAATATATGAAACATTCCCAGCCTTTTAGAGAATTCCCTGGATATTTTTGAGGATGCACACAGCTTTCACTAAAGGGGGAAAGTACAGATTGGAAACAGATGGGGTTCTTTTTTTTTTTTTTAATAAATTGATTGGTATCACAAATCCTACAACTTGGAACAATCAGGCTAAAAATCCTATTCTCAATTATACCACTTCTACATCCTTATTTTTTCTCATATCACAATTTCATAAGCTCTGCAGCCACTGCACAGTTTTCTGAGGAAAAGGACAGATAGCTTGACAGCTGTAGAGAGCTTACACTGAAAGCATTTAAAGAATCCTTCTTTAATCTGATTTTGGTGGAAATTAAGCTTTACTCAACTCATGTTCTATTTGCACTGAAATTAACAGGGGTGATCTCAAGGATGAGTAAAACATCCCTGGGAGCCTGGAATGGGAGGAAGGGAGAGAGGGAGGAAGGAAGCGAGGAAGGAAGTAAGTAAGGAAGGAAGGAAGGAAGGGTTTCTGTGACAGTGTGTACCACAATACAATTTATTGACATGACATCCAACCCCTGAATAAAGGGGATTTCCAGCAAGCCCTGGAGTATTTTCAGCCACTGAAAATCAGGCCACATGGTGGGATGTGGTTAAGACCAGAACTGGAGTATCCAGCTTACCACAGGCTTTACCATAATTATGAGATTATTTCCAGAAAGTCCCTTTTAACACTAAGTTACTTTACAAATACTAATAATGGTTTAATTTCTTTTCAGACACCAAAATTCAGAGAATTCACTAACCTTTTGGAGTTAGTGAATAACATTCTTCTACAGCTGCCCTTTCCCCCTTTCTTAAATAAGCATATAGGTTAAGGAAACTCAAATAAGCCTGATAGATTATGTCACCATATACAGTTTCAGGGACCCAGCCCAAGGTGTTTAGGAAGAAAACAGACTAAAACCCTGGAACTCATTAGAAACCACAAATTTAAAATTAAAGAACAAATATTGTGTTACACTCTCACCTAAGTGCACACATGGAGATTAGAGAGGACTAATAGAGCATGACTGGCACCTTTGCAAACACAGGACTTCAAAGATAAATACACTGCCTCCTAATGGCAAAAGGCAGACAGATGTGATGACAGAGGTAAAGCTTGTATTGAAAGCTTTTTTTTAAAACCCATGTTTAAACTGTGATCATTAGCACTGGAAATGAATGTTTCAGACTGTTGTAGTGAGGGAGGATTTAAAAGAATCTGACAATGATATCTTCTTGCTTTGAAAACTCTGAAATAATTCAATAACTTGACTGCTGTCTACTACTCTCCCATAGTGGTACACAAATCAGAATATTTTGATGCAAGACATCAGTTCTGCCCCCAAATTTGAGTCCTATGAGGGACGCAGTGCCTGCAGTCGTTAATGTGAAGAGAGTTTTGCCTTGGCCAGATGATAAAACCTTAAGACTGAATATCTGAGAAAAATCTGTGCAGGCATTTCAAGGGGTAAAGTTCCTTAAAAGCTCAGAAAATGGTATCAATTTTAAAATAACTCAGGAAGCAGTATTTGTTTCCATCTGTGCAAGTAAAGCAATCCATTCAGCATGCAGACCACATAATTTGTTGGGTAGGCTGGGGAAGAATGACTCTTCAGGAGGACTTGCAGGGTGTGCCTGTGTTCCTTTGGATGAGAAGTTTTGGGAAGAGGCTTACATGGAGAGATGAAAAGGGACTGTTGTGAGACAGGCCTTCCTTGTGATGAGACAACTGAGCCTACCCTGTTTCTAAAATGCAATTATACACCTATAGCCTGTAGAGTCTGATAACACTTTTACAAGAAGGAACAATTGCAGAGCACTTTCAGATAGCCTGATAAAAGCTTTTACTTCATATGTTGCACTTTTATTGGAGGAGGATATAAAATATGGAAGGATGTGGGAATGAGGCCAGGAGATGACCTCAGCAAAGAAAATAAGGTCCAGAAGAACTGTTAGGAACAGAAGAATAAAGAACAGAAGAACTGCTGTTGTCCTGATGTGTTTTATAACTCAGTCTGTCCCTCATTTCCATCTCCACTACATCCCATGACTGCAAACACTGCAGCAATTGCAGCAAATACCATAAAGAAAGGCAGCATTAGCTACCTTTAATCCAACATCAACACCAGAAAAGCAGGCAGCAAGTGGCTAACCAATTCTAGGAAGTTCTTAGCTGCTGGTTCACAGGGCAGCTTTTTCACTTCTAAGTTGTATCAACAAGTTGAAATTTGACTGGCTTTTTATTTCCAGTGTTGTTGCTGCTCCACAGTCCGGAAGAACTTCCCTGCTTCACAATCTATGGAAACCTTGGCTTAGCATTTCTCTGTTGCACAGAATAAGTATGAACACTAACCACCATAAAATATTTCATACTAAAACTGCCTTTAAGAAAGAGTGTCTGAATAATTATAATGTGATGGTCATTTAGTTGCACAGTTGATTTGATGACGGGCTTCCAAAATTATTTCAAAGGTATTACTTTGCCTTTGATATCATATTGCATTCCTGCTTCTGCAAAAATATATTCTCGAGAATAATTAGTCATAGGATTATGTGGAAATCTTGGTCTTCTTCCTCCACAAGGTTTTCTGCTCCCTTTGCTTCAAACTGTCCTCTTCCTGTTTCCCCTCCACCCACCCATGGCAGGAATTGATCAGATCAACCATATAACTTTTCATCCAAATTAGATACATTCAGTAAAATAACTAGTTAAGATACAAAAGCAAGTGTCTATATAGAATCCATCTTTTGAACTATAATTCAAGCTGTGCAACAAAATGTTTTCCTGATCTGAGATACTTTGGGATACATAATTTCTTTTGAAAGAGTTTGCATTATGATTTATTTCCATTCCTAGCAGCACAGAGAAGCCTGTGTTTCCACTTGCTAGACACACAGCTGTGCAGAGACAAGAAAATTACAAACATTGCTCTTTCAAATATTCTCACCCAGCCTTATTTTTATGAATACTTTAGGACATGACGAAAAATATTTGCAATGCTGCATTAAACATATCTGAATTAACAAACAATAAAGATCAGTGGTTGATAAAGTACAAAGGGTGACAGAAGCAGAGCACAACAACTTTTAATCTGCTTTTATGTTCAACTAGGGTTTATGTAGGTCAATGCAAACCTTGCAAATTCCCCTCTGGCACATCATTTGTAGA